>NC_142884.1:62308946-62608946 GCF_051225735.1 Oryctolagus cuniculus | reverse complement strand
CTAGGGGATGTGCAGCAAAGACAATTCTCACCTGAGCCAGGTTCCCTTTTAGACTTGGAACTAGCAAAAATGAGGAGGTAGTGGGCACTTTGCCTAATAGTTAAATACCTGCATCCATATGGAGTGCCTGGGTTTGAATCTTGGCTCCAACTCCTGATTGTACCTGCCTGGGAATGCAGACCCAAGTAGATGGGTCCCTGCCACCCATGTGGAAATACTATATTGAGTTCCCAGCTCCTGGCTTTGGCCCCTACCAGGCCACAGCTACACAGCCATTGAGGGTATTTGGAGATGAAATCAGTTTCCTAAATGGGATCGATCTCTCTCTCTCAAATAAGCTTTTTTTTTTTTTCCATTTTGCTTTTTAATTTAAAAAGAATAGTATATGCAGGATGACCTACAGGAAAGAGCCACTTAAGAAGTATTTTAAATTTTCTTCTGGTGACTCTAGATGAAAAGCAGAGAAAGGGGAAAACTCACACCAGTAATAATACATAAAAACTTGGCAAAAATTCAATCTTTGGAAAAAAGTCAATTATCACTAATTATTATGTGCAGTCTGACTTAACCACAGTGAACTCCTATTTTCTTGGGATCTAAATATTGCATTTTTTTTTTCAATTTGACAGGTAGAGTTATAGACTTCCTCCTGGTCTCCCATGCCGGTACAGGGGCCCACGCACTTGGGCCATCCTCCACTGTCTTCCCAGGCCACAGCAGAGAGCTGGACTGGAAGAGGAGCAACCGGGACTAGAACCCAGGGCCCATATGGGATACCGGCGCCACAGGCAGAGGATTAACAAGTGAGCCACTGCCCAATATTGCAGTTTTACACATAATTGTGTTAGTATTTTATAACTTTCCAAAAAATAATTTTTATTACCTCAAATTAAGAAATTGTGAATAGGCAAAATACATCTCCTTGTATTGTTTATTTTGAACCTACAGAATGACATGAAATACAAGTGCGTCATTATTTTAATCGTACAAACGCTATTCACAGTGAATACCCAGGGTCAAGACAGACTGAGCAAACCCTCTTTATTTCTCAATATTGTTCAGGAAATACAGGTGACATGAACATACTGCCAGACCCACCAGTGCTTTCAGGATCATCAAAGATGGGATGAAAATAACAGATTCTTTATTTGGAGTTCAGAACCTGTCAAATTCACTTTACTGCATATGGACACTCAGCTGCAGAGTTTATGTAACCTTGTAAGAAAAGAAGGCAGCTGTTGGCAGACACATAGATGAAGGTTGCCCAGGAATTATTCTGCCTGGATTAAATGTCCCAGGGAAGTGGCAGGGTGCCATTTCTGTAACAAGAAGTAGATATAATTTGCATGTTGAGCATCAAAATCAAGAACAAATGACTCTTGACTCTAAAGGTTAAACCATTAGTTTTTCTCTAAGAAACAAATCAAATAGAAGAAAAATTGGAGAAATTGAAGTAAAATCTGTAGATTGTATCTAAATCAATAGCCTGGTTGTAATATTGAACTATAGTTTGCAAAAATGTTACAATTAAGGGAAACTTGGTAACGGGTACAAAAGATCTCTCTATTATTGCTTACAACTGTAATATCAATTGCAAATGCAATATGCACATGAATCTACAGTTATAAAAAAAAAATCAAGGGTTGGCATCTAGTATAGTGGTTAAAGATACCATTTGGGACACTGCATCTTATATCAGTATTTGGGTTCCAGTCCCAGTTCTGTTTCCAATTCCAGCTTGTAGCTTATACCCAAGCACCTGGGGCCAGCATTGTGGCCTAATGAATTAAGCAGCCACCTGTGAAGTTGGCGTCACGGCTGCTCCACTTCCAGTCCAGCTCCCTGCTAATGTGCCTAGGAAGGCAGCAAAGATGATCCAAGTCTTTGGACTGCTGCACCCATGTAGGAGACCCAAATGAAGCTCCTGGCTCCTGGTTTCGGCCTGGCCCAGCCTTGTCTGTTGGGGAGTCTGTAGGCCATTTGGGGATGAACCAGCAGACGGAAGATCTCTGTGTCTCCCTCTCCCTCTCCATTTAACTCTGCCTTTCAAATAAAATACATAAAATCTTTGTTTTGTTTTGTTTTGTTTTCTTGACAGGCAGAGTGGACAGTGAGAGAGAGCGAGACAGAGGGAAAGGTCTTCCTTTTGCTGTTGGTTCACCCTCCAATGGCCGCCGCGGTCGGTGCGCTGTGGGCCAGTGCACCACGCTGATCCGATGGCAGGAGCCAGGTACTTCTCCTGGTCTCCCATGGGGTGCAGGGCCCAAGCACCTGGGCCATCCTCCACTGCACTCCCTGGCCACAGCAGAGAGCTGGCCTGGAAGAGGGGCAACCGGGACAGAATCCGGCGCCCCAACCGGGACTAGAACCCGGTGTGCCGGCGCCGCAAGGCGGAGGGGTAGCCTAGTGAGCCGCGGCGCTGGCCTAAAATCTTAAAATAAAATAAAATAAAAACAAGCACTGAGTGGGTCTCTGCAACCAACATGGGAGACCCAAACTGAGTTCCTTACTCCAGCCTGGCTCAGCCCTGGCTGTTGTAGGAACTTGAGGAGTAAACCAGCAGTTGTGAAATCTCTCACTCTCTTTTTCTCCCTTTCTTCTCCCCTCCCCTTCATCTCTCCCTTAAAAAAAAAAAAAAAAAAAAAAAAAAAAAAAAAAAAAAGGTGTGGGAGGAGTGGAGATTCCTGAAGCATATACTGAAGAGAAACATGTAACAGGTGTATGTACACACAAATGATCACAGCACCTTTATTCACTATGGCCCCAAACTGGAAATAACCCAAATGTTAATGGAAAATGTATATTATGAAAAAACTATTCATGGGGGGCCAGCGCTGTGGCTCACTTGGTTAATCCTCCATCTGCGGCGCCAGCATCCCATATGGGTGCCGGGTTCTAGTCCCGGTTGCTCCTCTTCCAGTCCAGCTCTCTGCTGTGGCCCAGGAGGGCAGTGGGGGATGGCCCAAGTGCTTAGGCCCCTGCACCCACGTGGGAGACCAGGAGAAGCACCTGGCTCCTGGCTTTGGATCTGCACAACGCCGGCCGTAGCGGCCATTTGGGGAGTGAACCAATGGAAGGAAGACCTTTCTCTCTCTCCCTTTCACTGTCTGTAACTCTACCTCTCAAATAAATAAAAGAAATGGGCCAGAAGATAAAAGATCTCTCTGTCTTCCCTCTCACTCTGTAACAGTTTCAAATAAATAAATAAATCTTAAAAAATAAAGAAAAAAATAAGTTCTCAAGCATTTGGAGAGTGAACCAGCAGGTGGGTTCTCTCTGTGTCACAAATAAATTTTCATTACAAAAATTTGTATGTATGAATGTATGTACTAATGTGTATAGAATATTTTATATGGAGGCTATATTATGCATAAAAGGCATTTGGAATTAAAAGTTAGGATAAAGTTACTGTGGGAAAGGAAAGAGGAGTATTAACTGGAAAAGGAGTATTTCCAGGGTGCTAGCAACATTCTCTTTCTCAACTTGGATGGTAGTTTCATGCATGTTTTCACTTAGAGGAAATTTGTTGAATATGCTTTTTGGGCTTTGAGAATTTTTCAGGTATAGTTTTTAAAAATATGAATCATGTGATTGATATTTGTTAAAAAGAAAGAAAGAAAGACACACAGATATATCTAGATACATTTACTTATTTGGACACAAGGCAGTTTTTCAATTTTTTTCAGTTTCTTAACACTTTCCTTCAAACAATATTTTGGATGAAGCCCAAAACATACAGTCAACGAAAGGTGATTAAAGTGCACAGCAATTTTCAAGAAACAATTTGAAAACCACTGACACAAACAAAAGTTTGAGAAAGAACACCAGGCTCCAAATTAAGTAATACCAATGTCAGACACAAGGCAGCGGGTTTTACAGGAAGATAAACTTAATTTCAGTCCTGCTGCGTCTAAGATAATACCAGGTACTCCAAGTACAAGGAGCTAAGCTCAGAAACTAGGTCTTCAGAGAAAAAGCAATGCAATTTTCAAACTTTAAAATGCACCGGAGAAGGAAGAAATAAATTAGGATAATACATAAGAAATTGTATGCTTTAAATTGATTCAAATACCATTAGGCACAAGAGTATGTTCAAGGGGCCGGTGCTGTGGAGTAGTGGGCTAGGCCTCAACCTATGGCATCGTTATCCCATATGAGTACTGGTTTGTCCCAGCTGTTCCTCTTCCAATCCAGCTCTCTGCTTACAGCCTGGGAAAGCAGTAGAGGATGGCCTAAGTGCTTGGGTCCCTGCACCTGCATGGGAGACCCAAAGGAAGCTCATGCTGCTGGCTTTGGATCGGCTCAGCTCCAGTCATTGTGGCCATCTGGGGAGTGAACCAGTGGATGGAAGACCTTTCTCTCTGTTTCTCCCTCCCTCTGTAACTGCCTTTCAAATACATAAATAAATCCTTAAAAAAAAAATGGGCCAGCACCGTTGCTCACTTGGCTAATCCTCCACCTGCAGCGCCAGCACCCCGGGTTCTAGTCCCGGTTGGGGCACCGGGTACTAATCCGGTTGCTTCTCTTCCAGTCCAGCTCTCTGCTGTGGCCCGGGAGGGCAGCAGAGGATGGCCCAAGTGTTCAGGTTCCTGCACCCGCATGGGAGACCAGGAGGAAGCATCCGGTTCCTGGCTTCGGATTGGCGTAGCTCCGGCTGTAGTGGCCATTTGGGGGGTGAACCAACGGAAGGAAGACCTTTCTCTCTGTCTCTCTCACTGTCTAACTCTATCTGTCAAATAAAAAAAAAAATTAAAAAAAAAAAAGATTGATGGGCCAAGATTCAATCTTGGAGATCTGCCTATCAACATGTTTGGCCCAACAAGTTCCAATCTGCAAGTACCGATAAATGAAGTCTTGGCTTAAAATACATAGCAGTAAATCATGACATTGGATTAGTCAATGGTTTCTTTAAGACACCAAAAGCACAAGCAACAAAAGAGGAAAAAAAAAAAGATAAACTGGCCTTCATCGAAATCAGAAACTTTTGTACTTCATACAGCTAATAAGAGATATATCCAGAATATATAAAGCTCAACACAAAAACAACTCAATCTTTTAAAGGGGCAAGGGATTTGAATAGACATTTTTTAAAAAGAAGATATACAAATGACAAGTTAAAAGACACTTCATGTTATTAGTCACAAGAGAAATGTAAATCAAAACCACAAGGTAATTCTACTTCAAACCCACTAGACTGGGTATAATCAAAAAGTCAAACAATCAAAGTTTTAGGGGGATGTAGAGAAACCAGATTCCTCACACTGCTGGTAAAAATACGAAGTGGTGTAGTTGCTACAGAAAACTGTTTGGCAGTTCCACAAAAAGTTAGACATAGAGTTAGCATTCTACAGAAAATCCAAACCTAGGTATATATACACCCAAGAGAAACAAAAAAAAAAAAAAAAAAAAAAAAAAAAAACCACACAAAAAACCTGTATATGAATATTTATAACAGTATTTTATTCACAATAGTCAAAAAGTAGAAACAACCCAAATGTCTATCAACTGGTAGATAAGCGACCGGCACACCAGGTTCTAGTCCCAGTTGTGGCGCCGGATTCTGTCCCGGTTGCCCCTCTTTCAGGCCAGCTCTCTGCTGTGGCCAGGGAGTGCAGTGGAGGATGGCCTAAGTGCTTGGGCCCTGCACCCCATGGGAGACCAGGAGAAGTACTTGGCTCCTGCCATCGGATCAGTGCGGTGCGCCAGCTGCAGCGCGCCGGCTGCGGCGGCCATTGGAGGGTGAACCAATGGCAAAAGGAAGACCTTTCCCTCTGTCTCTCTCTCTCACTGTCCACTCTGCCTGTCAAAAAAAAAAAAAAAAAAAAAAAAAAAAAAAAAAAACCTAGTAGATAAGCAAAATAGAGTATATCCATAAAAAGGAGTATTTTGTGGCAGTAAAAATAAAATATTGTTACACAGTACAAGAATGAGCCTTAAAAATATTATGCAAAATTAAAGAAGCCAATCACAAACAGTTACTTTCTGACTCCACTTATACAAAATGTCCAGAGCAGGCAAATCTATAAAGAAAGATCAGTGGTTGCTCAGAGCTGAGGGGTGTGGAGAAAAATGGGGAGTGAAGGAGAAAAGGTTTTTTTTTCTTTTTTTAAGATTTTATTCATTTATTTTGAAAAGTAGAGTTACAGACAGTGAGAGGAAGAGACAGAGAGAAAGGTCTTCCTTCCGTTGCTTCACTCCCCAAATGGCCACAACAGCAGGAACTGCACCGATCTGAAGCCAGGAGCCAGGAGCTTTCTCCCAGTCTCCCACACGGGTGCAGGGGCCCAAAGATTTGGGCCATGCTCCACTGCCTTCCCAGGCCATAGCAGAGAGCTGGACCGGAAGAGGAGCAGCAGGGACTAGAAACCGACGCCCATCTGGGATGCCAGCGCTGCAGGCGGAGGATTAACCAAGTGAGCAACGGTGCCAGCTCCAAGGCTTTCTTTTTGAAGTGATAAAAAGTGTTCTGAAATTAGATTATGGTGATGGTTGTACAACCTATTTATTATACCAAAAAACACTGATTGTATACGCTTTTATTGGTTAAATGGATGGTATGAGAATTATGTCAACAGAGCTATTATAAAAAGTGAGCCCATGGCAAGCCATTTTGGAAAGGTTGCTAAATACTGCAGAAAATTCAGGGGGATGAAGGTAAAGAAGTCACTGTGTTTATTGGTAAGGAGGCCAACTCTCTTAATAGTTATAATAAAATTGTAGGTTGCAAATCCAGGAGGCACTGGATTAAAGTCAGGGAGACTCATTTCATTCTAAGGAGAAAAAAAAAAAAAAAACAACTATTTACAGAATAGAATAAGAGCAAGAGTCGCAGGGATATGAGGTTTTGTCCCAGCTAAAACAGGCTGTAATCAAGGGCCAACGCTGTGGAGTAGTGGGTAAAGCCATTGCATGCAGTGCCAGCACCCACATATGGGCACAGATTAGAGTCCCAACTGCTCCACTTCCGATGCAGCTCTCTGCTACAGCCAGGGAAAGCAGCAGAAGAAAGCCCCTGCATTCACACGGGAGACCCGGAAGAAGCTCCTGGCTCCTGACTCCTGGCTTCAGATTGGCCCAGCTCCGGCCACTGTGGCCATCTGGGGAGTGAACCAGGAGATGAAGACTTCTCTCTCTCTCTCTCTCTCTCTCTCTCTCTCTCTCTGCCTCTCTGTGACTCTGCCTTTCAAATAAATAATAAATCTTTATAAAAAAAATAAAATAAAAAGGGCTGTAATCCAGGAAGTTCAAACAATTAGCTCTTCTTCTGATATAGCAGACAACAAAAGGGTGATATGAGATACAAGTTCAAACTTCAGGAAAGTGTTTACCACCTTCTTGTTCCCACCAAGTGTGGACAATATGTAAATATGAAATAACTGTTGTAAAAAAAAATGTGTGAGAGAGCCAAAGAAATGAAAGGAAGAGACAGGACATTTGTGCTGGTTTCACAATCTTTACAAGAACTACTTCACTGCACAGACAGCAGATACCAAGAGTGGACCCTTTCAAAGCAGGTGACTCAAGGTTGAAGACTGATAATGTAAAAATGAAAGTCTGAGGGGGCCAGAAAACACTTGTGCCACTAATAGTGCAGAATGCATTTAAAATTTCAAGAACTATACTTAGTTAAAAAGAACCTATCTGTAGTTACCAGAGGCTGCAGAAGAGTAAGGGAAAGGGAGGTATGGGGAAAGGTTGATTAACAGGTACTAGGTTATAGTCAGGTAGGAGACACAAGTTCTGATGTTCTGTTCCATAAGAAGGTGACTGCAGATAACAATAATGTTCTGTATGTGTATATATGTATTTTTTAATAAGTCAAAAGAGTATGTTTAATGTTTTCACCACAAAGAGATGATAAATGCTTAAGTGGATAGACTGGTTTATCCTGATTTGAACATGTCATGATTCATGTAATGGCACATGGCACTTCACATGGCACCCCATAAATATGTACAATTTTATTTCAGTTAAAATTTGAATTAAAAAGAATACTTGATATACCTTAAAATATTTAAAGAGTAAGAGTACCGGCCGGCACTGCAGCTCACTTGGCTAATCCTCCGCCTGTGGCACCGGCACACCAAGTTCTAGTCCTGGTTGGGGCGCCAAATTCTGTCCCAGTTGCTCCTCCTCCAGTCCAGCTCTCTGCTGTGGCCCGGGAGGACAGTGGAGGATGGCCCAAGTGCTTGGGTGCCTGCACCCACATGGGAGACCAGGAGGAAGCACCTGGCTCCTGGCTTCGGATTGGCACAGTTCACCGGCTGCAGCGGGCCGGCCGCAAAGGGGCCGGCCGTAACGGCCACTTGGGTGGTGAACCAATGGAAAAAAGAAGACCTTTCTCTCTGTCTCTCTCTCTCACTGTCTAAGTCTGCCTGTCAAAAAAAAAAAAAAAAAAAAAGAATACCAACAACTTGTTGACTGCTTTTGAAAAAGATAACATCCTCATGTCAACTAAATGTTTATCCAATATTAATTATCCCTCTTCAAGCTAAAAACATCTGCTTAAAAAGAAAACTTTCTGGGGGCCGGCGCTGTGGTGCAGTGGCTTAAGCCTCAGTCTGCAGTGCTGGCATCCCATATGGATGCAGTTCAAGTCCCAGTTGCTCCACTTCTGATCCAGCTCACTGCTAATGTGCCTGGGAAAGCAGTGGAGGATGGTCCTAGTGCTTGGGTCCCTGCACCCACATGGGAGACCTGGATGAAGCTCCTGGCTCCAGTCTAGCTCAGCCACGGCCATTGCAGCCATTTGTGGAGTAAACCAATGGATGGAAGACTTTCTCTCTGCCTCTGCCTCTCTCTCTGTAACTCCACCTTTCAAATAAACAAATCTTTAAAATAAAAAAGCTTTCTGAATTATATTTTACACTCTCCATTAACTTCAATTATTCAAGAACCTCAAGAATCTCAAAAACCTTGAAAATTAAGATTTAGTAACAATAGTGTATTCTTTCTAGTTAGACACTGTACCCATTGATCAGACTACAAACTTGGGAGTGTCAAGAAATGCCTAACTCCTCCCATTTGACATCATCAGCCAACAACAGGTTCTGACAGACCAGAATTTTTAGAAGCTTAAAGCATATAACAAAGAGTACTAAAACTATGTACATATCTCTACTTCATTACTCAACCTGAGAAAAAGATATTAGATGAGATGTAAAAACCAAATTAGCTAATAGACACAGATATGCTTCCAGGATAGCAACAATCCAGATAAAATTTCTCACTACCAAAACACAAGTAAGCCAGGAGTGGAATAAGCAAAACCATCCTGGAGGCCAGAAACAACTATGACAGCTTCAGTCATTTGAACTTCACCTTTATTTTACATGTAAATTAAACCCACAAAAGTCATATCAACAACAATATTAGAAAAAAAGCAGCCGGCGCTGTGGTACAGCAGGTTAAAGCCCTGGCCTGAAGCACCAGTTCTAGTCAAGGCTGCTCCTCTTCCGATCCAGCTCTCTGCTGTGGCCTGGGAAAGCAGGAGAAGATGGCCCAAGTCCTTGGGCCCCTGCACCCACATGGGAGACCTGGAAGAATCACCTGGCTCCTGGATCGGTGCAGTTCCGGCCATTGCAGCCATCTGGGGAGTGAACCAGCGGTTGGAAGACCTCTCTCTCTCTCTCTGTCTCTACCTCTCTCTGTAACTCTTTCAAATAAAGAAATCTTCCAAAAAAAAAAAAAAAAAAAAAGGAATAAAGAATACAGCTAAAAAGCTACTCAGAATAATCAATGCTCTTAGTACTGGTCCCAAGTCATGAAGACTTTATTTACTGTAGATTCTACATAATCTGGATTTTTTTTTCTATTTTTAAAAACTGGTAAAATGCATATAACATAAAATTTACCATCTGCTATGGTTTGAAAATCTCCTCCAAAATTCATGTACTGAAACTTAATGGCCAATCTGGTTGTATTAAGAGGTGATTAGGGGGCTGGCACTGTGGCACAGCAGGTTAAAACCCTAGCCTGCAGCACCGGCATCGCACAGGGGTTCTGGTTCAAGTCCTGACTGCTCCACTTCCAATCCAGCTCCCTGTTGATGTGCCTGGGAAAGCAGCAGAAGATGACCCAAGTCCTTGGGCCCCTGCACCCACATGAGAGACCCAGAAGAAGCTCCTGGCCATTTGGGGAATGAACCAGCAGAGGGAAGACCTCTGTCTCTACTTCTCTGTAACTCTTTCAAATAAATTAAAAAAAAAAAAAAAAAGTGATTCAGTCATGAGGGCTCTTCCTCCTGAAGTTCTTAGGAAAGAGGCTTCACACACTGGCTCAGCTGCTTTCCTGCCCTGTCACCTGGGGGGCCTTGGGGCTTTCCTCCCTTCTGGAAGAGTCAGCAACAGGTGCCATCTTGGAAGAAGAGAGCAGCCCTGACAGACAACCTAATCTGCTAGAGCCTTAATCTCAGACTATCCAGCTTCCAGAACTGGGAGACTATAAGTTTTTATTCTTTATACAAATTATCCAGACTTGAATACTTTGCGATACCAGCACAAATGAACTAGACATTATCATAACTACTTTAAAGGATACAAGTCAACAACAGGAGTCACTGTGCACTTGCTCCACATGTAAGACCTCTGTCCTTAATAAGTTGTACTAGAGTTAACAGTAAATTCTGTGTCAAACAGTACTTTATACTTTGTGTGTCTGTGTGGATGCAAACTGTTGAAGTCTTTACTTGGTATAGAGTTGATTTGTATATGAAAATAACTGAGAATGAATCTTAATGAAGAATGGGATGGGAAAGGAACTGCTATATTCCAAAAGTTCTACCTATGAAACTTATATTTATTAAATAAAAGCTTTCTTTAAAAAAAAAAAGTGATGGGAGATCAGCACAGCATGGCAAGCTGCTACTTGGGATGCTGGCATCCCATATCAGAGTATAGGTTCAGGTCCTGGCTGCTCTGCTTCCAATCCACCTTCTTACTAATGCATTTGGGAAGACAGCAGAAGATGGTCCAAGTGCTTGGGCCCCTGCCATTCATGTGGGAGACCAAGATGGAGTTCCTGGCTTCTGGTTTCAGACTGCCCTGCCTGGGCTTGCTGCAGCCATTTAGGTAGTAAACCAGCCGATGGAGATCTCTGTCTCTGTGTATCCCCTTCTTTGTCATTCTTTCAAATAATATTAATTAATTTTTTTAAAAAAGTAACAGGGATAGACATTTGGCATAGTGGTTAAGACAGTACTTAGGATGCCCCCATCCCATGTTAAAGTAAATGGGTTCAAGGTCTGGTCCTGCTCCTGATTCCAGCTTCCTGATAAGGAGCACCTGGGAGACATCAGATGAGGGCTCAAATACTAGGATACTGCCATCTATGTGGGAGACCCAGATAATCTCTTTTCTTTTTTTTTATGATTAACTTATTTGAAAGGCAGAATTACAGAGAGGCAGAGAGAGAAAGAGGTAAGTCTTCCACCCGCTGGTTCATTCCCCAGATGGCTGCAATGGCCGGAGCTGAACCAATCTGCAGCCAGGAACTAGGAGCCAGGAGCATCTTCCAGGTCTCCCATGAGGGTGCAGGGGGCCAAGGACTTAGGCCATCTTCTACTGCTTTCCCAGGCCATAGTGGAGAGCTGGATCACAAGCAGAGCAGCCAGGACTTGAACCGGTACCCACATGGGATGCTGGCACTGTAGGTGATGGCTTTACCCACAACACAATAGCACCGACCCCAGATAAAGTTCTTGACTGTTAGCTTCTACCTGCCCTAGCCCTGGCAGTTGCAAGCATCTGAATAGTGAACCAGCAGATGGAAGATCTCTGTGTGTATGTCTCTCTTAGTCTCTCTGCCTTTCAAATAAAGAAATTTTTGTTTTCAAAAAGTGATCCATTGAACTTCATCAATAGTTAAGAATTGCTCTTTAAGAACCTAAGCTTCAGTTATCTGAAAATTCAACTCAAAGAAAAAATCTTAATTACATAACGATTAATAATAATGGAAGGGGGGATGGTAACGTGGTGTGATGGGTAAAGCTACTGCCTGCAGTGCTGGCATCCCATATGGGTGTGCCAGTTTGAGTCCCGGCAGCTCCATTTCCAATCTAGCTCTCTGCTATGGCCTGGGAAAGCAGTGAAAGATGGCCCAAGTCCTTAGGCCCCTGCACCCGCATGGGAGACCCAGAAGAAGCTCCTGGCTCCTAGTTCCTGGCTTAGGATCAGCACAGCTCTGGCCACTGCGGTCATCTGGGGAGTGAACTAGTGGATCAAAGACCTCTCTCTCTCTCTCTTTCTCTCTCTCTCTGGCTCTCTATAACTCAGACTTTCAAATAAATAAACAAATCTTAAAAAAAAAAAAAAAAAAGCAATGGAGAGGCCAGCATTGTGGCACAGTGGGATAGGCCGCCTCCTGCAATACCAGCATCCCATACCAGCACTGGTTCAGGTCCCAGATGCTCTACTTCTGATCCAGGTCCCTGGTAATGTGCCTGGGAAAGCAGCAGAAAATGGCCCAGGTGTTTGGGTCTCTGCCACCCATGTGGGAGATCCAGAATGAGTTCCAGGCTCCTGGTTTGAGACTGGCCCAGCTCCAGCCATTGAAGCCATTTGGGGAGTGAAATCAGTGGATTGAAGATATCTCTCCTTCTCTCCTTCAAATAAATAAATAATTCCAAATAATAATTAAATTCAAATAAATAAATAAATAATTTTTAAAAGATTTTTTTAAAAAGAGTAATGGAGCATTATTGAGCTTACAAAAATTTTTTTTCCATTCAGAAATCTGTTTACCATAGAATTAACAAAGAAAAACAGGTGCCAACTTCTAAAGAGAGTAAAGCCTTCTCATTATTAGCCCATATGATTAAATTATTTTTAATAATTTTAATTGCCACTGGGAGCAAGAGGTTGTGTAATAATATATTCCCTTTATCAGCAAGCCAAATGAAAGCCTTGAGACTTTCCCCAGGATCATATTACTCAATATTTGCCCTACAGGTGGCCTCTATCATTTAAAGCTATAAATTAACACACTTGTCATGTGATCCCCAAAACAAAAGTATTTTATTCACTTTGTTCCCAAGAAGGTCAGTGATGACAGTTAAAGTCAAAAGCTCAAACTTCAATCCCAACATATATAAATATATGCAAATAATGCTTACTGTAGCATTCTGAGTTCAGTATTTTCAGAACAGAATATACTGTTTCTCAAAGTTAAAAATTTAAATGCAGGGTCACCACTACCTCATGTATGACCACTAGATTCTTAGCAGAACTGTAGAGAAGATATACGGTAAGTGTGTTGGGGAATCCTTTCCTGCTTGAAATTTTGAAGACTTGGGAAATTAAGAAGAGGAAAAGCCTATCTAGATCTAGAACTTATAAAAGTAGGGTAAAAAGATACACATCTGTACAATTTATTGAGTAGTACATTTTAAATTCCCTAATTATACATGCCACCCTTACCAAAACAGGAACTTTTTAAATTTTTATTTATATATGTATTTTTTTTTTTGACAGGCAGAGTTAGACAGTGAGAGAGAGAGACAGAGAGAGAGTTATAGACAGAGACAGACAGAGAGAAAGGTCTTCCTTCCATTGGTTCACCCCCCTAATGGCCGCCACGGCCGGCGCACCACACTGATCCGAAGCCAGGAGCCAGGTGCTTCCTCCTGGTCTCCATGTGGGTGCAGGGCCCAAGCACTTGGGCCATCCTCCACTGCCTTCCTGGGCCACAGCAGAGAGCTGGACTGGAAGAGAAGCAGCCGGGACTAGAACCCAGCGTCCATATGGGATGCCGGTGCTGCAGGTGGAGGATTAGCCAAGTGAGCCACAGCATCGGCCCCAGGAACATTTTTTAAAACTCTTAGTTCCACTGATCTATTTGTTGATTCCTGTGATTTAACAATTATCTGCGAGAGATTTTCCTCCTGCTGACAGTGGGCAGCAACCCCTGCCCAAGCCCACATCCAGAATTCAAGGCACTTTCACGCTAAGAAAAACATGTAAATGACATTTTCTGTATTGTTTTTATGTAATTTTTAAAAATTATAGCCAAATCACTTTTTAGTCCTTTGACAAATGTTCTGAAATCTGATAGAACATTAAAAAACAAAGAAACAAAGAAAAGAAGTTCTTTTGGTGATTTAAGTAGGTGGACAGGCCCCACCCCATACCTATTGAGTCATAATATCCTGGGGTAATTAATTTTCTTTTGTGAATACCTATGTCAGATATTTATATTATGGATATTTGCTCTGTGGCTTGCCTTTTCATTTTCTTATCAAAATTTCTAAACAGCATTAAGTTCTTAATAATGTGATGAATCAAATTTATCCTTTTTTTTTCTTTTATAGTTATTGCTTTTGTGCCCTCTAGAAATCTTTTTCCGTCCCAAGGTTACACAAATTTTCTCCTTTTTCCTCTAAGTTTTATAACTTTACATTTTATTATTTCATATACATTTACAATTACGCTTGCAATCAATTCTGAAATAGTTTTTGTTTATGATGAGGCAGAGAAAAAAGTTCTTTTCCAGTGATTCCAGTGCCACTTGTTGAGAAGGCTGCCCTTCCCTCTGATTACTTAACTTAGCTGACTCATCTGCTGAGTCCTGCGCTTTAACAACTATTCAACAGAGATTGACACCACTGTCAAACAGCAGTTGGTGGCCATGTGTGGTCTATTTCTGGACTCTATTCTATTCAACTGGTACATCCAACAGTATACCAATACTACATTGTACTGATAACAGTAAGTATAAAAACTCCTTCACCTTTTCCTTTTTCTTTTTATTTTTTTTAAGATTTATTTATTTGAAAGGCTGAGCTACAGAGAAGGAAAGAGAGAGAGAGAGAGAGAGAGAGAGACAGAGACAGAGAGGAAAAAGAGAGAGAAGAGAGAGAAGAGAGAAGAGAGGAGAGAGGAGAGAGGAGAGAGGAGAGAGAGAGGGGAGAGAGAGAGAGAGAGGCTTCCATCTATCCACTGGTTCACTCCCCAAATGGTCACAGTGGCCAGGGCTAGATCAGCCCAAAGCCAAGAGCCAGGAGCCTCCTCTGGGTGTCCCACATGGGTGCAGGGGCCCAAACACTTGAGCCATACTCCACTGCTTTCCCAGGTGCATGAGCAGGGAGCTGGATTGGAAGTAGAGCAGCGGGACTTAAATCAGTGCCCATACAGGATGCCGGCACTACAGGCGGCAGCTTTACGCGCTACACCACCGTGCCAGCCCTACTTCTTTATTAAAAAAAAAAAAATTTATATATTTATTTTAGAGATAGGGAGACAGAGAGAACACCTATTCACTGGTTCATTTCCCAATGCCTGCAATGACTGGGGCTAGGCCGGGTCAAAGCAAGGAGCAAGGAACTCAATCCAGGTCTCCCACAAGGATGGCAAGAACCCTAATTGAGGTTTTCTAGTCCATAAATATACTATTAGTTTATTTAGAGAATTGTAATCTCTGCAGTTTTATTTTTCAGATACATGTCCATACCAAATCTTGCAGGTAATCACACACACATACTGTACCCTAAAGGTGATTTTTTTAATGAAGATTTATTTATTTGAAAGACAGAGTTACAGAAAGAGGTAGAGACAGAGAGAGACGCCTTCCAACCACTGGTTCACTCCCCCTAGATGGCCCCAATGGCCAGAGCTGAGCCGATGTGAAGTTAGGAGCCAGGAGCTTCCTCCAGGTCTCCCACGTGGGTGCAAGGCCCCAAGGACTTGGGCCATCTGCTGCTGGATTGAAATCCATAGCAGAGAGCTGGATTGAAAGAGCAGCAGCCGGAACTCAAACCCGCACCTATATGGGATGCCAGTGCTTCAGGTAAGGGCTTTAACCTGCTGCTCCACAGTGCCGGCCCCAAAGGTGATTCATTTTTAAAAAGCTTTGCCAGTGATTCTGAGGCATGGCTGGAGCTGAGAAACACTCTTTAAAAGGTCTATCATTCTGGCCAGCACCCGCGGCTCACTTGGCTAATCCTCTGCCTGAGGAGCCGGCACTCCAGGTTCCAGTCCTGGTTGGGGCACCGGATTCTGCCCCAGTTGCTCCTCTTCTGATCCAGCTCTCTGCTGTGGCCCGGGAGGGCAGTGGAGGATAGCCCAAGTGCTTGGGCCCTGCACCCGCATGGGAGACCAGGAGGAAGCACCTGGCTTCTGGCTTCGGATGGGCACAGTGAGCCAGCCATAGCGGCCATTAGGGGGGTGAACCAACAGAAGGAAGACCTGTCTCTCTGTCTCTCTCTCTCTCACTGTTTAATTCTGCCTGTCAAAAAAAAAAAAAGGTCTATCATTCCGTACTGTGAAAAGCAATAGCTTTCAAAGCAGGGACCAGCAGCAGATGGAAGATTTTTCTCTGTCTCACCCTCTTTCTCTGTAACTCTTTCAAATAAATAAATAGATACATATATATATATATATATATTTTTTTTTTTTTTTGACAGGCAGAGTGGACAGTGAGAGAGACAGAGAAAGGTCTTCCTTTGCCGTTGGTTCACCCTCCAATGGCCACCACGCACTGCGCTGATCCGATGGCAGGAGCCAAGTACTTCTCCTGGTCTCCCATGGGGTGCAGGGCCCAAGCACTTGGGCCATCCTCCACTGCACTCCCTGGCCACAGCAGAGAGCTGGCCTGGAAGAGGGGCAACCGGGACAGAATCCGGCGCCCCGACCGGGACTAGAACCCAGTGTGCCGGCACCACAAGGCAGAGGATTAGCCTAGTGAGCCGCGGCACCGGCCTAGATACATATTTAAAGAAAAAAAAAAAACATAGAAGTATATCATTATGACCTTGGATTTGGCAATGACACCAAAAACAACAGCAACAAAATAGAAAAATCAGACTCCATCAAAATTAAAAACTTTTGAACATAAAAGGAAGTGAGAAAGTACAAAAAGAACCCACAGAATGGTAAAAAGTATTTGTAAATCATGTATCTAACAAAACACTAATATGTGTAATAAAGTACTCCAACTTTGGAACCCCCAAACAATACAATGTTAAAACAGGAAAAGAAATTAGACAGACATTTCTCTGAATGAGGTACAGATGACAAGCATATGAAAAGACACTCCATATTAGCAGTCATTAGGGAAATAAAAATCAAACCACAATGTGATATCATTTTATACCTGCTAGGACAAGCTATCAAAAGAAAATGAAAAACAGGGAAGAAGCATTTAGTCTAGCAGTTAAGTCATAGGTCAAAATGACCTGGCTCTGGCTCCTGAATCCAGCTTCCTGCTAATGCAGACCCTGGGAAGCAGTGGCGATGGCTCAAGTAACTGGGCTATTGCCACTCACTTGGAAGCCCTAGGGTATCTCAATCCCAGCCAGGGGCCACTGCGACATCTGAGGAGTAAATCAGCAGAAAAGAGCTCTATCTCTCTCTGCCTCTCAAATAAATACATAAATAACTTTTCTAGCATCCCATATGGGCACTGGATCGAGTCCCAGCTACTCCACTTCCTATCCAGCTCCCTGCTAATGCATCTGGGAAAGCAGCAGAGAATGGCCCAAGTCCTAGGCCCCTGCATCCATGTGGGAGTCCCATGGGTCTCCTGGCTTCAGCCTGGTCCAACCCTCAGCTATTGTGGACATTTGGGAAGTCAATCAGCAGATGGACGCCTTCTTTCTCTCTTTGTCTCTCCCTTTCTCTCTAACTCTGCCTTTCAAACAAATAAAATAAATCCCTGGAGCCAACGCTGTGGGTAAAGCTGCTGCCTGCAGTGCCCGCATCCCATAAGGGCACCAGTTCAAGTCCTGGCTGTTCCACTTTCAATCCAGCTCTCTGTGATGGCCTGGGAAAGCAATGGAAGATGGCCCAAGTCCTTGGGGCCCTGCACCCGTGTGGGAGACCCAAAAGAAGCTCCTAAGCTCCTGGCTTTGGATCAGCTAAGCTCTGGCCATTGTGGACAACTGGGGAGTGAACCAGTGGATGGAAGACCTCTCTATCTCTCTGCCTCTCTGTAACTCTGCCTTTCAAATAGATAAATCCTTTTTTAAAAAGTGAAAAACTACAAATAGCAGAGTCAATACGGAGAAATTGGAATCCTGTTGTATAGCGGAGACTGTAAAATGGTAGAGTTGCTATGGGAAATAGTTTGGAGGTTACTCAAAAAAAAAAAAAAAAAAAAAGGCAAACATAGCAACTCCCCTTCAGACATATCCAAACAAACTAAAAACAGGGACTCAAACAAATACATGTATGCCTATGCTCTCTCCAGCACTGTTCACAACAGCTAAGACAGCCAGTGCCCATCAACAGATGAACACTACAGACAACCAAGGGTGCTATACACATTAAGTGAGGTCTTACTGAGCTTCAAAAATTAACACAATTCTGATACGCTACAACAAACATCAAAGACATTATGCTAAGTGAAATAAACCAGCTATGAGAGAACAAATACTGTACAATTCTGTTTATATGAGGTATCTAGAGTAGTCAAATTCACAGAAACAGAAAGGAGGATTATTTAATGGGGACAGAGCTTTAGTATGGGATAATGAAAATGTTCTGGAGATGGATGGCAGTGTTAGTGCCTAACAACATGAATGTACTTAATGCCACTGAACGGTATACTTATAAATGGTTAAAACTGTAAACATTAAGCTATGTATATTTTGTCACAATTTAAAAAAAAAAACACATATTAAATGAAAGAATTCAGACAGGGGCTGGCACTGTGGCACAGAAGCTTAAGCCTCTGCCTGCAGTGCCACCCTCCTATGGGTGCCAGTTCAGATCCCAGATGCTCCACTTCCGATCCAGCTCCCTGCTAATGAACCTGGGAAAGCAGCAGCAGATGGCCCAAGCCAAGACAGAAAGTAAATTAGGAGTTACGAGGAATCTGGGGAGAAGAATGTGGAGTTGCTGTCTAATGGTTACAGTTTCTTTGGATTGATAAAAACCTTTGGAAACAGATTGTGGTGACAGCTGCACAAAACTGTGAACATAATTAAAGCCACTGAAATGTATAGTTAAAAAGGATTAAAATGGCAAATTTTGGTTTTTATGTGTGTATAAACCCATAATAAAAAAAGAAAATCTACATTTACATACTTATATTTAATATAAGCCCCACATCTGCTTTTGTTTGAATCATGGGAAAACAACACAAGTAAGACAGAAGAGTGTGGAAGTTTCCTCAGTAATTAGATCAGTTGTCCACACTACTCAAATCTATTAGACAAACAAAATTCTCCCCCACTTTTATTAAAAGAGATTCTTTTACTCAGATAACCTTTGTGTTTTAACACTAATGGGCGGTGTCTCCTCTTACATTATATAAGCAGTTACACAATATTACAAATAAAAAGTTTCAAATAAACTACATCACAACCAATATTATAAACTCAAAGGAGATGAAACAATGACTGGGATTATTCACTTCTATTTCAGTCAAGCAGTGACAATCCAGACAAACACTTCACAGCTATAAAGGAAATTTTGTAATGTCCTCTTGGGAAGAATTTTAGTTGGTTCAACTATCCAAAGAACATGTGGTAGGGAGAAGGGGAAGCCTTTCAAGTTTTCCTTAAGTTCATTTGCTTCACTAAGTGCTATTGGGAAAGGACAGAAAAACGTTACCAAAGAAAGTTATGCGTTACCAAAGTTATGCGTTACCAAAGAAAAGGAAGAGGACAAAGTACTGCCGGAAAAGAATACTTCCAGATCACTCATTCTATGGAAAGAACAGGGGACTGATGAATAGGAAAGAGGAGAATGTGAAGAATGACAAACAGTTACATAACAAAAGTGTAGGGGAAAAAATACACACCTTTATGGGTGGAAATTCCATACCGATGTAATAAAAATATTAACAACAGAGATCACCTGACTTGGAAAATGAAATCTAGAAACATTAACATTGAGGAAACTGCAAAATTAGGTTGAGTGACTAAAAAGAGGAACCTCTAGCCAAACATATTACCTCATCAAAATAAAATATGGAGGTTAAAATTTTGGACAGGATAACAGCTAGCTTCTAAAAAAGCTCGACAGGGCAGAGAAAGATGAAAGACGTAGTTGGTAAACAGAAGGAAGCTGTGCAGGTCCCCAGGTATCTACTTTATAATAGAATGAGCCTGATAAGACCTGCAGGTCACAGAGGAGAGGCAAATTCACTGGCTGCCAGAGTCATCCCTGCGCAGGGTCTGCAGGTCAGGTCTGCAAGATTCAAACCTAACTTGATACCCTTTTCCCACTGTTAGAGATTTTCAAAACTCTTTAGATGCATTCATGGCAATTTTTTAAAAAGATTTACTTATTTGAAAGGCAGAGAGAAAGACTTTCCATCTGCTGGTTCACTCCCCCAAATGACCACAAGGGCCAGAAGTAGAAGCCTGGAACTCCATCAAGTTCTCCCACACGGGTGGCAGGGACCCAAACACTTGGGCCATCTTTTGCTGCTTTCCTAGGTACATGAGCAGAGAGCTAGATCAGAAGTGGAGCAACTGGGACTTGAACCAGCACTCTACTATGAGAAGCTGATGTCTCAAAACAGCAGCTTACCCTGCTGTACCACAATACCAGCCCCCATGGTATTTATGTATTCACAGTTGGAATTATTTTTTTAATCTCTTTCTTCCACAATAGACTATAAACTCCAAAGGAACAGGGACCACAGCTGGCTTCTCCATGGCTGCTTCAGAATACAGCATGGTACCAGGAACTTGTGGGATCCAGGGAGTGCTTAGTCTGCTCTCAGGTGTGTGTACACGTGAGCGTGTATACAGCCACACGTAAAATGATTAAGTAGATGAAAGTAGATTCACCCTCACCCAGGCAGTGCCTAGAGATTAAACTTTGCCTCATCTGAATTCTAATCTTCTGCTGGACTAATCACTTGGGACCACTCAAGGAAAGATGGTATTCATTCTGTAGATATCATAATTCCACCTGATGGGTAGCAATCAAATTGCACTTTCTTTTTGACTAGCCTGGGAGAACGTTAGTCAAACGCTGAAGTTTTCAGGGAACCTAGGGTTGCACTAAATGAAGCCTGAACTCCCAGTCCTTCAAGCACCTGCCACTTGGCACTCAAAAGATGCTGCAGCAAACAATGTAATCTTGTATTAGTAACAGAAATAACCGCTAATATTTACTGAGCTCTTTGTGCCAGGTACCATTAAGTATTGACACACATTATTTAAACTGTCACAACACCAAGCACCCTGGGAAGTGTGTGCCATTGTCTCTACTTTATAGGTGGAAAGGAACCTTGACGGTGCTTATTCAGGTTAAAAACCCAACTATTGAGAGATAGAGAGAGAAACTGAACCAGACACTTGGACCGCAAAACCAGAACATCCAGACATGAAAAATAACACTTTCAGGGCAATAATCAGCAAATATACAATCCAATAAAAAGATGGGCAAGATTGAACAAAAAACAAAAGGTCAGTAAGCACAGGAAAAGATACTGAACATCATTAGTCATCAGGAAAATGCAAGTTAAAACCACAAATTACATACCACGACACACCCATCAGAATGGCTGTAAGTAAAATGACTAACAAATACACTGTGTCTGTGAAGATGCAGAGAAATTGGAAACTCATGGATGACTAGTGGAGGTATAAAATGACGTCAACAGTCTGAGAAAAGGTCTGGCAGTTGCTTACAAAATTTAACAAACAGATGACCCAGCAATCTTACTACTATGTATTTAAGCAAAAAGCATAAAAACATTTGTCCATACAAAGATTTGAACGTGAAAGTTCACAGCAGCTTTGTTCACAACAGCCAAAAACCAGAAAGAATCCAAATGTCAACCAACAAGGGAATAGATACATAAATGTTGGTATATTCATATGATAAAATATAAAGGAATAAATTACTGATACTTATAAAATATAAATGAATCTCACAGATACATTAATCATAAGAAACTTGACAGAACAATACATACTTTTCTAAAGTTGAGGAATCAAATGAGGGGAGACAGATTTGTTGGACAATGAGTTAAGCTGCCACCTGAGATGCCAAATTCCCTGGGTGTCAGTTGGTGTTCTGGCTGTTCCACTTCCTATCTAGCTCCTTTTTAGTTAAATGTTAAAAAAAAAAAAAAAATCAGTGGGGGTGGAGCACAGCAAGGGATGGAAAAAGCCTGATCAACAGATACCAAGTAGAGCTAGGAGTAAGTTCCAGTGTTCTAGTGTACAACAGGGTGACCGTGGTTAATAACACACTGTAAATTTCTCTATTAAAAAAAAAAAAAAAAAAAAAACAGGGACTGGCCTTGTGGCAGTGGATGAAGCTGCCCACTGCAACACTGGCATCCTGTACGAATACAGGTTTGCATCCCAGCTGCTCCACTTCTGAACCTGCTCCCTACTAATGCACCTAGGAAAGCAGGGAAAGATGGTTAAAAGGCTTCGGCCCCGGCCACCTACGTGGGAGACCCAGATGGAGTTGTAGGTTCCTGGCTTTGGCCTGGCCCAGCCCTGGCCATTGTGGTCATTTGGGGAGTGAACCAACACATGGAAGATATCTTGCTCTCTCACGCTCTCTCTTTCCCTCCTATCCCTCCCTCTCTTTGTAACTCTTTCACATAAATAAATAAATCTTAAATTAAACAAAAAAAAGGACTTTGACCATTTTTAGCATAAAGAAATGTTATGTTTGGCCGGCGATGCGGCTCACTAGGCTAATCCTCTGCCTGCGGCGCTGGCACCCCGGGTTCTAGCCCCGGTTGGGGCGCCGGATTCCATCCCAGTTGCTCCTCTTCCAGTCCAGCTCTCTGCTGCGGCCCGGGAGGGCAGTGGAGGATGGCCCAAGTGCTTGGGCCCTGCGCCCGCATGGGAGACCAGGAGGAAGCACCTGGCTCCTGGCTTTGGATTGGCACTGCAACAACCATTTTGGGGGGTGAATCAACAGAAGGAAGACTTTTCTCTCTGTCTCTCTCTCTCTCACTGTCTAATTCTGCCTGTCGAAGAAAAAAAAAAAAAGAAATGTTATGTTTGAGACAGGTTTACCCTGATTGGACATTATACAGTCTACATGTGTCAAAACATCACATGTCCCCCATAAAGGTGTACAATTTTTTATGTGTCAGCTAAAATTTTTTAAATTAGTAAAATTCGCTGGACTTGACATTGAAAATCTGTATATTTACTGTCTGTACATTAGATCTCAATAAAGCTGATTTGGCAGGGGAAAAGTAGATAGAAAAATGACAGTAAAATATAAGAATGTGAATAGGAGAGGGAGGAGGAAGAAGGGTGGGAGTACAGGTGGGAGGAAGAGTTGGATGGGAACAATCACTATGTTCCTAAATTTATATTTATGAATTGCATGAAGTTTACATATCTTAAATAAAAGATTTCTGGGGAAAAAAAAGAGAAAAAATGATAAACCCAAATATTTATCAGTAGGAGGTTGCTTAAATAAATTATGATCCAGGGTGTTGTAGCACAGTTTATGATTCTAGCTTCCTGCTGAGGTACATCCGGGGAGGTAGGTTGGGTCCCTGCCACCCACATGGGAGACCTGAATTGAGTTCCCTACTCCCAGCTTCAACCTAGTCCAGTCCCAACTGTTGCAGGCATTTGGGGAGCAGAATGGGAGGTCTCTCTCTCCCTCTCTGCCTTTCAAAAAATATTAATATCACTTTTAACTACCCTGGTTTGCCACCATTCTGGTGCAAACCATCGCTTGCCTTAATTACTCTAACAGCTTCCTACCTGGGTGCGTCAGTGCTACCTTTGCCTTCCTCAGTCTCTTCTCAACAGTACAGTCAGAACGATCCTAGAAAACCAGTACATCACATCAAGTCATTTTTCTGCTCCAACATTTCCAATCTCAGAACAAAAGCCAAAGTCCTTCCTAAAACCTGCAGAACTACACACAATCTGCCTGCCCTTCTGATCTCACCTACTACAGTCCAACCACCAGGGACTCCCTGACTATTCCTCAAACACACTGCACACACTTGTACCTTGAGGCCTTTGAACTTGCTCCTTTGGCAGGAATGTTTTTCCACAGCTATCCATCATTAACTCCCTAGATATCTTCTTAAAGCCACCTCTGGCCATCACACTAAAATTTTAATCCTTCATCTTTACTACATACTTTCCACAGTCCTCTTTCCTGGATTTTTCTTTTTAGCACTTCTGCTATCTAACATAGTATATCTACTCTGCTTTTTGGCTGTCTGGCGTAGATGGTAATCGCCATGAGAGCACTAATGTTATTCACAACTATACCCAGAGTCCTAGAACAGCACCTGGCATGAAGTAAAGGCTGAATAAACATTTGATTGAATTAATGAATGAATAAGGTTGGCATGAAAAAAACGGGGAAAGAGACTACAGAACAGATTACACAGGAATGGGTTAACTGCAGGTGAAGAACTGTAGCTCAAGCTCCAAGGGAAACCTTGGCATACCAGATGCCTCTGGCTATACTAGCATGTGGAGAAACAGATTAGTAATCACCACCTGAGACTGAATTAGTGCTCTCCATATGGACTGAGTGCTCCTTCCAAATTCACTATCTACTCTGAATCAATCAAGAAGAAATCTGGGGGCTGGCATTGTGGCATAGTGGGTAAAGCCACCACCTGCAACACCAGCATGTCATATGGGAATCAGTTTGTGTCCTGGCAGCTCTACTTCTGATCCAGCTCTCTGCTAATGGCCTGGCAAAGTAGCAGCAGATAGCCCAAGTCCTTGGGCCCCTGTATCCAGTGGGAGACCCAGATGAGGCTGCTGGCTCCTGGCTTCAGCCTGACCTAGCCCGGGCCATTGCAGCTGTCTGTGGAGTGAACCAGTGGATGAAGATTCTCTCTCTCTGTCTCCCTCTACATATGTAACTCTGACTTTCAAATAAATAAATATATCTTTAAAAACAAAAGTAGGGGGAAGCTGGCATTGTGGTGTAGCAGAAAAAGCCACTGCCTGCAGCACCAGCTTGAGTCTCAGCTGCTCCACTTCCAATCCAGCTAATGCACCTGGGAAAGCAGCAGAAGATGACCCAAGTAATTGGGCCCCTGCACCCACATGGGAGACCCAGAAAAAGCTCCTAGTTCCTGGCTTAGGATTGGCCCAGCTCCGGCCATTTGCAGCCATTTGGGGAGTGAACCAACAGATGGAAGCTATATCTGTCTCCCCCCGCCTTTCTCTGTAAGTCTTTCAAATAAATAAAAAGAATTTTGGAGGAAATGAAACCACAAATGAAAAATGGGACTGCCTTTCCACTATGAACTATGCTCTAACATAAAACATGGTTGTTGGCTGGCACCGTGGCTCACTAGGCTAAAACATTATTGTTATGAGGCAAAAACCAAGGGACACAGCTAAGACTAGAATTTTGTATTGTGGGTTTTTTTTAAAGATTTATTTATTTGAAAGTCAGAATCACACAGAGAGAAGAGACAGAGAGAAGAGGCAGAGAGAGAGACAGAGAGAGAGAGAGAGAGAGAGAGAGGTCTTCCACCCAATGGTTCACTCCCCAGATGGCCACAAAGGCTGGAGCTGCACCAATCCAAAGCCAGGAGCCAGGAGCTTCTTTGGAGTCTCCCAAGCAGGTGCAGGGGCTCAAGGACTTGAGCCATCTTCTACTGCTTTCCCAGGCCACAGCAGAGAGCTGGATAGGAAGTGGAGCAGCCGGGACTAGAACCAGAGCCCATATGGGATGCCAGCACTGCAGGCCAGGGCGTTATCCTGCTGCCCCACAGCAGCAGCCCCTGTTTTTTTTTTTTTTTTTTTTAAGACATATATTTTTTTAAAGGGTAGAGTTAAAGAGAGAGACAGACAAAGATCTTCCATCTGCTGGTTCACTCCCCCAGTGGCCACCAAGGCTGGGGCTAGGCAGGGTCAAAGCCAGAAGCCAGGAGGTCTTTCTGGGTCTCCCAAGTAGATGGCAGAGACCCAAGCACTTGGACCATCTCCTGCTGAATTCCTGGGTCCGTTAGCAGGGGGCTGGATTGGAAGTCAAGCAGCCAGACTTAAACTGGTGCCCGTATGTGATGCCAGCTTTGCAGGTGGTGGTTCATCCCGGTGCACCACTGCCCTGGCCCCAAGACTAGAATTCTGAAATAATCCTATGCAGACAAGAGAAACCGAGGATCTAAAGCAGACCTTGCCAACATCAGAACCTCTCGGAAGCTCTTTCCTGTATCTCTGTTAAAATGACCATCACTACCACCCAAAGTCAATCTTTTTTTTTTAAGATTTATTTTTATTTGAAAAAGTTACAGAGAGAGGTTGAGACAGAGAGAGAGGTCTTCCATCTGCTGGTTCACTCCCCAGATGGCTGCAATAGCCGGAGCTGCACCAAACTGAAGCCAGGAGCCAGGAGCTTCTTCCTGGTCTCCCATGCGGGTGCAGGTCCTAAGGACCTGGGCCATCCTCCACTGTCTTCCTGGGCCACAGCAGAGAGCTGGACTGGAAGAGGAGCAGCCGGGACTAGAACTGGCGCCCATATGGGATGCCGGCACTTCAGGCCAGGGCTTTAACCCGCTGCGCCACAGCGCCAGCCCCCCACAGTCAATCTTAACAACTTGCTTTGAGGATAAAATAATGGGAAAGCATTTTCAAAAGCACAAAATGTTATGCACTATACAAATGCATTGTTAATAAATTCTGAGTTTAACTTCCTATCCCCTAAAAACACTGTACATCTTTACCTGAAGTTTTAAGTTTTTCTAGAATTATGAATCATCACATTGAGATTTCTCTTCTAGCTCCCAAATTAACAGAAAAAATACCGGGGCTGGTGCTTTGACATAACGGATAAGCCACCACCTAAAATGCCAGCATCACATATGGGCACCAGTTTGGGTCCTGGCTGCTCTACTTCCAAGTCCGCTCCCTGCTAATGTGCCTGGGATAGCAGCAGAAAATGACCCAAGTCCTTGGGCCCGGCACCCACGTAGGAGATCCGGAAGAAGCTCCTGGCTCTTGACTTCAGATTAGCCCAGGTCTGGTCTTTGCAGTCATCTGGGGAATGAACCAACGGATGGAAGATTCCTCTCTCTGTGCGTCTCTCCCTCTCTGTGTCACTGTCAGGTCATCAAAGGAGGTACCTTTCTCTGAAGGGAGGAGAGAACTTCCACTCTGACTACGACCTTGTCTAAATATGATCAGAGTCGGTGAACTCAAAAGGCTTCCATAGCCTTGGCAACTCATGATAAGAGCCTAGGGTGGCCGGTGCCGTGGCTCACTAGGCTAATCCTCCGCCTTGCGGCGCCGGCACACCGGGTTCTAGTCCCAGTCGGGGCGCCGGATTCTGTCCGGGTTTCCCCCTTCCAGGCCAGCTCTCTGCTGTGGCCAGGGAGTGCAGTGGAGGATGGCCCAAGTCCTTGGGCCCTGCACCCCATGGGAGACCAGGAGAAGTACCTGGCTCCTGCCATCGGATCAGCACGGTACGCTGGCTGCGGCGGCCATTGGAGGGTGAACCAACAGCAAAGGAAGACCTTTCTCTCTGTCTCTCTCTCTCACTGTCCACTCTGCCTGTCAAAAAAAAAAAAAAAAAAAAAAAAAAAAGAAAGAAAGAAAGAAAGAAAAAAGAGCCTAGGGTGATTACTGATGCCATAAACAAGAGTGTCAATTTGTTAACAACAGGAGTCACTGTGCACTTACTCCTCATGTAGGATCTCTGTCCTTAATGTGCTGTACATTGTGATTTAAAGCTATAACTAGTACTCAAACAGTATTTTTCACTTTGTGTTTCTATGTGGGTGCAAACTGTTGAAATCTTTACTTAATATATGCTAAACTTATCTTCTGTATATAAAGAGAATTGAAAATGAATCTTGATGTGAATGGAAGAGGAGAGGGAGCAGAAAAGGGGAGGGTTGCAGGTGGGAGGGAAGTTATGGTGGGGGAAGCCATTGTAATCCATAAGCTGTACTTTGGAAATTTATATTCATTAAATAAAAGTTAAAAAAAAATAGAAAAATATTTTTTCGAAGAAAAAATAGACTTCACCCGCATGGGAGACCAGGAGAAGCACCTGGCTCCCTCTTTGGATCGGCGCGGTGTGCCAGCCGCAGCACGCTGGCCGCAGCGGCCATTGGAGAGTGAACCAACGGTAGAGGAAGACCTTTCTCTCTGTCTCTCTCACTGTCCACTCTGCCTGTCAAAATAAATAAATAAATAAAATAAAAAAGAAAGAATAGAATCAGATTATAGTCAGAATATAGTATGCCAGTTTACCATGAATTAACTCAAAGTTGTTCATCTATTACTCAATAAAAGGCCGTCCACACACACACACACACACACACACACACAGCCTCCAGCTAATCTTAGTGTGGCAGGGGAGAAACAGAGGAACGTTGCAAGGCGGTGGCAACGCTGCACTTCTTGACTGAGGCTGTGAAGACACGCCTGAGTACGTTTACCAAACGCATCCCACTGTACATTTCAACAGGGCACAATCTACTGCATGTGCATGAAGCCTCCGCGAACTTAGTGTAAGTCAATGCAAACATCCATCCTCTTTCCTTAAATTAAAAAAAGAACCATCACTCAGCTGCGCCCTGGCTTCAAAGGGAATTGTGTGATGAAATACAACGGCTGGGCGATTTGGGTGACAGAACCTGAGTCAGGTTCTTGAAACTCAGGTTAACTCGTGAACTTCCGGCCTCACATCGGTGGGGGGGGGGGGGGAAGCAGAAGCATAATCAAGGGGGGGGACACCCCCAACTTTTCCTCAAGAAAATGAAAACTCTAAACGGAATTCCTTCACAGGGCGGCCTGGCGAGGTGCAGGGCTGGAGCACTTCAGAACCAGTTCCAACCGGACGCAGGCCGTTAAGTGTGTGACCTTGAGAGTCCTCAGTCTCCCCTTCTGTACAATGGAGACAGTGCCGGCTTGCGCTCGTCCACACTAGCACACGGCACACCGACAGCGCTCCACACACCACATTATGGAAGGCACCAGAACTGGGGGCTGGCAGGAAATGCGCGCCGCCGAGCTCCCCGCCCCCCATCCGCCCCAGTTTCCCTGAGGCTCACGGTGCCTTTCCCGGCGTCAGCAGCCCTCACGGCCCTCCGCAGCCCCGCGCGCCTCTCGCCCCCCGACCCGTCCGGCTCCCAGGGGCCTCCCACCTCGTTGAGGAAGCGGGTGATATCGTAGACCCGCCCGTGGATCACCAGCCACAGGTCCTTCGGGGAGTTGCGCTTGGCCACCTCCTCCAGCCGGTAATAGGTGACGGAGGTCTCGCCCCCTTGCCCTTTCCCGTCGCTGCCGCTCGCTTCCGCAGTCGCCATTGGGCCCCAAGACGCCTCGGCTCCTCCACTATCCGGGTTTCTACAGCTAACTTCCTTGAGGCAGAGTCCGCGCGCAGTTCTCCTCGGCTTCCGTAACCAGGGCCCCGAAGGCCTAGCAACAGCCAATCACGCTCCCGATTCCGTCCTAGTGACTTTTCCTTTCGCCAATGAAACGAGCGGTTCAGTCCTAAAGTCCGCCCACTCGGCTCCCGATCCTCGGGGTGAAAGCCTGGTTCGAGGTCCAACGAACCAATCAGAGCCGTCGAGCCCTTCCAATCTCGCCTATCAGATACCGTGATTTAGGGAGGACGGCGCCTAACGGGGACAGCGTTGACAGGTGTCACTTCAGGACAGGTCCCCTGTCCTCGGCCCAGCGGCCAGCTTCCCGCGTTGCTTGCCATCGCCGTGGGTCCCTCCAGAGTCGCGTTTTTCCCCGACCACTTGAGCGGCCTGCATCCCAGCCCCTGCTGCCCGCAGGCTTGGATGCGAGCGCTCTCGTCTCGCTGAGGGCGTCTCCTCACCAGTAAAACGGCCCGACAGCCGCTACCTTAGAGGGATTTGCTTGTGTCTGCCAGGCGCTCGGCTCAGAGGAGCCCGACAGCCAGCGTTAGAAAGGTAGAGCGGCTGGGCTGGGGTCTGCACTGCCCCACATTTCTACCACTGCTAGGAAACTGACTTGCGAACGACTTCTTCGTGATGGGGGCTACCTACACTACTACCGGTTCTAAGTTTTCTAAAATACAGTGCACCTCAGGTGTCCCCTGCTAGAGGCCCAAGCGTTTTTTGGAATTCCAAGTTTGGTTAACGTGCAATGTTGGGAGCTCCTTTTTTTTTTTTTTTTTTTTTTTTTTTTTTTTTTTTTTTTTTTTTGACAGGCAGAGTGGACAGTGAGAGAGAGAGACAGAGAGAAAGGTCTTCCTTTGCCGTTGGTTCACCCTCCAATGGCCGCTACGGCCGGTGCACCGCGCTGATCCGACGGCAGGAGCCAGGTGCTTCTCCTGGTCTCCCATGGGGTGCAGGGCCCAAGCACTTGGGCCATCCTCCACTGCACTCCCTGGCCACAGCAGAGAGCTGGCCTGGAAGAGGGGCAACCGGGACAGAATCCGGCGCCCCAACCGGGAATAGAACCGGTGTGCCGGCGCCGCAAGGCAGAGGATTAGCCTAGTGTTTTTAACTAGCATCACAACCGACAGATTAGTCATCCTGTTACGGCATTTTCATCGCGTCGCCCGCACAGGCTACCCATCTTGATTCTCTTTCACTAATAGTTTCCACCATTCTCTTTTCTACGCCTCGTACACCAGCCACTGGTTCCTAAAGCTGCTGGTTTGAAGCCCACGTAATCCAGGCATCCCGGGTACATTCAGTTAATGCAGTTTCTTCCTTCCGGTGCCTGCTCACCTTTCAAGTTTCCCTTCAGTTTCTCCTTTTTCACAAGTTTTTCCTGCCTGTCTGAGCTCTAGTAGTTCTATTTCCCTATAGCATATACTATTTGACGAGATCCACTACCTATAAGCTTTAATTTCCCATATCTATCTCCCTTTTTAGGGCCAAAACAAATATAGCAATTTTTCAATATTTGGTTTCTCCAACATACATTTTTATTATTGTTTTAGTTTTTAGAGATTTATTTGTTTATTTGAAAGGCAGAGAGAGAGAGAGAGAGAGAGAGAGAGAAAGGCCTTCCATCTGCTGGTTCACTCCCCAGATGGCCGCAATGGCTGGAGCTTAGGCCTATCCAAAGCCAGGAGCCTGGAGCTTCCTCCAGGTCTCCCACGTGGGTGCAGGGCCCAAGCACTTGGGCTATCTTCTGCTGCTTTCCCAGGCACATAATTGGAGCAGCTGGGACTCGAACCTGCATGCATATGGTATGCCAGCACTGCAGGCAGTAGCTTTAAGCTCTACGTCACAGCTCCAGCTATTATTATTGTTAATAGAACTGAACCATGGGCCAGTGCTGTAGTGCGGTGGGTTAAGCCATGGACTGCAGCGCCTGTATCTCACATGGGCACAGGCTCAAATCTTGCCTGCTCCACTTCTGATCCCTGCTAATGTGCCTGGGAAAGCAGTGGAGGATGGCCCAAGTCCCTGGGCTCCTCCACCCAATTGCTTTTATGTCTGTTGAAAATTGGTTGGCCTATAAAACCACAGTGTCTATTATAAGTGCCAAAACCTCTTGAAGGCTGTTAAGTTTTGAAGTGGTCTTTAAATATTTTAATACATTTATTTCAATAAATAATGTCATTAAAAAAAAAAAAGAAAGAAAATTGGTTGGCCATATAGGTGTGGGTCTTCCTCTGGACTTTCTGTTTCATCACAGTGAGGTAGTGCCTTTCCTTTTGCTTTATCCCACCCCCCCCCCTTTTCCTTCCCAAAGCCAGTTCCACTGGTCTTGATTACTGTGGCTGTCTAGCAAGGCTTCAAATCGGCATGTGACTAGGCTAATCCTCCACCTAGCAGCGCCGGCACACCGGGTTCTAGTCCCGGTCGGGGCGCCGGATTCTGTCCCGGTTGCCCCTCTTCCAGGCCAGCCCTCTGCTGTGGCCAGGGAGTGCAGTGGAGGATGGCCCAGGTGCTTGGGCCCTGCACCCCATGGGAGACCAGGAAAAGCACCTGGCTCCTGGCTCCTGCCATCGGATCAGCGCGGTGCGCCGGCCGCAGCGCGCCAGCCGCGGCGGCCATTGGAGGGTGAACCAACGGCAAAAGGAAGACCTTTCTCTCTGTCTCTCTCTCTCTCACTGTCCACTCTGCCTGTCAAAAAAAAAAAAAAAAAAAAAAAAAAAAAAAAAAAAAAATCGGCATGTGAATCCTCCAACTCTGCTCTTACTATAAGCAAATTATTTTTGCTATTCTATGTCTGCTTTTCCATGTAAGTTTTTAAATCAGCTTGTTGAACCAAATGATCACTGGTGATATCACTGGTCTTGATTCCACTGGTCTTGATTACTGTGGCTGTCTAGCAAGGCTTCAAATCGGCATGTGAATCCTCCAACTCTGCTCTTACTATAAGCAAATTATTTTTGCTATTCTATGTCTGCTTTTCCATGTAAGTTTTTAAATCAGCTTGTTGAACCAAATGATCACTGGTTGATATCACTGGTGAAAAATTGTACCAACAGCACATACCGCTTAGTGTGATGTTTTGAGAAAGACACTTCCCCACTGTAGCATTCTTACCCAAACTCATAACCACCACATAATTGTGAGGGAAAACATCAGGCAAACCCAAATCAAGGGAATTGTACAAAACACCTGATGGGGAGCTGGTGTTTAGCTGAGTAGTTATACATACCCAAGTATCTGGGTTTGATTCCCAGTCCCACCTCCTGACTCCAGTTTCCTGCTAATACAGATGGTAAGGGCAGTGGTGATGACTCAAGTAATTGGGTTCCAGGGCCAGCGCTCTGGTGCAGTGATTAACTCCCTGGCCTGAAGCACCGGCATCCCATATGGGCTCCAGTTTGAGACCCGGCTGCTCCACTTCCAATCCAGCTCCCTGCTATGGCCTGGGAAAGCAGTAGAAGATGGCCCAAATCCTTGGGCCCCTGCACACGCATGGGAGACCCTGAAGAAGCTCCTGGCTCCTGGCTTTGGATTGGCCCAGCTCTGGCGGTTGCAGCCAATTGGAGAGTGAAACATTGGATGGAAAACCTCTCTCCGCGCTCGCTCTCTCTCTCTCTCTCTCTCTCCCTCCTTGCATCTCCTCTGTGTAAATCTGACTTTCAAATAAATAAATAAATCTTAAAAAAAAAAAAAGTAATTGGGTTTCTACTGCTCATATAGAAGTCCTGGATTGTGTTCCAGGCTCCTGACTCCAGCCACAGCTTAGCTTTCGTTGTTGAAGTCATTTGAGGAGCAAATCAGCAAATAGATGGGCGTTCTATCTCCTCTCTCTCTCTCTCTCTTTCTCTCTCTCTCCCTCTCTCTCTCCATGCCCTAAATAAATGTTTTAAAAATATCTGACTGGGGCCGGCGCCGCGGCTCAATAGGCTAATCCTCCACCTAGCGGCACCGGCACACCGGGTTCTAGTCCCGGTTGGGGCGCTGGATCCTGTCCCAGTTGCCCCTCTTCCAGGCCAGCTCTCTGCTGTGGCCTGGGAGTGCAGTGGAGGATGGCCCAAGTGCTTGGGCCCTGCACCCCATGGGAGACGAGGATAAGTACCTGGCTCCTGCCATTGGATCAGCGCAGTGCGCCGGCCGCAGCGCACCAGCCGCAGCGGCCATTGGAGGGTGAACCAACGGCAAAAGGAAGACCTTTCTCTCTGTATCTCTCTCACTATCCACTCTGCCTGTCAAAAAAAAAAAAAAATGTGACTGGGGAAGCCAGTATTGTGGCACAGCAGGTTAAGCTGTGCATCACTAGCATCCCATATGAGCGCCAGTTTGGGTCCTGACTGCTCCACTTCCAATCCAGCTCCCTGCTAATGTGCCTGGGAAATCAGTAGAAGATGGTCTGAGTACTTGGGCCCCCTCAATGTCAGAGACTCAGATGGAGTTCCAGTTGCCTGGCTTCAGCCTGCAGCCATTTGGAGAATGAACCAGTAGATAAAAGAAGATTCTCTCTCTCTCTCTCTCTCTCTCTCTCTAACACTGCCTTTCAAATAAATAAATTAAAAAAAAAAAAGAGTGGAGCTTGAGACTGGAGCCTAGGTACTTCAGGATGAGCTGTAGGTGTCTTACCCGCTAAGCCAAATGCCTGCCCTGAATCTTTTATTAATTTGTAGTTTTCAACAGAGCTCTTCTACATCTTTTGATATATATACTTTTAATATATATATATTAATTAATTAATTAATTAATTTGAAAGGGAAAGTTACAGAGAGGCAGAGGCAGAGAGAGAGAAAGAGAAGCCTTCCATCCGCTGGTTCACTCCCCAAATGGCCACAATGGCCAGAGCTGTGCCAATCCAAAGCTAGGAGCCAGGAGCTTCTTCGGGGTCTCCCACATTGGGTCAGGGACCCAAGCACTTGATCCATCTTCCACTGCTTTTCTGGGCCATAGCAGAGAACTGGATCAGAAGTAGAGCAGCCGGGTCTTGAACCAGAGCCCATATGGGATGCTGGCATTGCAGGCAGTGGCTTTACCCACTACGCTACAGCACCAGCCCTTCTTTTATATTTTTATGCTATTATAAATTGCTTCATTTTCCAATTGTTTCCTGCCAATATAAATACACTTGATTTTGTACATTGACTTGGTATCCCATGGCCTAAATTAGCATCCACACTAAATGGACTTATAATTCTGGTAGCTGCTTTGTAAATGTCTTAGGAGTGGTAATAGCCATGTGATCTGCTAACAGAGATGGTGTTACTTCCTCCCTCCCAATCTGTATGCTTACTTTCCCTCTTGCCTGTGGCACCGGCTGAGACTTGTAGTACAAGGCTGAATAGAAACAGCGAAGCAAGCATCCCTCTCTTCCTCCCAGTCCTAGGAGGAAAGCCTTTGGTCTTTCACAATCAAATATCATGTTTCAGGACATCTGCCCTTTATCAGCTAGAGGAAATTTTCTTATATTTTCAGTTTCCTGATATTTTTGTTTTGGTTTGTCTTGAATTGTTTTTATCAAGAAAAGGTGTTGAATCCTGCCTAATATTTTTCTGTACCCATTGAGGTGATTATGTGATTTCCTCACTTATTTTGCTAATATGCTGAATTGCAATGAATGGTTTTCAAAAAGCAACCATCTTTGCATTCCTGGGATAAGCTTCACTCAGCTACGATTTTAGTCTTTTCTCTACATTGTTGGATTCCATTTGCTATTTTTTTAAGATTTATTTATTTATTTGAAAGTCAGAGTTACACACACACACACACACACACAGAGAGGTCTTCCATCCGATGGTTCACTCCCCAGTTGGCCATAACGGCCGGAGCTAAGCTGATCTGAAGCCAGGAGCTTCTTCCAGGTCTCCCACGCAGGTGCAGGGGCCTAAGGACTTGGGCCATCTTCTCCTACTTTCCCAGGCCACAGCAGAGAGCTGGATCAGAAATGAAGCAGCTGGGATTCGAACCTGCTCCCATATGGGATGCTGGTGCTTCAGGCCAGGGCATTAACCCACTACGCCACAGCGCTGGCCCCTTTTGCTATTATTTTAAAAGATCTTTCTATATGCATCGATGAAGGGGACATTGGTCCATAATATTCTCTTTAATGTCTTAATGGTTTTTTTTTTTCAAATATTTACTGAGTAGTAACAGATAATCGCTCTGTCAGTTAAAAAAAAAACCCTTAGTACAATGCCTATCACAAAAAGTCCTTAGCAAATACTGGCTGTATGGGGTTATTATACCCAGATGCTATAAATGAGAATTAGTTCTAAAGAAGTTTTGAGAAAGTTGGCACTTTCCATAAAGAACATTTTTAACATCACCATTTTACTATTGCTGCTTTAACATACTGCAAAATCCTTCCCCCGGCTGTCTAGGTGTATGCTTTGTAATCGGTCTCAGATAACAGCAGGATCAGGATCTGTGTGTAAGACCCTGCGCCAGGGGAGTCCTTATTTATCTTGCAAGCACATTTTACTGCTTTTTTATAAATAGTGGAATTAGAACAGGAAAGGCACATGCATGCTCTTTGAGACCAGAGAGTAAAGAACAAAGATTCTGCCCCACATTTTGTAAACATCAGGCAGTCTCCTCTGGGGGCGTGGGGGCGAGTGGTTAGGGGGTATTCCCCTTTGCTATTCCAGGAGCGAAATACAAGGAGACTGCCTGTGAATCTGCTCTTGCCTTTCTCAAAATATTGTGTGCCCTGGAAACCTACTCTCTTCCTCTGCCAGAGGGAAGACAAATTTTACAGCTGTCACAGTCCATCTCTCACTTTCCCTTGTCAGGGCCAGGCCTGAGCCCTCCAGAATCCTGGAGGCTTCAAACACTTGGTACAAATTGAGGAACCTGTATGCTCCAGGGTATGGCCTCAGGGAAGGTTTGATTCCAGCATCCTAGAGGAGTTCCCACCTGTGGGGCAGCCAGAACTCCATGGCCTGTTGTGTGGCCTCTGCTTGAGCTTTCCCCAAGGTCATCTTGTTGAGTCTTATGCCACGGGGTACAAACTCCCAGTAGCTCAGCCTAACCCAGATTCTAGAAGTGAAAGAAAATACAGCCTGTGCAAATAGCATTGACAAGGATGCTTTTTTTTAAATTTTTTTTATTTGTGTTTTTTTGACAGGCAGAGTTAGACAGTGAGAGAAACAGACAGAGAGAAAGGTATTCCTTCCATTGGTTCACCCCCCAAATGGTTGTTACGGCTGGCACGCTGTGCCAATCCGAAGCCAGGAGCCAGGTGTTTCCTCCTGGTCTCCCACAGGTACAGGGACCCAAGCACTTGGGCCATCCTCCACTGCCCTCCCAGGCCACAGCAGAGAGCTGGACTGGAAGAGGAGCAACCGGTACAGAATCCGGCTCCCCGACCGGGACTAGAACCCAGGGTGCTAGCGCCGCAGGCAGAGGATTAGCCTAGTGAGCCACGGCACTGGCAGGATGCTTTCTACTATGAGCTGGTTTCCCTGGCTTCAGAACAGTTCTTGGGCTTCCAGTGTTTATTAGCTTATTTGTTTTTAACAGAAAATAAATACATTCACGTGTAAGATGCCTACAACCCATATCAGAGTACCTGGGTTTAATACCTGGCTCTGGCTCCTGACTCTAGCTTCCTGCCAATGCAGACCCAGGAGGCAATGGTAACAGCTCAAGTAATTGGATTTCTGACACCCACATGGGAGACACAGATCAAGTTACTGGCTCTAGCTTCAGCCATTCTAGATATCTGGGGAGACTCTCTCTCTCTCTCTCTCTCTCTCTCTCTCTCTCTCTCTCTCTGCCTGCCTCTCCTTCTCTATCTGTGTAACTCTGACTTTCAGATAAATAAATCTTAAAAAAAATAAACATAAGGCATGGGCTGCTGGTGTTGTAAAGCAGTGGGTTGAACAGCACCTGCCGCAATACCAGACTTCCATATAAGTACAGTTCAAGTCCTGGCTGTTCTAATACAATCCAGCTCCCTGCTGATGTGCCTAGAAATACAACAGGAGATGGTTCAAGTATTTGGGGTCCTTTCACCCACATGGGAGGGCCGGATGAAACTCCTGGCTCCTGGCTTTGGTCTAGCCCAGCTCTGGACATTGCAGCCATTCGGGGAGTGAACCAACGGATGGAAGATCTCTCTCACTCTCTCTCTGTGACTCTTCCTTTCAAATAAAAATAAATCTTAAAAAAAAAAAAAAAAGGAAAGACAAGACAATGCATACAATGGGAACTTGGTACAGATGTTAAAACACCAGTAGGGATGCTTGTGTCCCGAGTGCCCAGGTTTGAGTCTCATCTCCACTCCCAATTTCAGCTTCTTGCAACAAGTACCATTGGAGGCAGCAAATGATAGTGCAAGTACTTGGGTCCCTGCCACTGATATGGGAGACTTGGATAGAGTTCTTGGCTCCCAGGTATTTGGGAAGTAAGCCAACAGATTCTGTCTTTGCCTCTCTGCCTCTCAAATGAAATAAATAAATTATTTTTAAATGAATAAAGGGTAACGCACATTTTATATGAACTTTCTGAAGACCCCTCATATATGTACATGTAAATATATAGTTGTAATATGTAAATACATGTATATCCAGTTCCCATCACATAACCATTTTTATTTTTCTATTTATCTTCTCCACACCTACTCCCTTTTGAAGCAAAGCATAGTTTATTATATATATTAAGGATCCTCAAAATGTTCATAGATATGTGTATTATGAAAAACTGTATAGATGTCAAAAATTTCTCAACCTAAATATACTTATTTTTTAATTCCATTTCCAACAGTCTGAGGTGCCCTTGTCCTTTGTGCCCACTGCTTTCCTCAGGTAACAATCTGTTTTCAAGATTATTCCTTTTCAGTCTTTTTTACAACCACCTGGCATTCCATTGACCATGGCACCACAGTGTATTTTACCAGCTTCTCATTAGTAGATATTTGGATTTGTCCCGCCTTTTGTCATTATCGCTAATATGTCCATGAATGAATTGCACACTTGCCATTTTGCCTGTGTGATTCTGTCTATAGGACTCACTCCCAGTGGTGGAAAGAACTGAGCCAAAGAGTGTATACTTTAACAATTGTGTGAATATCACCAAATTTCCCTTCATGTGGAATGTATCAATTTACGTATATTTCCAGCCACAACGTGTGAGGACGCCTGCTTTCATGAACTCCTATCAGCAATGCATGTGATCATGAGACCAATGAAACAAAAAAAGTCCTAACACATGTGACCTAGAATTGAAGGGGTGCTAAACATGTTCATGAAGTCAGTGAGAAAGAAGGCCTTTTACGGGGCTGGTGCCATGGCAAGGCAGGTAAAGCAGCCTTCTGCAGTGCCAGCATCCCATATGCATGCCGATTCCATTCCTGGCTGCTCCACTGTTGATCCAGCTCCCTGTTAATGCCCTGGGAAAGCAGCAGAAGACAGTCCAACACTTGGGCCCCTGTACCCATGTGGGAGACCTGGAAGAAGCTGCTGGCTCCTGGCTTCGGATTGGCCCAGATCCAGCTGTTGCGCCATTTGAGGAGTGAACCAGTGGATGGAAGATTCTCTCTCTCTCTCTCTCTCTCTCTGCCTCTGCCGCTGTAACTCTGCCTTTCAAATAAATAATCTTTTTTTAAAAAAAAAAAGGCTTTTTATGGTGTTCAGACAAAGTAATATTTATTAAGTCATGTTTTTCTGGAAATATCTTTCTGGAAAACAACTTTGGCTAAAATTCCAGCTGAATCGAGTATTTGCATGTGATAAATGAAAAAAAAAATAGAAACTATGATTCTGTCTCTTCCAAGTTCAAAAACAGGCAAACAAATATGACAACAAAAGTCTAAAGAACAAAAGAAAAATAGATAATCTGGACTTCATCAAAATCACAAACTTTTCTGCCTCAAACAAAAGGAAAAGGCAGCCCTGAAAATGGGAGAAAATATTGGCATGTCATATATATTATCTGATAAGGGATTTATATCCAGAATATATAAAGAACTCTGTCAATCCGACAACAAAAAAGGCAACCTAATTGAAAAATGGACAAAGGGACAGGTATTGTGGCACAGCAGGTTGAGCCACTCCTTGGGACCCTTCATCTGTATCACAGGTCTTGCAATAGAGTCCATCTCCGCTTTTTTTTTTTTTTAAAGATTTTATTTATTTATTTGAGAGGCAGAGTTAGAGACAGAAGGAGAGACAGAAAGAAAGGTCCTCCATCCTCTGGTTAACTCCCCAATGGCCACCACGGCCAGAGCTGGGCCAATCCAAAGCCAGGAGCTTCTTCCAGGTCTCCCAGGAGGGAGCAGGGGCCCAAACACTTGGGCCATCCTCTACTGCTTTCTCAAACCATTGCAGAGAGCTGGATGGGAAGTGGGGTAGCCAGGAACTGACGCCCATATGGGATGCCCGCGGCGCAGGTGGAGGATTAACCTGCGCCGCCACGGCGCCACGGCGCCAACCCCCCATCTCCACTTTCAATCCAGCTTCCTTCTAATGCATCCAGTGAGTCAGCACATAATGGCCCAAGCACTTGGGTTCTTACCACCCATGTGGGAGACCCAGATGGAGTTCCTGGCTCCTTGCTCTGGCCTGGCCCAGGGCTGGGTGTGGCAACTATCGGAGGAATGAACCAGCAGATGGAAGATATCTGTCTCTCCCTCTCTTTCTGTTACTCTGCTCACCAAACAAATCTTTTAAAAAAGTCAATACAAAATTAATTAAATATTTAGATGTAAAACGTGAAACAGTAAAACTACTAGACGAAAACATAGGTAACTGCTCCATAACATTAGCCTGGGTAAGGAATTCTTTAGTAAAATTCCAAAAACACAGACAACACAAGCAAAAACACAAATGGGATTACACCTAAAAAGCTTCTGCAGCAGCCATTGTCATAGTGTAGCAGGGTTAAGTTACCACCTGCAATGCCAGCATCCCATGAGTGTTGGTTCAAGTCCTGGCTGCTCCACTTCCAACCCAGCTCCCTGCTAATGCACCTGGGAAAGCAGTGGAAGATGGCCCAAGTGCTTGAGCCCCTGCTACCCACATGGGAAACACAGATGGAGTTCCAGGTTCCTGACTTCAGCCTGGCCCAATCCCAGTCATTGCAGCCATTTAGGGAGTAGACCAGTGGATGGAAGAAATCTCTCTCTCTCTCCCCCTGTCTCTCTCTGTAACTCAATCAAATAAATTTTAAAACCTTAAAAAAAAAAAAAAAAAAAGACAAACAGCCAACAGGTACACCAAAAAACATTCCACACCAGTATTCATCTGGGAAATGCAAATCAAAACCACAATGACGGCCGGCGCCGCGGCTCACTAGGCTAATCCTCCGCCTAGTGGCGCCGGCACACCGGGTTCTAGTCCCGGTCGGGGCGCCGGATTCTGTCCCGGTTGCCCCTCTTCCAGGCCAGCTCTCTGCTGTGGCCCGGGAGTGCAGTGGAGGATGGCCCAGGTGCTTGGGCCCTGCACCCCATGGGAGACCAGGAAAAGCACCTGGCTCCTGGCTCCTGCCATCGGATCAGCGCGGTGCGCCGGCCGCAGCGCGCCGGCTGCGGCGGCCATTGGAGGGTGAACCAACGGCAAAGGAAGACCTTTCTCTCTGTCTCTCTCTCTCTCACTGTCCACTCTGCCTGTCAAAAAAATAAAAAAAATAAAAATAAAAAATAAAAACACAATGACATACCTCTGTGCCCCAAATACTATGGCTATTCTCAAATAGAAAAAATAACAAGTGCTGATGTGGATGTGGAGAAATGGGAACTCTTAGACACTGTTGGCAGGAAGGTAAATTAGTAGATCAATCATGGAAAACAGTATAAGGTGCCACAAAAAATGCAAGGTAGAACTAGCTCATATTGAGCAAGCGCACTACTGGGCATATATCGGAAGGAGATGGAATCAGTCTGTTGGGGAGATATCTGTGCTCCTATGTTCATCGCAGCACTGCTTACAGTAGCGAAGGTATGGAATCAACCTCACGAGCAGTGGATGAATGGATAAAGGAAATGTGAGATACACACACACACACACATACACTGGAACATCATTCAGCCATTAGTGGATGAAGTCCTTTCATTTGTAGCAACACGAATGAATCTGGAAAAGCTCACATTAAGTGAAATAAGCCAGGCAAAGAATATCAAATGCTGGATGATCTCACTCCTAAGGAACCTGAAGCCACTGATCTCATAGAAACACAGAGTGGCAGGGTGGCTAGGAGAGGCTGGGGAAGGGAGCAAGAGGGGCAAACAGGGAGAGATTAGTCAGCAGGTGTAAAGTCGCAGTTAGGAGGAAAAGGTTCTGGTGTTCAACTGCACAGTAGGGTGACTACGGTTAACAATATTGTATGGAGTATTTCAAGACAGGCGGAAGACAGGCCAGCACAGTGGGTTAAGCTGCCACTTGTGACACGCCCACTCCATATCGCTATGCCAGTTCAAGTCGCAGCTGCTCTGATCCAGCTCCCTGCTAACGTGCCTGGAAAAGCAGCAGAAGATGGCCCATCTGCTTGGCCTCCTACTACCCATATGGAGACCAGGATGGTGTTCCTGACCACTGGCTTTGACCTGGCCCAGCCTCAGCCATTGTGGCCATCTGGGAAATGAATCAGTGAATTAAAGGTCTCTCTCTCTCTCTCTCTCTCTACCTCTTTCTTTCTACCTCTCTGTCTCTCTGACTTTTAAATAAATTTTTTAAAAAATCTTTAAAAATAAGTGAAAACAAATAAAATTAGATTGTCATGGCATTTATATAACCCTGTAACTATACTAAAAAACAGAATTGTACATGTTAAATGAGTGAGATGTGTGACATATTGAGTTATATCTCAATAAAGCTGTTAAAAAAAAAAAAACAAACCAGGCCGGCACCACAGCTCACTAGGCAAATCCTCTGCCTGCAGCGCTGGCACCCCGGGTTCTAGTCCCTGTCGGGGTGCCGGATTCTGTCCTGGTTGCTCCTCTTCCAGTCCAGCTGTCTGCTGTAGCCCACGAGTGCAGTGGAGGATGGCCCAAGTCCTTGGGCCCTGCACCCCATAGGAGACCAGGAGAAGCACCTGGCTCCTGGCTTCGGATCAGCACGGTGCACCGCCACAGTGGCCATTGGGGGTGAACCAACGGAAAAAAGGAAGACCTTTCTCCTTTCTCTCTGTCTCTCTCTCTCACTGTCCACTCTGCCTGTCCAAAAAAAAAAAAAAAAAAAAAAACAGGCGAAATTTACACATGGTGTTAGAATCTGGATTAGTGGTTGGGGAAGATCATGAATAAGGGGAGACAGAGTGATTTTTAAATGTTAAAACAGTGGGGGCCGGCACCGTGGCTCACTTGGTTAATCCTCCACCTGCGGTGCTGGCATTCCATATGGGCGCCGGGTTCTAGTCCCGGTTGCTCCTCTTCCAGTCCAGTTCTCTGCTGTGGCCCAGGAGGGCAGTGGAGGATGGCCCAAGTGCTTGGGTGCCTGCACCTGCATGAGAGACCAGGAGGAAGCACCTGGCTCCTGGCTTCGGATCGGCATAGCTCTGGCCATGGTGGCCATTTGGGGGGTGAACCAATGGAAGGAAGACCTTTCTCTCTGTCTCTCTCTCTCACTGTCTATAACTCTGTCAAATAAAAAAATGTTTAAAAATGTTAAAACACTTTTGTACATTGCAGGTATGCAGTCAATGAGAAAACAGATGGGAAAAGACCTTGAAATCCTGAAGCTCTTTGTAATGGAAGGGGTTCTTTCAGTGGAAGAGAATCAAGTACATAGATGGAATGGTTGTCACTAGAGTCTACTGGGCAAAAGGTCACCATAACTCAAAAAACAAACAAAAAATTAAAGGCAGTGACTGAGAAAGAAGGAGAGACAGAGAAAGATCTTCCATCTGATCATTTACTCCTCAAATGACCTCAATGGCAGGGGTTGGCCAGGCCAAAGCCAGGAACCTGGAACTCCATCTGGGTCTCCCAAATGGGTGGCAGGGGCCCAAGGAGTTGGGCCACCTTCTGCTGCTTTCCCAAGCACATTAGCAGGGAGCTGGATTGGAAGCAGAGCAGCCGGGACTCAAATCGGCGCTCTTATATGGGATGCTGATGTTGCAAGCAGAGGCTTAACCTGTTGAGCCACACTGCCAGCCCTTGAAAAAACATGTTTCTATAAACATGTGGTTTCCTTTAGGCTGATTTCATCCTGGAATGCTCTGATCGCCTTTGGTCAACGGCCTTTATCTAGTCTGTTGAGGATGAGTACCATCAACCCAAACAGTGAGACAACAATCTGAGAGAGAATCTCTAAAGAATAACAATATTTATTTGGGAACAACAGAGCATTACGTTGGGAATTTCCAGGCCATACATAATAAATGATGGGTGCATTCAAAGATGTTGAAACAAGGGAATATTTTCAAAGGCTAAAAATGAGAATTTCATCAGATATTTTGAAACTGTCATCTTTGGTCATAATGATTAATAACCGGGGTATCATATCAAGGTTGAGCAGATGTCCTTGTATAGTACTTTCTGTTCATTAATAGGTTTCTATAATTGATTTGAAAGGCAGAGTTACAGCAAGAGAGATCAATCTTCCATCTGCTGGTTCACTCCCCAGATGGACACAAAAATGGCCTGGGCTGGGTCAGGCCAAAACCAGGACTCTCTCTGGTTCTCCCAGGTGGGTGGTAGTGTGGTAGAGGCTTTTGTCTTTTTTTTTTTTTTAATTTATTTGAAAGGCAGAGTTACAGGGAGGCAGACACAGAGAGAAAGAGAGAGCTCTTCTATCCTCTGGTTCACTCTCCAAATGGCTACAACATTTGGAGCTGGGCCAATCCAAAGGCAGGAGCCTGGAGCTTCTTCTGTGTCTTCCATGAGGGTGCAGGGGCCCAAGGACTTGGGCCATCTTCCACTGCTTTCCTAGGGCACAGCAAGGAGCAGGATCGGAAGTGGAGCAGCTAGGACTCGAACCAGTGCCCATATGTGATGCCAGTGCTGAAGGCAGTGGCTTTACCCACTACCCCACAGCACCAACCTGGTGGTCTTTGTCTTTTAATTAAACTTGTCTCTAACTGACATGATTAAAGTTGTGGTAGAAGCCTCCCCAAGGTCAGAAGAAGAAAAAGGCAGAAATCTGTCCTGGGAATGAAATGTGGTTGTTATCTGCTTGCCCACGAATGCTTCCACTGTAGTTATTAGCTGCTTATATGTAACCATTTCAGGTCCTGCTTGTTAGTAGGGAGCAATGGTGTTAACCCTTGCCAGACAGCAGACGGCTCAGTATGTGTGTGGAAGAAAGCATCGTCAGTAACTGCTATACATGAGCAGTAGTGTATCAATTCCTGTGGCTGCCATGAAACATTTGAATATCTAATCAAATGTATGCAAGTGACCATATAAGGGGAGACAACGAGGCTAAAACCATATAGAAGAAAGTACCCCTCTTTGTTGGGGCTCAGGCTTTTGGATAAATTCCACCTGGGCCTTATTCCGGCATAAATTAAAAAAAAAAAAAAAAAACACTTCCTGCTAAAGGCCTTGGTGTCTTATCTCTGTATATGAATCCTGCTACAGCAGGGCCCAAATATTTGGGCCACCCTCTGCTGCCTTCCCACGTGGATTTTCACCTCCTTTGTCTCATGGGGCATGAGGCCCCTAGCATGGGGGTGCGGGGTAGAGTGAACTCCCGTGGCTCCAGCAGACCACTTGCTCTGTGGGGAGTGGTTCTCCCTCAGCGTGAGATTCTGACCCTGAGAACACAACAGAACGCAGTGAGCACAAGAGCTAGCCTAAGGAGCACCACCCATTGGAACTGGTAAGAACTCCTGTTCATTTGGTTTGGTGGACCTACCCTAAGTGGCAGAAGGGGAGCCTGATTAACTCCCAGAGGTGCCCTAGCAATCTTATAAGACAATAGAGTGCAGAGATGAAACCATAAATAATAATAATAATAACATTGGCTTGTGGACTAAAAAACTCATATACATTAAGATTGCTAAATTAACACAAAATACCTTTTTGGTGCATGTGACTTAAATAAATCTCTGACACGTTTGTGCTTGGGTTTGCTGGTCAAGCAAGTTGTACTTGTGTTAGATACTTGCAATCATAAAGGCATAATGTTGATCTAAAAATAATATAGGCAAAGTATGATAAAGTGCTCAATGCTCCCTATAAAGTCCCACTTAAAGTTGTTCTTTGGCAAAAATCATGACTTAAGGTAATACCATACTTACCTAATACTTTAATTTCTTAGGTAAATTAAGTATATTCATTAAAATGTATAGGTTGATAACATAAAAGATAAAATGTTATTAATGACATCAAAATTTATAGACAGATTAGGCAAGCTGAGCATCATGTTTTGATCTTATCTAAAAAGACATAACTCTCCTCGTGAGCTTTATGCTGTCACACAGAAAATGCTGTCAAAACATGCCTGTGACTACAGATTTCTAGCTTAGGCCACCAAAGATTGGGGCTAAGGCTGAGCACCCCCTTGGCTGACATCCTAGAGGCTGCCTCTGTGGTCTACTCGAACAGAGACCAGGAGAGAGGAGAGGGAGCCAGGAACAGCAGCAATCTAGAGAGGTGGCAAGCCAACCTATCTTTGTGCTTTACACAGTTTTCTGCCATCAAAGAAACACAGCGAGGCCAGTCCACCTCAAATAGCATCATATTTTGATATGGAAAGCCAAGAAACTGGGCAAACAGCTGTCCTGACAAAAGCCAGGTTCTACAAAATCCTGTTCAAGAGCTGGGTAAGTGGAAGGGCTCCCAGGTTAGAGCCACAGGCCCTGCGGGCTCCAACCTGAAAAAGCCCTTTATTCCGTTTCCAGTTAGCGCCGCTGCAGAGGGAAAGGCCCAGGGTCAGTAACAGGCAGGACTGTGACCCTCCTCTTGGATATGCTGCCTGTTCTACACTAACCTCCTGTGCAGGCCAGCTCTCCTCCCAGGCCGGCTACGTAATGACAGTCAACAGGGTGTCTTCTCTAAAGAGGTTCACAGCTTCCAGTACCCGTGTAAAGAGACAGATAGGTCTAGGCCTCACCTATACCCAGCCGGGCCTACATGCCTCTCTCAATGAGAAAAATTCCTCCTGGTTTAGATAATACCTTTCCTAGGCACTCTAATAATGATCCAATCTTTTGTTTTAGACCCTGCTGTATTTAGTTTACTTGTTGGATCTGTTTCCTCCAGACTTACAAAGCCACAAAGGGGGGAAGAAGTCCTCTATTGTAAAAAAAAAAAAAAACAAAGAGGCCTTCGAACAGATCAAACAAACCCTTGCAAATAAAAGACAACACTGGCTAACTAATGCCCAAATGATAAAATGCCAGGAGATGCTGTGTGGGTGCAAAAAATAATAATAATAAATAAAGCATTCAGCCCCTAAGACCCCCTTCAAGAGGTCACTTTACTGTTGCTTCATTCGCTCCTGTAACAGTTACCGACCAGAGAGCCCCCAAGGTCCACCACAGCAGAGTGAAGCCAGCAGCCTGTGCCTGGAGTGCATCTCGGATGCGCAACACAGCTCAAGTTGACCACCTGAACCATTCGAGCCAGCCCTAAAGAGATGGCCAGGGCCAGTGGCCGCAGAGGAACTCCACAAGACAGCAGCCTTGCTTCAGCACTCCGGAAGCTGACTGATTTATGCACGGCCAAAGCTTGAGGAATCAGCTGCCCAATAAAATAAATGGACTGATTTTTTTTTTTTTTTTTTTTTTGGACAGGCAGAGTGGACAGTGAGAGAGACAGACAGAGAGAAAGGTCTTCCTTTGCCGTTGGTTCACCCTCCAATGGCCGCCGCAGCCAGCACGCTGCGGCCGGCGCACCGCGCTGATCCGATGGCAGGAGCCAGGAGCCAGGTGCTTTTCCTGGTCTCCCATGGGGTGCAGGGCCCAAGCACTTGGGCCATCCTCCACTGCACTCCCTGGCCACAGCAGAGGGCTTGCCTGGAAGAGGGGCAACCAGGACAGAATCCGGCACCCCGACCGGGACTAGAACCCGGTGTGCCGGCGCCACTAGGCGGAGGATTAGCCTAGTGAGCCGCGGCGCCGGCCTTGATTATTTTTTCTTGCCTTTTTATATTGGTTTTCTCTTGTAATGCATTGCAAATCCTTATTTCTGTTATTACAGTTTTAGGCCTAAATGTTAACAATAGGACTGATGACAACCACTCCAACCCACTGGGACTGTGGTAAGAAGCTTCTCTTAAAGTTTTTCTTTTCCTCCTGTGGATAGGTTGCTTCGTTGTCACTGGTTGTTTCTGATTTGGCTCCCCTTTTTGGACCTGACCCCCTCATCTTATGGCCCACATATTCACGTGAGCGATCAGGCCAGGGTGTCACCACAACTCTGCTTCACCAATCCAAATGGACAGTGTCACTCTTTTGATGCAGGTGGGGTCACGGAGTATAACGAGTCACCTCACTTAGACGCGGGAAGTAAGAGGCTGCTGGTGGAGACCAGCTACCACAGTCCACATGGGGGCCTGTGGTGGGAAGGAGAGTGTCTGTCTAACGACAAATACGTGTGTAAGGGGCCCCAGCTTGTCCCCTAACTGTCCTTGGGGTTGTGCTTCATGGGTCACTTGGCACTTCTCCAGAAGGGTGTTGCCTCATCAGACTGTCATTTGGGAACCTGTAACCCAGTTAATTTCACTCTCCTCAACCTAACGACCCTGGATTGGGAGGTAATTGACAGGGTGATATACACTAACAGAGGAGGCCAAGGTCCTGGGGCTTATTAGACTTCAGAAGCGTGAAGACCACGGGCCAGGCCTCCTCATGAGATTTTTCATTCCTTCTATGAGGAAATGATAAAGGACTTCCCTGCCATACCCATTACCACAGAAACTACAGCTCAATCACTAAGTATCTCTCCTTGTTACGTCTGTGGGGGAACCAACATGCAGATCAATGGTTAAACCTCCTTGAGCCCTACGTTGAGACAAAGTCTCCCCACTCGTCCAATGCTGTATTAGCTTCTAAAAACCTCAATTATTAGAAAGTACTGTCTCGCCCCATGGGGAGAACAGCTTAAAGCTCTAGTTGAAAATTTATGATGAAAAAAAAAATTTATGATGGCCAGTGCTGTGGCACAGCGGGTTAACACCCTGGCCTGAAGCACTGGCATCCCATATGGGTGCTGGTTCTAGTCCCGGCTACTTCACTTCCGATCCAGCTCTCTGCTATGGCCTGGGAAAGCAGTAGAAGATGGCCCAAGTCCCTGAGCCCCTGGCACCCACGTGGGAGACCTGGAAGAGGCTCCTGGCTCCTGGCTTTGGATCAGCTGTTGCGGCCAATTGGGGAGTAAACCATCGGATGGAAGACCTCTCTCTGCCTCTCCTGTGTGTAACTCTGACTTTCAAGTAAAAAATAAATAAATCTTTAAAAAAATAAAATTTATGGTCCTGCCACCTAGACAAAATATGGGTCCAGGGGATATCATACTCCCATCTACATGTTAAACCACATCTTCAGGTTACAGGCTGCTGTCCAGATTATAACTAATGAAACTGCAAGGGCTCTTAATATACTGGCCAAACAACATACTCAAACACGCAATGCTGTCTACCAAAACCACCTAGCCCTAGATTATTTACGTGCTTCTAAAGGTGGAGTTTGTGGAAAATTTAATTTAAGCAACTGTTGTTATAAATAGACGATGAGGACAAGGTCATAAAAAAATTACTGATCAAATGAAAAGAGTCGCCCATGTTCTGGTCCAGAGGTGAAAGGGCTGGAACCCAGAGACTTGTGTGGAGGATGGTTTTGCACTCTTGATGCATTCAAATCTCTCAAAGGTGCTGTGATTGGAATGTTAGGGGCTTGTCTGATTTTACCTTGTCTTGTGCCCTTGTTTATAAAAACTGTCTCTAGCCTCATAGAGACTGTGGTAGAGAAAAAAACAGCTACACATGTCACAATGCTGTAAAAATGGAAGTCCTTGGACCAGGATGATGCTCTCTGACCCGCGGGGGTTCCGAGCATCAGAGTGGGGGATGTGGCAGAGGCCTTTGTCTCTTAATTAAACTGTCTCTAACTGACATGATTGAAGTTGTGGTAGAAGCCTCCCCAAGGTCAGAAGAAGAAAAAGGCAGAAATCTGTCCTGGGAATGAAATGTGGTTGTTATCTGCTTGCCCACGAATGCTTCCACTGTAGTTATTAGCTGCTTATATGTAACCATTTCAGGTCCTGCTTGTTAGCAGGGAGCAATGGTGTTAACGCTTGCCAGACAGCAGACGGCTCAGTATGTGTGTGGAAGAAAGCATGGTCAGTAACTGCTATACATGAGCAGTAGTGTATCAATTCCTGTGGCTGCCATGAAACATTTGAATACCCAATCAAATGTATGCGTGTGACCATATAAGGGGAGACAACAAGGCTAAAACCATATAGAAGAAAGTACCTCTTTGTTGGGGCTCAGGCTTTTGAATAAGAAATTCCACCTCTGGGGCTGGCACTGTGACTAGCAAGTAAAGCCATCACCTGCAATGCTAGCATCCCATATGGCACCGATTCCAGTCCCGGTTGCTCTACTTCCTTTCCAGCTCTCTGCTATGGCCTGGGAAAGATGTTCCAAGTCTTTGGACCCCTGCACCCGCATGGGAGGACCCAGAGGAAGCTCTTGGCTCCTGGCTTTGGATCAGTGCAGCTTCAGCCGTTGGGGCCAACTGAGGAGTGAACCAGCAGATGGAAGACCTCTCTCTCTCTGCCTCTCCTTCTCTCTCTCTGCCTCTTCTCTCTCTGTGTAACTCTGACTTTCAAATAAATAAATAAAATCTTTATTAAAAAAAAGAAATTCCACCTAAGCCTTATGCTGCCATAAATAATAAAAGACTACTTCCTGTTAAAGGCCTTGGTGTCTTTTCTCTGTACATGAATGTTGCTACAGCAGGGCCCCAAATATCTGGGCCATCCTCTGCTGCCTTCCCAGGTACATTAGCAGGGAGCTGTATCAGAAATGGAGCAGCCGGGACTTGAACTGATGAACAAGAGCCTCAGCTATTCTTGCTCATCGCTCAAAAGATAGATGAACATTGGGATGTACACTTTGCCCTTGAATCTCAATTTGGGTCTCACACTCTATTGCCTTCATGACCCACCCTGCATTCTTTTGCAGGTTCCAAAGGCCCCATCCAGTTCCAGGAATTCCCCTCGGCCTGCTGCCCTCTACTCTAGCCCCCCTTAAAAAGGTCTGGCCCCCGGGGTCGAGGCCTTCTGCCACGTGTGCACATGGGTAGTTGGTCACCCACCTCTACGAATTTATCTTCTCTGAATACATTCTGCCTGGCTGTAGATTCGTACCCTGCCTCCTCTCTATTCTGCACCTCTTTTCCTAACATTTTGGTGCCCTGTGTGAGGGGGCACCAATCTGCAGCTCTTTTCCTAACAGGAACCATCGCTCATGTGGAATGCTGGCTTAACCCACTGCACCACAAGCTGGCCCCCAGAAGTACCTTTTGTATAGGTTGTGGTGGCCTCTGTGTAATGAAGTAGTTCTCGCAGAGTCTTTTGTGATAGTTACCATCGGCGAGAAGAACACTTTCTTTAAGATCTCTTGCTTTTTTTGGTTAGGGTTGATACAAGAAACTCCATTCTGAGTCTGACAACTTACACATTCCTTTCACTGTAGCAAAACATAGAAACAACCACAGAGGTGGAGTGAACCTTTCATGTATTTTTAAATTATTTATTTATTAGTATTATTAGAGAGAAAGCAAGATAGTGCTCCAATTTGATGGTTCGCTCCACAAATCTGATGGGGCTGGGCTGGGGCCAAACCTGGGAGTTGGAAACTCAATCCAGGTCTCCCACAAGGGAGGCGAGAATCCAGTCACTTGAGTTATCCTCGGCTCCCAGGGTCTGCATTAGCAGGAAGCTTGAATTGGAGTATATCACCAGTACTTTGATGTAGGACACAGGAGTCCTAACCTCTAGGCTAAATGCCTATTCCCCTTACATTTTTTAAAATCAGCTTTTAAATGAAGAAATGAAGAAATTGCCCCTAAAAAAGCCTGCAACGCATTCAAAAGAAAGTGTTGAAGCTTATGAAATGGTGAGAGATTGGGGATGTGTACAAGGGTGTGTTTTGTCTTAGCCATCTGAAGAAACCTTGACCTATCTTTTGTTCTTTATCTCTGCATTCCTTACCCACTCCCAGAAATGCCTCCCTTAAAATCCATCCGTAGCCTTCTTTTTAATAGCCTCTTTTTAGAGACAATACCCTCCATCTCTGAAGGTGTTTTTACCCAGTGATAGTCTCATCTCCAATCAGTAAAAAATTCATTCCCCTGCCCCCTGCTTACCTAAGACCCACTTTTCCAAGCCAAGCCAACACAAGCTCACTGTGTAATACCTAAATGCTGACCAGAGTTTGACCACATGGGAATGCTGCACAAGGCTCATTGAAAGCTGTTGGGTATGTGTCTCCCAGGCCTAGGTCACTCAAGCTCTTCCTTGAATAGACCTTATGCTAACCTTTTTATAGATCCTGTTTAATTCCATTGACATATATTTTTATGTACTAATTGTGCCTTTTATTTACCAAAATCCACATTTAAATATAAACTTTATCAGGGGCTGGTGCTGTAGTATAGTGGGTAAAGCCCCCCCTTGCAGTGCCAGCATCCCACATGGGCGCTGGTTTGAGACCTGGCTGCTCCACTTCCGATCCATCTCTCTGCTATGGCCTAGGAAAGCAGTAGAAGATGGCCCAAGTCCTTGGGCCTCTGCACTCATGTGGGAGACATGGAAGAAGCTCCCGGTTTCAGATCAGCGCAACTCCGGCCATTGCGGCCACTTGGGGAGTGAACCAGCGGATGGAAGACTTCTTTATCTCTCTCTCTGCCTCTCCTTTCTCTGTGTAACTCTGACTTTCAAGTAAAATAAATAAATCTTTAAAAAATAAATAAATAAATACTTTCTCAAGGTTGTGGCTGCATAAGTGAAAGTGATTATACATTACATGATAAGCTACTGGAGTAGTAGCAGGAATAATTTTTTATAAGATTTACTTTGGGGGGCCTGCACTGTGGAGCAGTGGGTTAAGTCACCATTTATGACACTGGCATCCCATATCAGAGTGTCCATTCTAGTCCTGGCTGCTCTGCTTCTGGTCCAGCTTCTTGCTAACGTGCCTGGGAAGGTAGCAGGTGCTAGTCCAAGTTCTTGGGCCCCTGCAACCCATAAGACCAGGATGGAGTGCCTGGCTCCTGGCTTCCACATGGCCCAGACCTGGTTGTTGTGGGCATATGAGGAGTGAATCAGCAGATGGAAAGTCTCTCTTTCCCTCTCCCCACACCCCCAATATTCTGCCTTTCAAATAAATAAATATTAAAATAATTAGATTTATGTGTTTGCTTGCTTATTTGGAAGGAAGAGCAACACAGAGAAAAGACAAGACAGATGGAGAGATCTTCTGTCCACTGGTTCACGCCCCAAATGCCCACAACAGCCATGACTGGGCCAGGCCAAAGCCAAGAGCCAGGAATTCCATCTGTGACTCCTGCATGGCCATCTTCACTGCTTTCCTAGGTGCATTAGCAGAGAGCCTGGTCAGAAGTGGATCAGCCAGGACTTGAACCAGCACTCTGATGCTTGTATCACGTGTGGCTTAGCCTACTGGGCCGCAATGCTGGCCCTAGGAAAAATTTTTAAATGTCATTTTCTGAATCCATACTACATTAACATGGCTCAAAACTTAAAAAGAAAGAAAGGAAGGAAGGAAGGAAATTAAAAGGCATATGGCATCCAATAAAACATCTCTTACCTACTTTTATACCCAGTTTTTGACTTCCTTCTGCTCATTCACCCCACATAATCATTTACATTAATTTTTTGTATATCCTTCCTGAGTTTTTTTATGCAAATGCAACTCCATATAAACGTTTATGCCTACTGTATCACCTTTTAATGTAAAAGATAGATTTTCTGATTTCTGGTTTTTTTACTTAATCATATTGTTAGGTAGCAAGTCAGAAATTTAGCCTCTGTGTGTGTGAGAAGGGCCTGAACCCCAGCACCTACTACGGAAGCCCCAGAAGCCCAGCATCCTGCACTTCACATCCTGCCCAGACCCTGAACCTCCCAGGTGGTCCCAGCCCTTCCCTCAAGGAAAGCTCCAGGGAGAACTCCCTCCTCAGGACCAGATAGGTTACCTGACCTGATAACACGGGGCAACAAAATCTTCTCAGATGCCATAAGGGAAGGCCCTCTGCTCTGCCCCACCAGCAAATCTGGGGAGGAATTTGCTAATTTTCACCCAACAAACCCTTCTGCTAGGTCTCCCCACCCTTTGTCCTGGAGGAGCAGCGAGGTGGGTAAACAGGCTCCCTTAAAAACCTAAGGAGTCCAAACAGACTGCACACTCCGCCCTCTGCCTCTCCGCTGAGCCGCCCGCCTGGCCTGCCCAGGAGTATCATCCTGACGGACGCCATATCCCCAGTAACGCCCTATTAATTCACTGTCTCACGCCTGAATTCTTTCTTACCTGAAGACAAGAACCCCACGGCTTCCACCGCCTTTCCTCCAGTGACAATGTAACTTATAACTTCTTAGGTTTTAACACATAGAGAGCCACCTTGTTCATTTTTCCAGTTGCATAGTTTTCAACAGTTTGGTATTCGTTCATGGTTTGATATGACTATACCATAATTTAACTTGTTTCTTACTGGAAGAGATTTGGATTGTTTCCACTTTTTTGCAATGACAAACAATACTGTAATTAGCAACCTTGAGCTTTCCTCTGTTATGCCCATGTGTAAGAAAGAATGAGACCTCTAGGTCAAAGGCATAAACTGCTGTAGTGCTAACAGTTGAATCTTACCACTAGAATCTAACGTTCTCCCTGGCAAAGTGTTTGAGTGCCAGGTTAAGCCATCCTACATATGGAGTACGTAATCAAAGTTTTCAAACTTTCATTTTAGAAACTCATATCACTCCATAGTTTTAATTTACATTTCCCTCCTTATTCCTGAGGTTGAATATCTGTTTCTATAGTTTAGAGCAAAAAGGAATTTATCCAACTTCTTGGGCCCCTGCCACCTAGGGGGTGAACCTATACAATTCCAGGCTCCTGGCTCTGGTCTGGCCCAACCTCAGCCATTGCTGCTATCTGGGGAGTGAATCGGTGGATGGAAGACCCCTGTTTCTCCCTCTCTGTAACTCTTGCAAATCAACTCCTAAGAAGTAATCCAAATTACCAAGAATTTCTTTTGAGTTGAGAAGTTTAATTTCTATACACCAAGCTATTTCCTCTGCTTGAAATGACCTCCTCTATCTTAACTTTACATTCAGATCTTATCATTGTTTTAAAGATTATTTATTTATTTGAAAGAGTTACACAGAGAGAGAGGCAGAGGCAGAGAGAGAGAAAAGTCTTCCATCTGATGGTTCACTCCCCAATTGGCTTCAATGGCCGGAGCTGCGCCAATCCGAAGCCAGGAGCCAGGAGCTTCTTCCGGGTCTCCCACATGGGGGCCCAAGGACTTGGGCCACATTCTACTGCTTTCTCAGGGCACAGCTGAGAGCTGGATCAGAAGAGGAGCAGCTGGGACTTGAACCAGCACCCATATGGGAAGCCAGCACTGCAGGTTGAGGCTTTACCCACTATGCTACAGCACTGGCCCCCAGATCTTATCATTCTAATCTCAGCTTAAATGTCACCACCTTAGTAAGAATGGCCTAGCTACCTCATCCTAAGAGGCTACTTGGTTTCTCTCTAACATTGTTTGCTTTTCTTTCTCTTCATAGAACTCAAGGCTACATTATGTTTTCTGATGCACGTGTTGATTGATCTTTATGCTGACTATTTTATCACCAGTGTCTGACATGGCACTTGGCGTACAGTAGGTGCTTAACGATCATTAGTTGAATAGATAAATGGTCAACTTCTGGAATAAGTGGAAAGGATTGCAATTTCCAAACAGAATATTTTGATATTGGAGTGTGGGAAAGGAATTTGGCCTTGCTTCTGGGTTAAAAATGCCTAAGGCAGCCCCAGCCCAAGCCCAAGCCCAAAAAAAGCTTTATTCTTGAAGCATTTTCACTTCGTGCTAACTTGGAGCAGTGGACGTGAGACCCACTCCCGGTTAAGTTCAGGTTAGGTTTGGGACACTGAAATATTTTCTTTCATCCATAATCACTAGATCAAGGCCTATAAATCAAATAGTTAGGACACAAAACACAAACAAGGTCATAATTTGTTTCTTCCTGCCCTCTGTTTTTCTTGGCATGGGAAAAACTCAAGCTTTTCCTGACTGGGGATGGGTAATGACACTGTGGGGTGATTCATTAAAAGTGGCCTAAGTAACTGGCCTTTTATTTCTTCTCATTCTTTCTCCCTTATTGTCCCAACTCATGTAAGGAAACACATGGAATAAAATCATTCTCCTGCTGATAAAGAACTTTCCCTGGGCTCTTTGTGCACTTGAAGCTATAGGTTCCCAGAAGCAAACTCCTGGAGCTGGAGAGCTTGACTTGAGTAAGTGCAGGTACCCTGGGGGTTTCTGGTGGAAAAAGAAGGCCTAGGGCCCTGGTTTATGGAAGTTGCTTCTCTTAATGTATATATATGACAGAGAGACAGAGACAGAGAGCTCTTTCACCCCCTGACTCGCTCATCAGATAAGTAGTCAGCAGCTGGGGCTGGGACAGGCCAACGTCAGCAGCCTGGAACTCAGTCCAGGTCTTCCACATGGGTGGCAGTGACCCAAGTGCTTGAGGTGTCTCCTGCTGCTTCCTAGAGTTTGCATTAGCAGGAAGATGGAATCAGAAACGGACCAGGCCTCGAAACCTAGGCATTCCAATACGGGATGCAGGTTGTCTCAAGAGGCTTTTATTTTTTATTTATTTATTTTGACAGGCAGAGTTAGACGGTGAGAGAGAGACAGAGAGAGAGGTCTTCCTTCTGTTGCTTCACCCCTCAAATGGCTGCTACGGCTGGTGCTGTGCAGGAACCAGGTACTTCTTCCTGGTCTCCGACGCGGGTGCAGGTGCCCAAGTACCTGGGCCATCCTCCACTGCCCTCCCGGGCCAAGCAGAGAGCTGGACTGGAAAGGAGCAACCGTGACTACAACCCGTCACCCACATGGGATGCTGGTGCCGCAGGCGGAGGATTAGCCAAGTGAGCCCCGGCGCCAGCCCCACGAGAGGCTTTTAAACTGCTAAACCAAAGGCCCACAACCTTTCCACTCTTTTATACCAAAACTGCCTATTAAATTAGGAAATTGTTCTTTCCCTAGAGACCCTGGCCGCAAAGGCAATAGTCCGGTGTGCCTGTGGGCAAGTGTGGAAGCCTCAGTCCTTCCCTAAAACGGGTGTCATGATACCAACATCATTTTCTCTAATGGGTGCCAATAATTTCAGTTATTCTTTGGGTCAGAGGAGAGAAAGGGAAGTGGTGACAAAAAATGCTTAATAGTAACATGTACATCAATGTTACAAGAAATAGCAGATTATATCACGTGTCATCTTCTATATTTTACACATTTTCATATTATTGGAGACACTTTTAGACGATTTCTAAAGTTATAATAAAATCTAAAATATAGTATAGGAAAAAGGCTGGGCAGTAATAAATCAAAATGCCGAGAATAGCTATCTTGGATTTGAGGGCCAGGAGTAGATTTACGCTTTCATCTTCATGCTTTTCTACATCCTTTTTCTTTCTTTTCCAAGGACTGTGTATTATATTCGTAATTAAAAATAAATGAGTTGGTTTGTGGGCTCCAAACTCTTATACCTCTCTAATTAATATTAATAAAAATAATCCATGGAACAATTTATTTGTTTTCCAAGAGGTGGGTGTGGAAGGATACGAATGGGACAGGAGAGGTAGGGGACAGATGTGACTGTGATCCCGGCCAGGGCGAGGCTGTGGAAAAATACCAGGGACGCCACGCCCGCCGTGCGGCCCTGCGAAGGCCACGATGAAATCATCCCTCCATTATTTTTCCCCTTCCACGTGAAATAATAACCCAGCTCCTCTCACCTGCAGGCACAAGCAAATCTAGCTCCCTTGCCCTTCTAGAGAATTCCCTCAGAGTTGCCCTAGCCTTCCGCGATTCCTTGGATCCCAGGACCAGCAGCATCTTGCCCAGCCAAGAAGGGGGCGAGTAAGAAGATGAATCTGTGGTCCTTGGTGCTCTAAGTGGACGGGGCTCCTGTTGACTTCTGAAAAGGGATTCACTATATCGCAGGCGCCTTCCTCCTCGGTTCTGAACCAAGCCAAGAGGAAAAAGCCAGAAGATGGGCTACCCTCTGATAAAGGCTACAAGTTGGAAACTGCAGCTGGGTGTGTGTGTGCCACACAGGCTTCCTTGCATCCTAAATAACCAGACTCGTCTGCCAGGCCAGGCAGCAAGGGGTTGGCCTGCTCACCGCATGTCGGGGACAGAAGACCCAGGGCCCTGCTGCCCCTGTACCCTTACTGACCAGGACAGGGAAGGTACTGGCAGCTCGTGGCCAGTTTCTCCTAATGTGCTCCCTTTCCTAGGTGCAGGAAGAGTGACTGAAGAGGGGCCTGGGGTGTTGCAAGGTTCTTCCTATTTCTTCGATTCGAGAACACCCTGAGGAGGCCGAGCGGGCTATAGACCACTGCAATGGACAGTGCACGTGGGTGCTGTCGTGGACTTTGGTTCTTAAAGTTTATATATCTGCCTACCTTCCCCCCCCCTTTTTTTTTTCAGTTTAAATGTTTATTTATTTATTTTCTTTCAAAGGCAGAGACAGAAAGACATCTGTCCTGCGCTGCTTCACTTCCCAGATGCCCACAACAGCTGGGGCTGGGCCAAGCAGAAGCCAGGAGCCCAGAATTCAATCCTGGTCTCCCACGTGGGTGGCAGGGACTTAAGTGTTTGAGCCGTCACCTGCTGCCTCCCAGGGTGCACATTAGCAGGAGGCCGGTTGGGAAGCAGAGTAACTGGGACTTGAACCAGGCCCTCCCACATGGGATGTTGGCATTCCCAACTGATGCCCCAATCCCTGGCCCCAGTTTCCCTTTCTTCTGGTTTCAGCAGCCCATCTTCTTTTGAGGAACTATTCCTCGCCCCTTGTACGTGAAGCTAGTGTAGGAACCAATCAGTGCGTTCCGCCTCCCCTTGGTGACAGGGGTGGGCATGTGATCCAATCTGTCCAATCAGAAAAGTCCATTTTCCTGGGTCCTCATTGCTTCAGGAATGGGCACATGATTTAAGGTAGCCAATCAGGGAACAAGCAGAAAAGGGGGAGTGCCTGAAAAACACTACTTTGTGTAAACAATATCAAACTGTTGCAGCAGAAGTAGAGTTGGGTTTCTCCCAAACTGTTCCTTGGCCAACTAGAAAGAATGAGGCTGAGAAGTGGAGCCCCACAAAACAGACAGTTTTGAACACCTGAGTCATTGAAATCTGCTCCTCGGGTTCCATGAGCCACGAAATTCGCCTTTTTTGGCTCAGGCTGGTATGAAGCAAATCTCGGGTCCTTGCCAACATATGTACACACAGAGAACTTGGCTTCCACTGCCAGAGACACCATCAGCCTGAATCTCCACCAGATATCAAGAGCACGTCCGTTAGCGGTGCCCATCACGAATGTGAAAACTGATCAAATATTCTAAGGATTTGAATGGGCCTGGCTGCTGCACTTGGGCCAGCAGTACTTGCTTCTTCCTGTTGGCACTGTTTATGCTTGCCAGCAAACTGGTAACTGCACTGAAAACACAGCCCAGAGGGCTTATAGCTTAGGAGAAAACAAGTCACACGTGTGAGTTAGGGTGAGGGAAATGCCAGAAGAAGTAGCTAGTTCACTGAGGCTGGACAGATTACCTTTTTTTTTTTTTAATTTATTTGACAGGTAGAGTTATAGACAGTGAGAGAGAGAGAAAGGTCTTTCTTCAGTTGGTTCACCCCCCACCCCAAATGGCCACCACGGCCAGCGCTGCGCTGATCCGAAGCCAGGAGCCAGGTGCTTCCTCCTGGTCTCCCATGCGGGTGCAGGGGCCCAAGCACTTGGGCCATCCTCCACTGTACTCCTGGGCCACAGCAGAGAGCTGGACTGGAAGAGGAGCAACCGGGACTAGAACCAGCACCCATATGGGATGCCAGTGCCGCAGGCGGAAGATTAACCAAGTGAGCCACGGTGCTGGCCCCTGGACAGATTATCTTAAAATTCAAGCATCCACTTAAAAAATACTTATCTTACTTATTAGAAGAGCAGAGTGACGGGGGGGGGGGGGGGATGGGGGAGATACAGAGGTATCTCCCATGTATTGGCTCACTCCACAAATGGCTGCAACAGCCAGAGCTGGGGCAGGCTGAAGCTAGGAGCCAGGAATTCCATCTGGGTCTCCTGCATGGGTGGCAGGGGCCCAAGCAACTGAGCCATCTTCTGCTGCTTTAGCAAACATATTAGCAGGGAACTGGACCAGAAGTGGAGTGGCCAGGACTTGAACAGGTGCACATATGGGATGCCAGCACCCCAGGTGGCAGCCTAATCCTCTTTTTTCTTTGTATATAATAGATAAGAATTGGAGCTGGGAAGAAGAGGATGTTTAAGCAAGTTAATTGACAAAAGGCTCTAGGATTTGATGTAGGGTAGTACAGAAAAATCTATGGGGTGATAGCATCTAAAATTGTATTAAGCGTTTCCTCCGGGCTATAAGTTGTACTAAGCAGTGTACATGTATTAGAGTAACTCTAAGCGATAATTGTTATTGTCATCCCCAAATTACAAATGGTAAAACCACCACTGAGAAGTGTTAGGAACTTGCCAAAGGGTCCCATTCTTGGTGGAGCCAGGAGCTGACATCAGGGCTCTTTGAACCCTGCACTTCCTAACCACTGTGCCCCTCCTCTCCACTTAGACATAGGTTTGAATCTAGCTGTCACTTACTGGTTGAGTGACTGTGAGCAAGTCAGCTTCTTTGAGCCTTACGTGGAAAATTCACACTTGGGAGGCTTGGCATCTGGTGCAGTGGTTAAAATACCACTGGGACGTCCACATCTCATAGCAGAGTGCCTGGTTCCGGGCCCGGATCTTCCACTTCCAATCCAGTTTCCTGCACACCCTGGGAGGCAGCAAGTGATGGCTCAAGTACTTGGGTCCCTGCCACCCATGTTCTGGGCTCCTGGCTTCAACCTGGGCCAGCCCAGGCTGTTGCAGGCATGTGGGGAGTAAACCAGCTGAAGGGAAATCTCTCTGTGTCTCTCTGTTGCTCTGCCCGTGTCTCTGTGCCTTTCAAATCTAATGAAAAGAGATAAATTCACACTCAGGGATTCACTGAATAACTTTTAGTTTCTATTTCAATACTACAGTTTCAAAGATTTCAAAAAATCTCCAGTGTCCCAAACTGAGACTCGTATTCCTGGCCTGAGCTGTTTTCCCTGGAGACCCTATAGATCGGTTTTCCCTTGGGTTTAGGATCAAAGGGCTCCTTCGGGTTCAGCATTTCTTTGAAACGGATTCAAAGGCAGGGGAAGCTGGAGAGCCTTCAACCTCAGCGTCGTGAATCAGCACCCCAGGAGCACAGGTGGCAAGTCCTGACCCATCCTTTCACTGTCTGATAAGCCCAAAGGTCACAGCAAGGAACTTGAACCCACTTCGCCTTCTTCCTGCCACTTCTGTGAGCTTTCTGATAAGGTGCCCTAAGTCACTGTTTTTCTGTCCCTGCACACGCAGTCCCCAGGGCGGGCACTCTGCTTCCAGCTCCCCAGCTGCTTCCAGCTCCCCCTCTGCCCACAGCCCTTGACTGCTGCATTCCAGCAAATTAGCCATGTGACTGAAGAGTATTTTTAACTTCAATAGGGCAGCTCCCTCTCTTTTAATGTATCATGCTTGGCCCACATTCCCTTGGTGAAAAGGGCACCAGTCGGCTACTTCTGAGAACTTTTAATTACTCCAATTGTTTGCAAAGCTCTCTTAGAAGCTTGGGGGAAAAAAAACACTGTCTTTCTCCTTCTCACTCAGACCCCCTTCTTTCCCAGTTTATTTGCTATTTAATGGACGTGGAGGCTGAGTCCTAGCTGGGAACTCGCCATGTGTTCCCAGGTCCCCTCTAGCCCTTGCCACTGTTCCCTGCAGAAGGGTTTTTTCAAATAAAAATCCAGGGAGGGGGAGGGGGAAGAGAGAGGGGGTCCTGAGTGAGAGACTCCGACTCTGTCACACACGGATCCCCAGCAGGGAGCAGGACTGAGGTAGCCAGAGGCTCCAGCAGCACAGAGAACTAAGCACTTCCTTGGCCCTGGGATTCTCCAGGAGGGTCCCTGTGGCTGAGCTTGACATGGAGGCTGAGCCTTCTACCTCCCAGGCAATGACACGGAACAAGCGTCTCAGTAACCACTACAGGGACCTGGGGCTGTTCTCCATTAGCTGTGAATTTTCTCGATCCCAGAACTTCTTTAACCTCAGGAGGCTGTGTGGCGAAGGTGGCTACAAATGATTGGGATTTTGTCACCCTCCACCACCTAGAAGGGAGAACTAAAGTCACATGTAAGTTTGAGTCCTAGGGCAGGTACTTCATGCGGTAGTGAAGATTCCATGTGGGATGTCCTCATCTTAGGTCAGAGGGTCTGGGTTGGAGCCCTGGCTCTGCACCAGATGCCAGCTGCCTGATAAAACACATACTGGAAAGGCTCAAGAACTTGGGTCCCTGCCACCACATGGGAGCTCAACACTGAGTTCTGGACTCCTGGCTTCAGTCTGGCCCAGCCTTGACTGCTGCAGGTGTTTAGGGAGTGATCCAGACAAGAAATCCATCTCTGTCTTTCTACCTTTCAAATTAAAAAAAAATTAAAATTTTTAAAATAATAATCCTGAATCCTCCCAAAATTGAGAAACAAGCAATTTCTATGACTGAACTTTGCAAAGAAATTCATACAGATTATAACAGTATGTATATTAACCCAGCCATTTTGTGCACAACATGTGCTTTGACACACAGTTGTAAGAAGACAATTTGTGTGTGTGTGTGTGTGTGAGAGAGAGAGAGAGAGAGAGAGAAGGAATTGGTGAGTGGCTGTGGTTGTGTTGGTGAGAACAGGATGTGTAAAGGCTATTGGGTGTGAAAAGCACAGTGTGTTTGCAGAACTGGAAAAGGCCGTTGTGACTGAAGCCTTATGATCTCAGAGCTCAGCTCTTACAAGTCAGAGTATACTTTACATTTTAAAAGTCTACATTCACAGTGTTGGGGTACTGCTGGTTAAGCTGTTGCCTACGATGCTGGCATCCCATATGGGTGCCAGTTTGAGTCCTGGTTGCTCCACTTCAGATCCAACTCCCTGTTATGCTTGGAAAAGCAGCAGAAGATGGCCCAAGTCCTTGAGCCCCTGCAACCACATGAGAGACACAAGTGGACTTCTGGGTTCCTGGCTTTGGCCTAGCTGTGCCCCAGTCTTTGTGATCAGTTGAGGAGTGAATCAGAGGATTGAAGATCTCTCTCTCTCTCTCTCTCTCTTTCAAATAAATAAATAAATGTTTAAAATAAATACAAGTCTACATTTTAGTGTTTGTATCAATGAGTTTTGACAAGTAAGTACAAACATTCTCACAACCACCACTGAATTCAAGATGGAACTTTCTGGTCTCCTCAGAAAGTCCCCTGCTGCCCCCTTCCAGCCAATGCTCCCTCACACCAGGCCCCCACAGTTCTCATTCCTATCACCGTGTTTGCACCTTGCTTGTTCCTGACTTGGCACCTTGTACATGCAGCCGCGGCGTGCTGTGTACTCTTGTGTCTGGCTTCCTTTTTTCAGCAATTATATTTCCCAGATTCATCTGTGTTGCTTCAACAGTTCCAACCTATGTGGTGTTTTTCTGTTGAGATTTGCGAGAATAAGCAGAGTTGGTAAGTTCAGGACTAGCCAGAACAATTTCATTAGTGACAGACTTCCCTACGCTGGACTGAAGTCAATGGCCATAGGCCCCACGAAAGCTAATTAGACAATGCAAGGTGCTTTTGATTAATAAGAAGTTGACAAAACATACCTCCCCTTTGAGCCAGCTATTCTGCACTGTTTATCTTACAGGCAGATATACTCACATATCTGGGATGTAATATTTGTTCAGGGACACAAATGGCAGCAGTATTCGTTATAGCCACAGATTAAAAACCAATTAATTCCATTATGGGGGTGTGATTAAGTAAATCATAACGAACACACACAATGGAGTATCATATAGTCATGAAAGAATGAGGAGGTTGCTTATGGACTGAAATGATATGATCAAGATGAAAAAAGCAACAAGCAGAAAAGTGTGTGTTCATTCACTCACTCAACAAACATTTCTTGAGCAACTCTTGTGTGCCAGGCACAGCTCTGTGTGCTTAGGATACAACATTATACAAACAAAAGCCCTTCTCTCCTGGAGTGTCCATTCTAGTGGTGGGGTGGGAGAAGAAGCAAAAAGAGAAACATATTTGTAGAGTGTGCTACGATTAGTGCGAAATAAAAGAACAAAAAGAAGGAGGAACATATAAGTGTGTTGTTTTAGCTGTGCCTCACTTATCTCAGAGAGATACGCTGGAGATGGGGAAGACTAGGGCAGGGGACTGCACACGTGGGGAAAACATTTCGCTCTGCTCTTCTTATCTCCTAATTTTCAAGTTAGGCGAAAGCAAGGCCTAGTCCAGAACTGGTGGATGTCGTTATATTTTTGTTGGAGTTGGAAGAAGCTCTTGGCAGTATTTCCAGGCACCTGGGCCCTTGAGTGGAGGGAAACGCCCCACCTTTCTTGAACCTGGACAGGAAGACAGGGCTAACTCCCGGCTGTCACTCACTGCCGTCTGGAACCAAAGACACAGCATCACCCAGTAAGATAAAAGAGGCACCAGGAAGACAGAGGAAATAAAGTCGGTCTTGAGTCACATATGTATCAAGGGTATTTATAAAAGCCTTAGACAGCTCCTTCCTAAATTTGAATTCATGTCAAAAGAGAATCATTTCAGGAAGTGTGAGTTCCTCTCTTCAAACCGTTTTAGACAATCCCATTCTGGCATGACTCACGCAGAGCCAAGCTCACTTGTAGAGAACATCTGTGTAGGGCGACATGGGGGATAGCATAAAAAGGCCATCTGAAATTGAACTTGGACACCTCTTGTCTTTTTTTCACCAGCTTCCTTTGAGTTGCCCATTTGCTAGATTGTACAAAAAGAAAGGGCTAGGGGCCGGCACTGTGGCATAGAGGGTAAAACCGTTGCTTGTGTTGCTGGCATCCCATATGGGCGCTGGTTCGAGTCCTGGCTGCTCCACTTCCCATCCAGCTCTGCTATGGCCTGGGAAAGCTGTAGAAGTCAGCCCAAGTCCTTGGGCCACTGCACCAGCATGGGAAGACCCAGAGGAAGCTCCTGGCTCCTGGCTTCTGATCGGCCCAGCTCCACAACAGCCATCTGGGGAGTGAATCAGAGGATGGAAGACCTCTCTCTCTGCCCCTCTTTAACTCTCTGCCTTTCAAATAAATAATCTTTTAAAAAAGAAAAAGAAGAAGGAAGGTCTGTGAAACCTTTAGGATATATGATCTGGGTTTATTCACATCACATGTGAAAGTGGCATATGAAAGAGGGGCCTGATTGAAATCTGCACTGTTTGTGTTCCAGAAGGTTCCCAGAGCTGTTGAATGATGGCTCTATGATTACTGTCTCCTTGCAGCCTCTAGTTAATCAAAATAGGGTGGAAAAAGTTTGAATGACAAGTTTATAATTGTTCATCTTGTTTTACAATTAATACTCCCTTTAAGATCTCACCATTATTTTTCTTACATTTTTATCAACTTTTCAATTATTAGTTGGACAGAAATACATTCTTCTTTGAAAAAATTAGAAATATTGCAGCAAAAGTTGTGATTCTCCTTAAAATTGTATTTGTCTTTGAAAAGTAGAGCAACAGAGCCAGAGACAGACACACATACGTCTTCTATCCTACTTGGGATCCACTCCCCAAATTCCCACAACAGCCAGGGCTGGGCCAGACTAAAGCCAGGAGCCAGAAATTCCATTCAAGTCTCCCACATGGATGGCAGGGACGCCAATTATTTGAGCCATCATTTCTTGCCTCCCAGGGTGCACATTAGCAGGAAAGTGGGTAAGAAGTAGAACTGGGACTCAAATCTAAGCACTCCGATCTGGGATGGGGAAGTGCCAGTGGCATCTGAACACTGCACCAAACACCAGCCCTTGTGATTCTTTTTTTTTTTTCTTCTTTTTTTTAAAGATTTATTTTATTTATTTAAAAGGCAGAGTTACAGAGAAAGAGAGAGAGAAAGAGAGAGAGAGAGAAAGAGAATCTTCTATCCACTGGTTCATTCCCCAAATGGCTGCGATGATCAGGGCTGGGCCAGGCTGAAGCCAGGAGCCGGGAGCTTCCTCCAGCTCTCCCACGTGTCCCAGGGGCCCCGGGACTTAAGTCATCTTCTGCTGGCTTCCCAGGCACATTAGCAGGGAGCTGGATCAGAAGTGGAGCAGCCGGGACTTGAACCAGAGGCCATATGGGATACTGGCATCGTAAGCAGCGGCTTAACCCATTATGCCACAATGCTGGCCCCATCTGTGATTCTCTTTAATCAGTTTTCACAATGTCATCACCTTTTTCCCTTTCCCAAAGAAAATCACTTCTAGGAGTTCTGAGGCTATACTTCTTGATTTTTCTTTATAATTTTACATAAATATAAATATATTCATAGAAAATATATAGGATTCCTACATGCAAGAGTTTTAAATAGCAAATTATACTGTGTAAATTATTCTGCAGTTTTTTTTTTTCACTCAATGCTATAACACTGAAAACTTTATGTGGTTATTACAGATCTCATTCTTGTTAACGTTTTTAGCTCTTACGTGATATCCCACTGGGCTTGGATATTTCTCCTTTCATGGATATTCAGATGAATTCTAAGTTTTCCCTACTGCAAATGATGCTTCAGTAAATGGTCTTGACCACTATGCCAAATACCCGCCCCCTTTTGCCCATTTTTAAATTAAAGTGTTGGCCTTGGCCGGCGCCGCGGCTCACTAGGCTAATCCTCCGTCTTGCGGCACCGGCACACCGGGTTCTAGTCCTGGTTGGGGCGCCAAATTCTGTCCTGGTTGCCCCTCTTCCAGGCCAGCTCTCTGCTGTGGCCAGGGAGTGCAGTGGAGGATGGCCCAAGTGGTTGGGCCCTGCACCCCATGGGAGACCAGGAGAAGTACCTGGCTCCTGCCATGGGATCAGCGTGGTGTGCCGGCCGCAGCGGCCATTGGAGGGTGAACCAACGGCAAAGGAAGACCTTTCTCTCTCTCTCTCACTGTCCACTCTGCCTGTCAAAAAAAAAAATTTAAAGTGTTAATTTTCTTTATTTTTTTAAAGATTTATTTATTTATTTGAAAGTCAGAGTTACACAGAAGAGAGGCAGAGAGAGAGAGAGAGAGGTCTTCCATCTGCTGGTTCACTCCCCAGTTGGCTGCGCTGCTCTGAAGCCAGGAGCCAGGAGCTTCCTCCCGGTCTCTCATGCAGGTGCAGGGGCCCAAGGACTTGGGCCATCTACTGCTTTCCCAGGCCATAGCAGAGAGCTGGATGGGAAGAGGAGCAGCCAGGACTAGAATTGGCGCCTCAGGCCAGGGTGTTAACCCACTGCTCTGCAGTGCTGCCAGCCCCAAAGTGTTAATTTTCTTATGGTTGAATGTTAAGAGTTATCTTTATATTTTAGATAACATTCCTTTATCAGATATATGTTTTACATATATTTTCCCTCAGTCTATATATTGTCTTCTTGTTCTCTTGGCTGTCTCTTGCAGAGCATAAATCTTTGATTTTGGGACTGGTGCTGTGGCACAGAAGTTTAAGCTTCCACCTGCAGTGTAATCATCCTATAGAGGTGCCGGTTCGAGTTCTAGCTGCTCCACTTCTGATCCAGCTCCCTGCTAATGGCCTGGGAAAAGCAGCAAAAGATGACCTAAGTGCCTGGGCCCCTGCATCCATGTGGGAGAGCCTGGAGGCTCTTGGCTCCTGGCTTCCTCCTGGCCCAGCCCCAACATTTGCAGCCATTTGGGGAGTGAACCAGCAGATGGAAGATTTCTCTCTCTCCCTCTCTTTTTCTCTCTGTATCTCTGCCTTTCAAATAAATAAATAAATAAAATCTCTTAAAAATAATAGTTAATTTTAGGGCCGGCGCCGCGGCTCACTAGGCTAATCCTCCGCCTAGCGGCGCCGGCACACCGGGTTCTAGTCCCGGTCGGGGCGCCGGATTCTGTCCCGGTTGCCCCTCTTCCAGGCCAGCCCTCTGCTGTGGCCCGGGAGTGCAGTGGAGGATGGCCCAGGCGCTTGGGCCCTGCACCCCATGGGAGACCAGGAAAAGCACCTGGCTCCTGGCTCCTGCCATCGGATCGGTGCGGTGCGCCGGCCGCAGCGCGCTGGCCGCGGCGGCCATTGGAGGGTGAACCAACGGCAAAGGAAGACCTTTCTCTCTGTCTCTCTGTCTCTCTCTCTCACTGTCCACTCTGCCTGTCAAAAAAATAAAAAAAAAAAAAAAACTTAAAAATAATAGTTAATTTTAATGGAATCCAGCTTACCAATTACAGATGCATCTTGATTTAAAGAAGGACTATAAACTGAAAAATTCACCATCCATTGAAAGTGACAGAATTCATTTACTAGGGTTGGTGTTGTGGCATAGTGGGTTAAGCTGCTGCCTGCAATGCTGGCATCCCATATGGGTACCATTTCGTGACTCAATTACTCTGCTTCCGATCCAGCTCCTTGCTAATGGCCTGGGAAAGCAGCAGAAGATATGGCCCCTACACCCATGTGGAAGACCTAGAAAAAGCTCCTGGCTTTGGCCTAGTCCAGCTCTGGCTGTTGGAGCCACTTGAGGAGTATACCAGCAAATGGAAGATCTCTCTCTCCCCCGCCTTTTTCTCTCTGTCTGAAAATCTACCTTTCAAATAAATAAATAAATCTTTTTAAAAAATGCATTTAATGCACTTCACCTATTGGATATCATCACTTAGCAACCAGCACCATGTGGAGTGTTTATTCCCCCTGTGATCACACACCCAAGGGTAGCCATGCTCATGGCTGCCGCCCAGCTTCACAAGGGAGGACCACACCATTATCACTAACCCAGGGAAGGATCAAAATTCAAAGTGCGTTTCTACTGCATGCATATGGCCTCTACATCATGGTAAACTCAAAAACATCAATGCCACCTGCAATACCTGCACCCCGTATGAGCTCTGGTTCAAGTCCCGGCTTCTGGGCTTTCGATCCAGCTCCTTGCTAATGTGCCTGGGAAAGTAGCAGAGGATGTTTGGGGCACATCCACCCATATGGGAGACCTGGATGGAGTTCCAGGCTCCTGGCTTCAGCCTTGAGCAGCCCTGCCTATTGTGACCATTTGGTGAGTGAACCAGGGGCTGGAAACTCTGTGTGTCTCTCCTCCCCACCACCTCCTCTCTTCTTCTGTAACTCTACCTTCCAAATAAATAAACTTTAAAAAAATTCATAAATTGAGCACGGGCATTGTGGCACAGTAGATAGGGTTGCCACTTGGGACAACCGCATCCCATATCAGAGTGCCTGGTTTCAAGTCCCGCCTCCACTCCAATCCAGCTTCCTCCTACTGTGCACCATGGGAGGCAGCAGATGATGCCCAAGTACCCAGGTGGAGACCTGCATGGACTTGCTGGCTTTGATGTGATCAGCCCCAATTCTTGTGGGCCTTTGGGGAGTGAACCAGTAGATGGGAATTTTCTCTTTACTTGTCTCCTTCTCTCTCTTTTAAACTTAAAATCATAGGTTGAACCATCATAAGTTGGGGACCATTTGTATTTCTTTCATGGATCTTACCTTTTAGTGTTGTCTCTAAAAAGTCATTGCCATGTCCAAAGATGTCTAGGTTGTCTCCTGTGTTATCACCTAAGAGATTAATAAAAAAATTTTAAAAAGATTTATTTATTTATTTGAAAATCAAGAGTAACACAAAGAGAGAAGGAGAGGCAGAGAGAGAGAGAGAGAGAGAGGTCTTCCAACCACTGGTTCACTCCCCAATTGGGCACAACAGCAGGAACTGCACTGATCCGAAGCCAGGAGGGTACAGGGGCTCAAGGACTTGGACCATCTTCCACTGCTTCCCAGGCCATAGCAGAGAGCTGGATTGGAAGTAGAGCAGCCAGGACTGGAACCGGCATCCTTATGGGATGACGGCACTTTATGCAGCGGCTTTACCCACTAAGCCACAGTGCTGGCCTGAACAAAATTTATTTATTTATTTGAAAGTCAGAGTTACAGAGAGAGAGACAGAAAGTGGAGAGAGATCTTCCTCTACTGGTTCACTCCCCCAGAGGAATTAGAAGTGGAGCAGCCAGGACTTGAACCAACACCCATATGGGAAGCTGGCACTGCAGGCAGAAGCTTAACCTAACCACAGTACCCGCCCCTAGAACGGGTTTTGAGTGAGCCAACTGTACAGCATCTACCTGAAGTTGCCAGGGGCCAAGTCCTGTGGTCAGCGAAAAGAGCTCCTTTTTTTTTTTTTTTTTTTTTTTTTTCTGACAGGCAGAGTGGATAGTGAGAGAGAGAGACAGAGAGAAAGGTCTTCCTTCCTTTGGTTCACTCTCCAATGGCCGCCACGGCCAGTGCACCGCGGCCAGTGCGCTGCAGCCGGTGCACCGCGCTGATCCGAAGGCAGGAGCCAGGTGCCTCTCCTGGTCTCCCATGGGGTGCAGGGCCCAAGGACCTGGGCCATCCTCCACTGCACTCCCGGGCCACAGCAGAGAGCTGGCCTGGAAGAGGAGCAACCGGGACAGAATCCCGAGCCCCGACCCAGTACTAGAACCCGGTGTGCCGGCGCCGCAAGGGGGAGGATTAGTCTATTGAGCCGTAGCACCGGCCAAGAGCGCCTTCTGTCCTGACTTGGAGAAAAGGAATGCAAACAGGAGAAGGGACAGCTGCCCGGAGACGCTGGGGCGGAGGACAACCATCCACGAGGGTAGAGCACCCGTCCCAAGGTGACGAGGGACAGCCGGAAGGAAGCTGAGAACCCCCGCCCTCTCCACAAACCCCTGCTGCCCTCGCTGGGAAGGACCCCAAGCTACACACACAACAAAGGGCCTTAGGGACACGTCCCTGGCTGCCTTCCCACAACCCACTCGTGTCTGTGTCAGAGCACACAGCACAAACACAGAAATCCGAGCAGGGAGAGGTTCCAGAAGGCGCTGAGTTTTCAGCTGCCTACAAAAGAGAGGCGCAGTGTTGGCTTAGAGATGGAGGTGAACAGGCAGAGGGTTTCAGATGAAAGAATTCACACGCTCTCCAGCCAAGACTCAGAAGCTAAAAGGGGCAGCCACCGTAGCATATCAAAGCAGTGTCCTTGACTGGCCATGGAGGAGGTGAGTCAGTGTTTGAGAGAAAACAATAAATAAACCGGTGGAGAAGGGAACCGGCTGCAGGATGCGATCATGTGAAACCCTTCCTGTCTTTCTGGTTTTATGAAAATATCAGCAAAGTGTGTGCTGAAATTCAACATGGAGTAGCATGAAGATCTCGGACAGCAGGCCCTGGAAATTTTCTGACAGATGCTCCCGGCGATTCTCACACCTGCCTGGATTTGCTTGTCCTGAAGTCTGTCCCCGGGCTCCTGTCTCTGCGCCTGGGATCCAGCTCGGGGGGGGGGGGGGGGCAGTTTGGGGGCAGGGAGCCCTGTAGCAACATCCTTGTTTCTTGGAGGATCAAAAGATAACTGGGTCAGAGGAAGAAGAAATCTCAAGGGAAGGGCTCTTTTCGTGCTGGGAGATGCCTAAGAGTTTGCTAAAAGGGAGCCTAGGTCCCAGGCACGTGGTTGTAGGCGTGGATTCTTATTTTCTGTCTCCTGAAGCTTCACTACCCAAGTTCATGGGCTGACATTTTGGAAAGTCTTCCTACCTGCCAGATTCTGTGTTAAGCGAGTTAATAACGCATTACATCACTGAACCCTGACAGCATTCACCTGTTAGAGGAAACTGAGGCTTCGAGGACCCAGAGCTGAGGGGACTCCACAGCCCAGGGACTTAACCGCCCAGTTCCCTCATCTGGGTTTTCTTATTTATTTATTTATTTTTACATCTTACGTTTGTTCGTGTGTTGGTTCCTCACTCCCTAGGAAAAAAAAAAATAAAATAAAAACAAAAGTTTCTTCAGTATATGAGCAAGTCTAATTCATCTTAGGACACCCCTACCCCAAGCACCTGGTGGAGCTTTGCAGTATAAGAGCCATTTGCTTTATGTCAGAAGTACTTCCAAAAGTTCGCAGGAAAAACAGAATTAAAAGCATGCAGATATTTGGGTGCAAAATTTTTTTTCATAATATGTGAAAATGCATTTTATGAAAAAGCTATACATGGATTTCAAACTTTTTTGCATCAAAATTCACACTTTAAAAAAAAGATTTATTTATTTTCAAACTCAAAGTTACAGAAAGAGAGAGAGACAGAGACATCTTCCAACTGCTGGTTCACTCTTCAGATGGTCACAATGGCCAGTGCTGGGCCAGGCTGAAATCAGGAGCCAGGAGCTTCTTCCAGGTCTCTCATGTAGGTGGCAGAGGCCCAGGGACTTAGGCCATCACCTGCTGCTTTCCCAGGCCATTATCAGGGAGCTGGATCAGAAGTGGAGCAGCTGGGACACGAACCTGGAGCCATAAGGGATGCCAGCATTGCAGGGAGTGGTTTCACCCACTTCCCCGCTACCCCAGTCCCCAGACTCATACTTCTAATTCCTTTTTCTATGAACTTCTTGAAGGAGTCTTGTACTTTCCACTCAACTACGTTTGCAGATGTTCACAGCTTCAGAAAAGCACGTGAATTAAGTGAGTCTTCCCCCTTCATGGGGTGCCACGGTCAAGCCTGAGAGTCTTGGAGCCAGATTCCAGCTTCCTGTTAGTGCGCACACCCGGAGGCAGCAGGGTCAGCTCAAGCTGTTGAGTTTCTTCCACCTGTGGGGGGGACCCAGAATGAGTTCCTGACTCCCTGCTTTAGCCTGGTCCAGCCCTGGTTGTTGTGGGCATTTGGTGTAAACCAGCAGATGGGAGATCTCCCCTTGCCCCATCTCTCTGCCTCTCAAATAAAATGAACAAATATACGTAAAAGGTCGTCTGTAAAAGCAGCACTCTCGCCGGTGCCATGGCTCACTAGGCTAATCCTCCGCCTAGCGGCACCAGCACACCGGCTTCTAGTCCCGGTTGGGACACCGGCTTCTAGTCCCGGTTGGGACGCCGGATTCTGTCCCAGTTGCCCCTCTTCCAGGCCAGCTCTCTGCTGTGGCCAGGGAGTGCAGTGGAGGATGGCCCAAGTGCTTGGGCCCTGCACCCCATGGGAGACCAGGAGAAGCACCTGGCTCCTGGCTCCTGCCATCGGATCAGCGCGGTGCGCCGGCTGCAGCGGCGGCCATTGGAGGGTGAACCAACGGCAAAGGAAGACCTTTCTGTCTGTCTCTCTCTCTCACTGTCCACTCTGCCTGTCAAAAAAATAAAAATAAAAAAAATAAAGCAGCACTCTCGTAGAGGGCATCAAGGACAGCTCGGAGGGGGTCTGTGACTCGGGTGCTTAAATATGTGCAGGTACGGTCCAGCTCATGCAAGCGGGAGAGATGCGTGCCTCCTCGGAAGAGCCCAGCTTCTCGCCGGAGCAGGCAGAGCCCTCCGACCCTGCCAGGCCCCTCCTGTTGGGGAGGACCAAGCAGCAAGAACAGAGACTTGCTGTGGTTAAAAGTTAACTTGTGTTTGTTTCTCTACAACTGGCTGCTGTTTAACTTGGCCAAGGCAGAGGAGATTGTTTTGTAAGCCCGTGTGTGGTTTCTGAACACCAGCCTGGCGACCTTTACACACACGCTGAACGTTCACAGAGTGGGAGAGCTCTTGTTCTCCCTCAGTGAGCTGAATAAATACCAACGTGCTCCCCCTCCCATCACCACCCCAAAACTATTCTTTGATCTGCACTAAAGATAAACTGGTAATAATTCATGCTGTTCAGCTAAGGGTTGTAAAGCAGATTCTTGGATAAGCCAATTAATTTTGGAGAGCACTGGGGCTTGCTTCTTCCTGATACTAATTTGGAGTCATAAAGCCTTAGTATTTTGAGACGAAAAGAGAATTTTTAAAGACGATTTCGGCAAGCCCTCTGAACTTACTGGGAATTGAGAGCTCCCGAGAGAGAAGAGGCGGTTCGGACTCAGGAGAGATGTTAATGCGGAACCATCGAGAGTGTGTTTCTTACAGCAGTGCCCACAGCTTCTTACGTTAAGCTTTCTGTCTCTGTTGCTTTTTGTTTCCTTTGTGATCCTGGTGATCCAAGGACAGCATTTGGGGTTGAAACTGGAAACGCATGGAAGCTAACTCTCTGCTTTGCACCGACACTGACTGACGTCAGACTTATTTCAGAATCACTGCTACCCCCTGCTGGAAGTTTAAAATCCCACAGGCTCACAAGGCTAAAGGGAATTTTTGCAATAGTTAAAAAATGTTGAAGTCGTATTTCCTTAGGTTAAAAATGTTTAAAAACATGAAAGGATATAAAGAGAAGAGCAGAGAGCAAAATCTTCCTTCCCTCAGTCCCACTTTCCAGGGCTGCCTATCGTTAACATTTTAAAAGACGTTCTGCCACAATGTTTTCTTCTAATATACTTTTTAAAAAGATGTCTGCTCTTTTCTTTTTTCTTAATTTATTTGAGAGGTAGATTTACAAAGAGAGAGAGAGAGAGAGAGTCCTTCCATCCGCTGGTTCACTCCCCAAATGGCTGCAACAGCCAGGGCTGGGCCAGGCCAAAGCCAGGAACCAGGAGCTTCTTCCTGGTTTCCCACACGGGTGCAAGGGCCCAAGGACTTGGGCCATCTTCCACTGCTTTCCCAGGCCACAGCAGAGAGCAGGATCCGAAGAGGAGCAGCTGGGACACGAACTGACACCCATATGTGATGCTGGCACTGCAGGCGGAGGCTTAGCCTACTATCCTACAGCACTGGAACGCTACTAATATACTTGTATATGCACAAATTGTCTTCAAGAAGTTCTTAGAAAACGTGTATTAGTGAAAAACTTTTCAGATTTAAAAAAATATTTCTGCAAGAAAATAAACTTGTCCATTCTATTTTCTATGAACTTTTTGGAGATACCCTTGTAGATGTTTATGCCCGTGTATATAACTTTTAAAGCATACACAAAAAAGGACAATATTGTATACAATGTTTTGTAACTTGTTTTTCTCTTTTGGAGCAGGTCACACTCAAAGGTTTCCTTAGTTAAAACAAACAAACAAAAGTGTTGAACATCTTTTCAAAGCAGTACACTCATACATCAACAAATCCTCCCCCCGTGTGCCTTCGGTCTGACGGACTAACAGGCAAATCTCTCTGAGAGTAGGCACTCGGCTGTTTTGCTGCTATTACACCTGATTCTGCTAATGGGATGATGCACCATAAAATGTGTTTCATGAAAGGGACATCTGCCTAGTTTCAGGTATTTCTATTTTTTTTTCCATCATGGGCATAAGAAGAGATAGTTTTGGGTACTTCTGTTCCAAAACTGCTGCCCTGAGTGTGCTTGTGCCTGTACTCATAGCACAGGAGAAAGTGTAGGGTCAAATGGCATGTGAACTGTGACCACCAAGGGTGCCATGATTCCCATACCTGATGGGGCATCAAAACTGGAATGCCAGAGAGCTTAAAATACATAGGCTGAGGCCGGCACTGTGGCATAGTGGCTAAAGCCGCTGCCTGCAGTGCCAGCATCCTATATGGGCACTGGTTCGAGTACCAGCTGCTCCACTTCCAATCCAGCTCCCTGCTATGGCCCAGGAAGGCAACAGAAGATGGCCCAAGTCCTTGAGCCTCTGCACCGACATGGGAGACCTGAAGGAAGCTCCTGTCTCCTCCTGGCTTTGGACTGGCAACGTTCCAGCCATTGCAGCCATCTGGGGAATGAGCCAGCGAACGGACAACCTCTCTCTCTCTGCCTCTGCTTCTCTGTAACCCTGCCTTTCAAACAAACAAATAAATCTTTAAAAAAAAATAATACAATAAATACATAGCTACCTTTGTACACCCCTCTCCATTCTAACTCAGCAGGCGGGGGAGGGCCCAGAATCCCTTCAGTGGGAGCTCCCTCAGCAACGCAAGACCGGGCACGGCCACACCCCCTGTCCAATTCCGGCTACACGGCAGCAGATGGGAATGTGCTCCTGTAGCCTAATCTTAATGTGGTTACTCACTGGTTACTCACCTGATGGTTATCAACAGTGTCTGCTGAGTGCGAGACCCTGTGCTCTTTGTCCCAGAGGCAAGGTTGTGCTGCGGGCGTGGCAGGCATTTCACCACCCATGGGTGGCGGTGCTTCGGGTGAGTGGGTGAGTTTGATGGCAACACATCGGCCCTGGCTGGGGTTTGGGGAGGGAGCAGAGTGTGGGTGAAACTCTGGAATCCTGCAGCACTGCAGCGGCAGGAATTTTTAAAAGGCCCAGCCCTGGACTTGGTGACAGGTTTCTGTGTCTAACCCGCGGCCAGCAACACTACTCGATCTTCCCTGCCAGCCGGCATGGGGGGCAGGGCACAGTCCTTTCCCTCTGGGCCCTTCTAAGCCACACAAAATACAAGGGGATGAAATCCACGTGGGAAATGTGCCACGGACATCTAACATCCCCACAGAGTTCCCCATCGCTCATGACCCACCCAAAAGCCATGTTCCCTGGACTTGTCCTCTGGCAGTCTCTGTCTCCAGGGGGTGTGCTCCCTGGCACTTGAAATTAACAGCAAAGGAAAAAAACGGCTGCTGCCACTGCTCCCCGAGGCCTCCATGTCAGAACATCCAGCTGCTTTACTGAGCCATCCCACTGGGTTCTCCCCATGGTGCAGGCAGCTCGGAGAAGCTGACAAACCATACAGAGGCCACAGGTTCTCAGGAGAGTAGCCGTCAACCTTTCTTGTTTGCACACTCTATTACTTAACCAGGTCGGAAAACTGTATCTCCAAAAACAGGTCCCCGCCTCTGTGGCCACATAATTTATAATAAAAGTAGGAAAAGGAGATTTTTTTTTTTTGACAGGCAGAGTGGATAGTGAGAGAGAGAGAGAGAGACAGAGAGAAAGGTCTTCCTTTTTGCTGTTGGTTCACCCTCCAATGGCCGCCGCGGCCGGCGCGATGCGGCCGGCGCACCGCGCTGATCCGATGGCAGGAGCCAGGAGCCAGGTGCTTTTTCCTGGTCTCCCCATGGGGTGCAGGGCCCAAGCACCTGGGCCATCCTCCACTGCACTCCCTGGCCACAGCAGAGGGCTGGCCTGGAAGAGGGGCAACCGGGACAGAATCCGGCGCCCCGACCGGGACTAGAACCCGGTGTGCCGGCGCCGCTAGGTGGAGGATTAGCCTAGTGAGCCATGGCGCCGGCCGGAAAAGGAGATATTTTTAATAAATAGTGTGGGAATAGATGGATACCCATATGGGGAAAAAAAAAAAAAACCACGAAACTAGACCCTATTCCATACCATTTGCAAACAACAAATTCAGGTAGAGGGGCCAGCATTGTGGTACAGCGGGTTAAAGCCCTGGCCTGCAGCACTGGCGTCCCATATGGGCACCGGTTCAAGTCCTGGCTACTCTACTTCCAATCCAGCTCTCTGCTATGGCCTGGGAAAGTAGTAGAAGATGGCCCAAGTGCTTGGGCCCCTGCACCCGTGTGGGAGACCTGGAAGAAGCTCTTGGCTCCTGGCTTTGGATCAGCTCAGCTCTGGTCATTTCGGTCATTTGGGGAGTGAACCAGCAGATGGAAGACCTCTCTCTTTCTGGCTCTACCTCTTTCTTTCTGTAACTCTGTCTTTCAAATAAATAAATCTTAAAAAACAAAATCAGATAGAAAAAAGGTTTAAATGTGAAAGACAAAAATCAACAACTTTTTAGAATACAACATAGAAAATACCTTCATGACTTCTGAATAGGAAAGAATTTTTTTAATCTTTTTTTTTTTTTTTTTTTGACAGGCAGAGTGGACAGTGAGAGAGAGAGACAGAGAGAAAGGGCTTCTTTTTTCTGTTGGTTCACCCCACAGTGGCCGCCGCGGCCAGCGCACCTCACTGATCCGAAGCCAGGAGCCAGGTGCTTCTCCTGGTCTCCCATGCGGGTGCAGGGCCCAAGGACCTGGGCCATCCTCCACTGCACTCCTGGGCCACAGCAGAGAGCTAGACTGGAAGAGGAGCAACTGGGACAGAATCCGGCACCCCGACAGAGACTAGAACCCGGTGTGCCGGTGCCGCAGGCGAAGGATTAGCCTAGTGAGCTGTGGTGCCAGCTGAATTTCTTTCTTTTTTTTTTTTTTTAAGATTTATTTATTTATTTGAAAGTCAGAGTTACAGAGAGAGAGGGAGAGACAGAGCGAGAGAGAGCTTCCATCTGCTGGTTCACTCAGCAGCTGGCTGCAGCAGGCAAGGCTGGGCCAGGCTGAAGCTAAGAGCTTCAGCCAGGTCTCCCATATGGGTGGCAGGGACTCAAACACTTGGGCCATCTTCTGCTGCTTTTCCCAAACCCCAGCAGGGAGCTGGATTGGAAATAAAGCAGCTGGGACTTGAATTGGCGCCCATTTGGGAAGCTGGCATCACAGCCAGCACTTTACCCACTATGCCATAACATGAGCCTCAGGAAATAATTTCTTAAACAAGCCTGCTAATAGTAATAACTACAATTATATGATCACCAGATGGTTTTAATATGAAATTGTATGTAATATTAAATATATAATATGAAATTGTTGTAATATGAAATATTATTATAATATGTAAATAGTAAGGCGATTGTAAGTGATTAAATACTGCAACTACTCTGGAAAAGAGTCTGTGTGTAAGTTATCTATCATACTAAAGAAAACACCACCTAAAAATGCATATCTCCTTGCACATTTCAATGCCAACATCCAAAAGTTTTCACCTTACTTTAAAAATTATTTATTGCATTTATTTGTAAGGCGGATAGAGGTAGGAAGACAGGGAGAAATCTCCCATCCACTGGTTCACTTGCCAAATATCTGCAACAGCTAAGGCTGTATGTACCAGGCTGAAGCCAGGAGCCAGGAACCCAGTCCAGGTCTCCCACACAGGTGACAGGGACCTAAGTTCTTCAGCCATCATCTGGGGACTTCCCAGAATGCATAGTAGCAGGAATGCTGGAATAGCAAACAGAGCCAGCGCCATTACCCAGGTATTTCAAGTTAAGACTCCCAAGTGAAGTCTTAACTGCTACAGCAAATGCCTGACCTACTTTTTTTTTTTTTTAAGGTGAATTAGAGTGCTCAAAAACAGCCTTCTTTCTTTTCAAGATTCATTCATTTATTTCATTTGAAATCCAGAGCAACAGAGAGGGAGATCTTCCATCTGCTGGTTAAGTCCCCAAAGGACCACAACGGCTGGCTCTGGGCTAGGCTGAAGTCATGAGCCGGGAACTCCATCCTGGTTTCCAGGCACTTGAGCCATGTTCTCCTGCTTTGCCAGGTGCATTAGCAGGGAACTGGATAGGGAGCAGAGTAGCTGGGACTCAAATCAGCACTCTGATACGGAATGCTGGTGTTGCAAGTAGCAGCTCAACCCGCTGCACCACGACACCAGCCCCAAAAGCTCTGTTTCTAGATGTGCCAAACTGGCAACAACCCCCATATCTATCAAGAAGAGACAGGATAAATAAACTGGACCTTCATACAATGGGACACTACTCAGCTGTAAACAGGAATGTCACAGACAAATCTCAGAAACATGGTTATGCAAAAATGCCAGACACAAAGAGTACCTGGTATTTGATTCTGTTTGTATGAAACTCAATAAAAGACAAAAAATGAACCTAGGGGCCGGTGCTGTGGTGTAGTGGATAAAGCTGCCGCCTGCAGTGCCGGCATCCATACAGGGGCCAGTTCAAGTCAAGTCCTGGCTGCTCCACTTCCGATACAGCTCTCTGCTGTGGCCTAGGAAAGCAGTAGAAAATGGCCTAAATCCTTGGGCCCCTGTACTCACATGGGAGACCTGGAAGAAGCTCCTGGCTCCTGGCTTTGGATCAGCTCAGCTCTGGCCATTGTGGCCAACTGGGGAGTGAACCAGTGGATGAAAGACCTCTCTCTCTCTCTGTCTCTCTCTCTAACTCTGCCTTTCAAGTAAATGAATAAATCTTTAAAAAAAAATGAACCTAATCTTTTGTCATTTTATTTTGGCCAATATCAGATATGGATGTAAAATCTGATTCAGACCTATATCTATCATGATATCTTGGGCAAGCCTGTATCTGTAAAGCTAGCGCAGTAATACTATTTTTGGGTGAGATTTTCATGCAGACTAAAGGAAATAAAGCATATAAGACATCCTAGGACAGTAAATGATAAACAAAAGTACATTTTATATGATCATTACTTCCATAAATTTGTGATCACATTGTATGTTTCTATCTTTTTTCTCTTCTTATTATACATCTTGAGTATCTGATAACCTTTGGGCATATATTTATTTATTTTTAAAAAAGTTTTCCAAAGGAATTTTTTAAAAGATTTATTTATTTGAGAGGCAGAGTTACAGAGAGAGAGAGAGAGAGAGAGATCTTCCATCTGCTGATTCACTCCCTAAATGGCCACAACGGCCAGTGCTGGGCCAGGCTGAAGCCAGGAGCCAGGAGTTTCTTTCAGGTCTCCTGCATGGGTGGCAGGGGCCCAGACACATGGGCAGCCCTCTGCTGCTTTCCCGGGACATTAGCAGGAAGCTGGATTGGAAGTGGAACAGTCAAGACTTGAACCGAATGCCATATGTTATCCTGGCATCACAGGGAGCAGTTTTACCTGCTATCCCACAGTGTCGGACCCCTCATATTTATTTTAAGGGGAGTGATATAACTGTTAATACAGAGTAAAATTCCTGGATACTTTTAAACACATCATGATTGATTTAATAATTTCATTATTGGGGCCAGTGCTGTGGTGTAGCAGGTAAAGCCACCATCTACAATCCTGGCATCCCATGTGGGTGCAGGTTTGAGTCCCAGCTGTTCCACTTCTGATCCAGTTCCCTGCTAGTGTGCCTGGGAAACCAGTGGAGGATGGCCCAGATGCTTGGGCCCCTGCACCCAGGTGGGAGACTAAGAGGAAGCTTTTGGCTCCTGGCTTCAGCCTGAGCCATTTGGGGAGTGAGCCAGCACATGGAAGGTCTCTCTCTGTAACCTTGCCTTTCAAATAAATAAAAAGAAATCTTTTTTAAAAAATTCATTATCAGATTTTTTTTCTGAAGATTTTATTTATTTATTTATTTGAGAGGTAGAGTTACAGACAGAGAAAAGGTCAGACAGAGAGAAGGGTCTTCCACCCACTGGTTCACTCCCAAATGGCTGCAATGGCTGGAGCTGGGCTGATCCCTTCCTGGCTTGGGCTCCCAGTTTCATCTTCCTGCCAAAGCAGACCCGAGAGGAAACAGGTGATGGTTCAAGTACTTGGGTCTCTGACTCAGATGGGAGACACTGACTGAATTCCTGGCTCCTGGCCCGGCCTGACTGCTGTGGGTACTTGGGCACTGAACCTACAGATGGGAGCTCTGTTCGAATGAAATGAAAAAATTTAAATCCTAATGCTCTTATTATTTTTCTTGCAGAATGAATTTCTTTAAAAAATGGAATTCTTATGACTCTTGCTGAATTTTTTTAGTTGATCTCTGGGAAAGTTGTATTGATTTTTTTCCCTCAGCACTGCCTGAAAGTGCCGACCTTCTCTGACAGTGGGCAGTATTAATATTTAAAACCTTGCTAATTTGTTTGGTATGTCTTAGGCATCATTGATAGGCCTCATTTCAATTTCACTGTATCTGTTTTTTTTTTTTGACAGGCAGAGTGGACAGTGAGAGAGAGAGACAGAGAGAAAGGTCTTCCTTTGCCGTTGGTTCACCCTCCAATGGCCGCCGCGGCCGGCGCGCTGCGGCCGGCGCACCGCGCTGATCCGATGGCAGGAGCCAGGAGCCAGGTGCTTTTCCTGGTCTCCCATGGGGTGCAGGGCCCAAGCACCTGGGCCATCCTCCACTGCACTCCCTGGCCACAGCAGAGGGCTGGCCTGGAAGAGGGGCAACCGGGACAGAATCCGGCGCCCCGACCGGGACTAGAATCCGGGGTGCCGGCGCCGCTAGGCGGAGGATTAGCCTAGTGAGCCGCGGCGCCGGCCTGTATCTGTTTTTTGATGTGTGTGTGTGTGAGTGTGTGTGATCTACCCTCTCTAGCATACAGGGAAAGCAAGACTCTTGGAGCTTAAATCTCTACCCAAGTGATAGATAAGCCCGTCCTTAACCCACTGACTGCAGCCTTTCCCTTGCACACACTGCCTCCTGCTGGGGCTCAGGAGAACAGCATGAAGAACTCAAGTTCCTTAAAGCGGTTCCCTTGGATAGACAGTCGGGTATTTGCAATAGATAATGTGGACAACGATGAGACAGCCATGTGATGATGGACTTTGAAAAATAAGCATAAAACCCACCAAGCCTACACTTAATATTTGTGCACTTGTGTAAGTTGTGCCTTACCTTAAAAAATAAAAAATAAAAAAAATGAGATTTTTGAATAGAGAAGTACCGAAGACTTTTCAGGCAGATACTGGATGAGTTAATAAAAATACCTTGGTGTCAGATTGTGGCATAACTGGTTGAGCTGCCGCTTGCAATACCAGCATGCTATATGGGCATCAGTTCGAGTCCCGGCTGCTCCGCTTCCGGTGCAGCTCCCTACTAACGTGCCTGGGAAAGCAGTGGAGGATGGCCCAAGTCCTTGGGTCCCTGCACCCATGTGGAAGACCTGGAAGAAGCTCCTGGTTCCTGCTTTTGGCCTGGCCCAGCTGCAGCTGTTGCAGACATTTGAGGAGTGAACCAGAGGATGGAAGACCTCTCTGTATATATAACTCTGACTTTCAAATAAATAAAATAAATATTTTGAAACAATCTTACACACATTGAGGCCTTACAAAAACCAAGGCCTGCTCTAAGGGCACTGGGAATGGTAATTCATTTTAACTTTCATACAATTCCCTTAAGTTACCTCTGTTACTTGTGCTTGACAGAGGAGAAAATCCAGGCATAGAAATGGTTAAGGCCGGCGCCGTGGCTCACTAGGCTAATCCTCCGCCTTGCGGCGCCGGCACACAGGGTTCTAGTCCCGGTCGGGGCGCCGGATTCTGTCCCGGTTGCCCCTCTTCCAGGCCAGCCCTCTGCTGTGGCCAGGGAGTGCAGTGGAGGATGGCCCAGGTGCTTGGGCCCTGCACCCCATGGGAGACCAGGAGAAGCACCTGGCTCCTGCCTTCGGATCAACGCGGTGCGCTGGCCGCGGCGGCCATTGGAGGGTGAACCAACGGCAAAGGAAGACCTTTCTCTCTGTCTCTCTCTCTCACTGTCCACTCTGCCTGTCCAAAAAAAAAAAAAAAAGAAAGAAAGAAAGAAAGAAAGAAATGGTTAAATAACTTGCCCAAGATGACACAGCTAATGAGTAAAAGAGATCTGAAGGCAGGGAATTTGGTGCCTGGTTAGGGGAAGCAAGCTGGGATCCCAAAGCAGCCATGATCTCCAAAGATCTGCCCAACTTGGTGGCCTCTGCCCTGATCCTAGAAACTCCAACACACAGCGATTTTTGTCTGACCAGGATATTAAGATTCACATCTAAATAGGTCAAGGTGAGCATGTGACTTGACATCCTCTGTGACACCACCACCAGCCTTCCGGAGTTGTCTTTTAGTGACCACAAACCGGGTCTTTTCCAGGGCCAGTCCAGTGGGGCTGAGAGGCCAACCTCTGATGCTGGAGCAATCCTCCGACCTCCCAGCAGGAGGCACACGCGTCCACAAACCCGGACCGGAGTTTCTCTCATTGCCAGGTATTAGCAATGAGCTCCAGGGACTTCAGCAAAACTTGCAGGTGATTCAAACCTTTGTGCCCACCCTCTTCCTGGGCCCACCCAGTCCTCTGGCTGTGCTCCTGATGTCACTCCTCTGCCTGCAGAGGACATGAACACAGAGGCACCCAGTGAGGGACGGGGGCACAGGGACCCCAAGGCCAATGTGGCAAACCTATCCCAGAACACAAAGAAATTACAGGAGGAAGGTTCAGGAGTATGTCCAGCAGGCGGGGATGGAAGTGGGTTTGGAACTGGGGGTTGGACAAGAATGAGTACCTGGAGAAGGAAGACGGACGGGATTTTGAAGTCCCCTCCAGGGTTGTCTACAAGAACAAAAAGTGGGGGTTGGGGGGGCTGGCACTGTGATGTAGAAGGTTAAGCCTGTCGGTGCCGTGGCTCATTAGGCTAATCCTCCGCCTTGTGGCGCCGGCACACCAGGTTCTAGTCCCGGTCAGGGCGCCGGATTCTGTCCTGGTTGCCCCTCTTCCAGGCCAGCTCTCTGCTGTGGCCAGGGAGTGCAGTGGAGGATGGCCCAAGTGCTTGGGCCCTGCACCCCATGGGAGACCAGGATAAGTACCTGGCTCCTGCCATCGGATCAGCGTGGTGCGCCGGCCGCGGCGGCCATTGGAGGGTGAACCAATGGCAAAGGAAGACCTTTCTCTCTGTCTCTCTCTCACTGTCCACTCTGCCTGTCAAAAATTAAAAAAAAAAAAAATAGAAGGTTAAGCCTCCACCTGCAGCTTGGGCATCCCATATGGGTGTTGGTTCAAGTACTGGCTGCTCTACTTCTGATCCAGCTCTCTGCTAATATGTTTGGGAAAGCAGTAGAAGATGGCCCAAGTGCACCCACGTGGGAGACCCAGAAGAAGCTCCTGGCTCAGCCCTGGCCATTGCAGCCATTTTGGGAGTGAACCAACAGATGGAAGATCTCTCTCCCCCACACCCCCTCTTTCTGTCTCCCTCTACTCTCTCCTCTCTATTTATGTAAATATTTGGAAGAAAAAGAATAGAAAGAGACGAGCTCAGCACAGGTAGCCTGTATAGTCTAATATCATGTGCTCAGAGGCTGTTGTATCTAGGAGATTATGACACAAACACAGAGGAAATGAGAGGCAGCCCCCAAAGGCCCCTGTTTCAGCAAATGTAGCTCCTGGACGGGTAGGTAATTGGTCCAGTTTTCAACATGCATGGAAGGTTCACTCACCTGCCTTCGTCAGTTCAGTACAAGCTGAGAAAATCTGTCAGACTCTGGGCTCGCAGGGTTTTTCAAATGGGGAGACAGGACATGCGAGTGTTCATTCTAAGAGCACGCCACTGGATAGCTATGTGCTCCCACTTTTATTTAGTGGGTACCAGCTAGTCTACAAGCCAGCAGGCACGTAGGCAAGGTTATACATCAACTTAAGGATTTGGGAAAAGGAATCCGGTCTGGTAGTCTAACTTAGGGATTAGAGCTGTGTTGTAAATCTTCAGAAACAGGCCCATTTAGATGCTTGTGCAAATTCACAAATTCCCCAAAATATTCCAGGTATCAATTCATGTCCATTAGCCCCCTGCTGCTCCCGCTGCCACATTCCTTTGGGGCAGGTATGCCCATCTCCAGCCTGTTTTGGTGTGAGCAGAAACTATGGCCATGCCTCTAATTTCAGGGCATTTATGCAGCATCTCTACGTGGGCTGGGTTCTGGGAAGTCGAATGAACAAGCAGACAGGGTGCCTGCCCCAAAAGGAGCTAACTGTGGAGACTATGCTTTTAGGAAACGTTAAAAAAAAAATCAGGTGCTAAGGGGGGATTTAAGGGAGCCCAGAAAGTAAGAAAGGGTGACATGATTCTCAGATGAGTCCTGCAGGACAAGACAAGCTTCCAGGCAGACAGGGGAGCAGGTGGAAAGCGCGTGACAGCAGTCGTGGCACACACGTGGGCACACGTGGGCACACGTGAGCACATGTGAGGCTGGCAAGCAGGCAGCCTCTTCCAACTCCACAAGTCTGCTAAGGACTCTGCACTGTTTAAAATCTGGCGCTGCAGGCGGAGGATTAGCCAAGTGAGCCGCAGCGCTGGCACCCCGGGTTCTAATCCTGGTTAGGGTGCCGGATTCTGTCCCAGTTGCTCCTCTTCCAGTCCAGCTCTCTGCTGTGGCCCAGGAAGGCAGTGGAGGATGGCCCAAGCGCTTGGGCCCTGCACCCCATGGGAGACCAGGAGGAAGCACCTGGCAGCGCACCGGCCATGACAGCCACTTGGGGGGTGAACCAATGGAAGGAAGACCTTTCTCCCTCTATCTAACTCTGCTTGTCAAAAAAAAAAAAAAAAGGCTAAAAGAAAAAGGGTGAGGGGGTCACAGGTTGTGATCTGTGTTCTGTGTGTCCTGTAGCTTAGAAATGACCAGGTGCACAGACTGCTTTGTTTGGCTGTGATAAGAACTTGGAATACATTCCTTTCTCCCCTTAAGAATGTGACCCACTCTGTAACAGAAGCCCAGATCTGACTTTCTGATCTGGACTTCAAAATATACATGCAACTCACAACCCACGAGTCTTACAGACGCAGTGAGAGCTCAGGCCACGGCGGGACTGAGCGCTCAGGCTGTGACAGGGCCACAACCTGTTAGCCTTGGGGCTAATCTGTGAAGCTTTGCCCACCAACACTGGCACCGCCCTCTGGTGACAAGGGTCACAGGTCACCTGGGGTCTCCACTGTGCTGGCTGCCATCTCACCCTGAGCAGGTGACCGCTCACAGAGAGGTGAACCTCGGGCTGAGACGCAACTTCCTGCGGAGACCTGCTTCCATCCCAACTGAACAACTGGGCCTTCATCGTTCTGGAACAGGTTCACTGGGTGGTTAACGTGGTTGATGCCCAGGGAGTGCATTCCCTGGGGAGTTACTGTCGCTATTCTCAGCCTCCTTAAGCCTGGTGGAGTGTTAGGGGGACTCTTTATGATACAAGAAGCCACAGTTTGATGAGCTCCTCTTTTCAAATGTACGGGACACTTTGCCTCAGTAATTCCACTTTAAAGAAATTATCCTAAGAAAATAGTTATGAATCTGTGCAGAAGATTGTTAAAGGGATGTTTTTAATACTGAAGCTGTCTAGAATAACAAAAATTATATTTTACTTATTTTTTTGACAGGCAGAGTGGACAGTGAGAGAGAGAGACAAAGAGAAAGGTCTTCCTTCCATTGGTTCATCCCCCAGTGGCTGCTGCTGCCGGCGCACTGCCAAGAGCCAGGTGCCTCCCCTGGTCCCCCATGCAGGTGCAGGCCCAAGAACTTGGGCCATCCTCCACTGCACTCCTGGGCCAGAGCAGAGAGCTGGACAGGAAGAGGAGCAACCGGGACAGAATCCGGCGCCATGACTGGGACTAGAACCCGGTGTGCCAGCGCCGCAAGCGGAGGATTAGCCTATTGAGCCGTGGCACCGGCCAGAGTAACAAAAATTTTAAATAACATAAACATTTTACCGTAGGGGTTTATACAAAGAAAACGTTGGTTTGCCTATATACTGTAATGCCATGTAGCTATTAAATACTTAAAATACTAAATATAATCTCAAAATAGGGTGGGTGTTGTGGAGCAGCGGGTGAAGTTGCCGCCTGGATGCCCACATCCCATATCTCACTGCCTGGGACTGAGACCCACCTCCAGCTCCCATCCAGCCTCCTCCGAATTTGCCTGGGAGGCAGAAGATGATGGATGAAGTAACTGAGTCCCTGCCACCCATGTGGGAGACGTGGATGGAGCTCCTGGCTCCTGGTTCCAGTGTTGCCCAGCCCTGGCTGCTGCTGGCATTTGGGAAGTGAACCCGCAAATACAACATACATTTCTCTCTCATTCTGCCTTTCAAATAAATAAAAAATAAATATTTTTTTTAAAATTTAACTCTGGGGAAAGGCGTTAATTAGTACGATCCTATTTTTGCAAACACAGGCACACAATAGGTACACAGAAGATACTGGAAGACTATAAAAATAAAACAACTAATTTTTTCATGTGGGACTCTGGGCGATCCTTTTGCTTATTTTTTTCTAATTCTTCTACAATAACGCGCATAATTTTATGATTTAAACAATGACATGGAGTGGGCATTGCGGCGCGGGGGTTACGGCACCATTTGGATGCCCCGTATCCGAGCGCTGGTTCAAGTTCCGGTTCTCTGGCCCCGTCCAGCTCCCCGCCATGAGACTGGGAAAGCAGTGGACGATACACCCCGAGTACTTAGGCCCCTGCCACCCACGGGTGAGCAAGAAGCTCCTGGCTCCTGGCGTGGGCCTGGTCCATCCCCTGCTGATGCAGGCATTTGGGGAGTGAACCAGCAGAAGGACCTCTCTCTCTGCCACTGTGCCTTTCAAGTAAGTAAGCAGGCACATAAACAAATATTTTAAAAAACTTTATATTTCCAGAGGTCTCCGGTATTGCAAGACATATTCTGTTGCTTGACCCGGACTGGGAGCACACTGGCCTCTGCTTTGTAATTATTTGTTAAAATGTAAAGTTGGGGCCAGCTGGTGGCGCACTAGGTTAATCCTCCGCCTGCTGCGCCAGCATCCCATATGGGCGCTAGTTCTAGTCCCGGTTGCCCCTCTTCCAGGCCAGCCCTCTGCTGTGGCCCAGGAGGGCAGTGGAGGATGTCCCGAGTGCTTGGGCCCTGCACCCCATGGGAGACCAGGAGAAGCACCTGGCTCTTGGTTTCGGATTGGCACAGCGCCGGCCGTGGTGGCCATTTGGGGAGTGAGTCAACGGAAGGAAGACCTTTCTCTGTCTCTCTCTCTCTCTCTCACTGTCTGTAACTCTACCTGTCAAATAAATAAATAAAAATCTTAAAAAAAAAAAAAAGTAAAGTTAACAAACCTTCTTCTATGGAGCTCCTGCCCGCAATTTCCCAAGTGCTTAACGAGATACACGTATTTTCCGTTATCTTATACATAGTTCCGGAACAGTAGTATGCATATTAAATTCGCAATTCACTGAGCCATAGACTGCAAACCCCGCGGACTTCCCGGCCGACCTGAGCGGCACGGACTGCAAGTCCCAGCAGGCCTTGCGGCCAGCGGACCGGGAACTACGGAGGCCGAGACGGAGGCTGGGCCCTCCGGTCCTTTCCCTCCCAGAAGCCCGCGGGCGGCTAGGAACGCTGTCCGTATCATGGCCGCGGGAGCCGGGACGGCGGGCCCTGCTTCCGGCCCGGGCGTCGTGCGTGACCCGGCGGCGTCACAGCCGAGGAAGCGGCCCAGCCGGGGGGGCGGGGAGGGCGCGCGGCGATCGGACGCGATGGCGGGAGGAGGCGGGAGCAGCGACGGCAGCGGGCGGGCGGGCCGGCGGGCGTCCCGCAGCGGCGGGCGGGCTCGGCGGGGGCGCCACGAGCCGGGGCTGGGGGGTCCTGCGGATCGGGGTGCGGGGGAAGCACGGCTGGAAGAAGCGGTCAACCGCTGGGTGCTCAAGTTCTACTTCCACGAGGCGCTGCGGGCCTTTCGGGGTAGCCGGTACGGGGACTTCAGGCAGATCCGGGACATTATGCAGGGTGAGGGCCGGGCCCGGGAAGGAGGCCGGGGAGGGGGTCGTGGGGACGGGGTCGGGGCTGGGGTCGCCGAGCCAACGCTGTCTTCTTTCCCAGCTCTGCTTGTCAGGCCCCTGGGGAAGGAGCACACGGTGTCCCGGTTGCTGCGGGTTATGCAGTGTCTGTCGCGCATTGAAGAAGGGGAGAATTTAGGTATGGCTGTTTTTGTGCTCGTCTGCGGGCGTACTTGCGTCGGGTTTTGTTGTTTTCAAACTTACATCCGGGACGGAGGGGTTCCGGGTTAAAGTGCGCGGCCGCTTGCACCGCGGGGGTCTCGTGCGCGCTCGCTCGCTTTCCCGGGCCCGGAGGTTCCGTGGGCTGCTTTTCTGTGTGCGGGTTGTTGGGTTTTTTTCTCCCTTTTCTTTTCTTCCTCCCACCTGTTAGTTGCTCAGCCCAACTTTGTTGCTGTCCAAAGAGACTTAGTCTCTCCCCCGTAGTGATGTTTTTTCAGCGTGTGAGCACGTTTCCCGCCCCCTCTCCGAATTGAACTTGACAGCTGTTTGGCAAACTGGCTGAAGTTTCTGGCCATTTGTGTCTGAGGAGGATGTGTGTATCCTGAATCTGAGAGGCAAATGCACGTGTTAAAAATACCTTTTTTACGTGCCTCGAAAAATCCTGAAAGATGAGCACATTTTAAATCCGTTGGCCTGAGTTTGGGCACTCTGACCGGGTCTGGAAGCCCGGGTGTGTCAGCAAGTGGAATTCAGATCTTGCTATAGTTGCATGCTCCCTGCCCCTAAGTGTACACTCATGTGTTTGGACATCGCTTTCCTGCTCCTTAGAGAAGAGCTTGAAATGAGAACTGTGCTTTGTCCTAGACTGCTCCTTTGATATGGAAGCTGAGCTTACACCCCTGGAGTCAGCCATCAATGTGCTGGAGATGATTAAAACCGAGTTTACGTTGACAGAAGCGGTGATCGAATCCAGCAGAAAGCTGGTCAAGGAGGCTGTAAGGCTCTGTTTTTATTTCTTTCTTCTTTTAACAAATATCAGGGGTCTTTGAGGATGCAGCGCGTGATCCTTCCTGTGTGGGGCAGAGGAGAACCGGGGTGGGCAGAGAGCAAGTGCGTGTGCACACGGATGTTACTTCTCTGGCCCCTTTTCCACCCAGGCTTGGGAAGTATCATTAATGGCAAGCACTTGACTTTCCTGATTTCGGTTTTTCCCTGTGGCCCCAGCAGAAAGGGCCATAGTACACAGGCGTTAAAGACTGACATGTTGGAGGAGGGGGTTACAGCATTTGGGAGAACAGTGAAAGGGCTGCAAGTAACTGGCCTACGGCTTGGCCACCCTTGTTTATAATCAACCAAGGAGAAAAGCTGGGGCCTTGGAAAATGTAGGACTGATTGTGTTGTTTCATGCAATTGTCTACAGAAAGAGGCTTAGCACTTTTAGATTAGAATCGGGGATGCTGGGATAATGTGCCAGCTAGAAACCCAGGAATGGTAGAAGAGTGGTAGAGGGCTAGCACAGACACTGTTCCTGACATCAAGAAAGAAAACGAGTGTCTGGGAATTTGGAACCGTCCCTGTGGTGTGGCTCATGTCGCTTCAAGTAGTGGAACTTATTTTCATTTCAAACATGGAAGTGACTGTGGGACCAGGAAGCAGAGGCAGAGGTGAGGACTGAAAACCAGCTCAGCATTGCTTTGGTGGTGGGAACGAGGGAGCTGGTGAGAACGGGAAAGAGCACTGCAGAGGCACACCCGGTGCTGTGCAGGGAGTGCAGGGAAGGCCTGCCCCGGCTGTGGCTGTGTGGAGGCACTCAGGTGCCCTGTTAAAAACAGCTGGCGTGCAGGAGGTACAGGTGCTTTGCTTATTCACTTAAAGACCTTGGCCTTGCAAAGAATGCTTAGATAACAGTGAATTCTAAAGAGGAGTAACTCCAGGAACACACGTTTAGTCAGGCTGCTGCTGGGCATCCAGTGCCAGAGGAGACATTGTCCAGGAGGAGAAGCCGATGTCTGTTTTGAGCACAGCAAAGATTCTTTTGAAGGGAAGAAATGGTACCCATGTGCAACTCCGGCTAAGTAGCTAGTTCAAAATGCAACCCCTTCCGAACACAAGGGCTGTAGACTGGCCATGGCTCCACTTCAGGAAGTCTTTTTATTGTTTGTTTATTTATTTAAGCTCATTGATCTTGTCTTTGGAGGCTTCATTAGGACAATCTGTTTGCAAGATGTAAACTTCCTTAGAATAATCAACTGTTTTCTTAGTCTGATTCCCATCCACTTTCCCATTCTCCAGCAGGAACCAAATCTTTTGTTGAACTCAGTGCCTTACTGTTATTAATGGTGTAACAGTTCACTCCAAAATTGAGCAGTTTAAAACAGTAAATATTATCTCTCAGTTTCCAAGGGTGAGGAATCTGGTAATGGTTAGCTGAGTGGTTCCCTCTCCGGTTTCTCAGGTTCTGGTCAGGCTGTCAGCTAGAGTTGCACTCATTTCAAGACCCAACGGAGGCTGAAGGATCTGCTTGCACACTCACAGTTGTAGCGGGACTCACTCCTCACTGGCTGTTGGCTGAGACTTCAGTTCCTAGCCTCCACAGAGGTGGCTGTATACAGCCCAGCATCTTGTTTACCCGAGAGCAGGTAGCCCAAGCGCAAGCCTGCGTGAGAGCCCGAGGCAGAAGGCAGAAGCCCTCGTCTTCTAGAATCTGATCTTAGAAGTGACATATCAGCACTTCTGCCACATGCTGCTGTCACACAGAACACCAACTCTGGTGGGCTTTGTGCACGGGACTGTGCAGAGGTGGGCATCACCAGGCACTGTCTTAAGGCTGCCAACCACAGTTAGCTTGATCTTGCTGTTGAGTGATTTACTTTTTTAAATTTACTTTTTAGAAGTTTCTGATTTAGAGTCATAAAATCTGTTAGCAGTCATCATTAGGGAAAAAAAACACCTTGGGATGCCTAGGCTCAGTGAGGCTTTTTGATCATTTCAGCTATATAATGTATTACCATAGGCATTTTAAAATTGTAAAAACTTTGAGGTTCTAAGTTAGAATTTCTCAGTGTAGGGTCAGGGGATCTCTTAGGGTTTCTGAGACCCTTTCTGAGGATTCCTGAGGTCAAAGCTGTTTTCATAACAATACCAAACGTTATTTGACTTTTTCGTCGTGTTAACATTTGCACTGATGGTACAGGAGCAGTGATGGGTAAAACTCCTTGTGCTTTATCACAGTTAAGGTGGTGGTAAATTGTACTTAGTCACTGTCATATTTTGCACTGCCAAGTGCAGTTTTTCAAAAAACCCATCAGTTTTAATTAAGAGTGTCTGCTCAAGCACTAACATTTCATTAATTGTATTGAGTCTCAGTCCGTGCGTAAACATCTTTTCAGGATTTGAGGTGCTAAGAGAGGGAGCCTGTCTAAAGCATTTCTGCTGCAGACTAACGCTGGTAGTGTCTTCAGGAAGAGCACTTGGACGTGACTGTTGCACGCTGAACATGCTGGGTTTTTCTGTGGTGCAACACTTTTATCTGAAAGAACTGACAAATGAGGATTGTTCAGACTTATATGTTTGGTGGCTCTTTTCTTGAGAATGAGCAAAGTGAATATGTCACTTAAAACAGTTGACAGTATTCTTTGTCAGTGGTAAAAGTCAAGCTCTTAGATGAAAATATCAAATTTTGGAAAATTAAATTTGAAAACTACCCAAATGTTAGACTTTTCTGAAGATTTTTGGTATCAACTGTGATTTTAAAAATATTTTTAATGAATGTGTCAACATTTGGAAGATCTGCATAACTCAGTCAACCATTATTTTCCAATGATCAATGTGTGACGCTACAAAATCATTCATGGATGAAAGATCCATTTAAAGTGCAAGATGGACTGATGGATTCTAATGTAACAGGTTAAGAAAAATTTACTTGTCAAAGATTTAAAATAGAATCAAAGAATATCTGTGATTTTTTGAAAAGACTATTAAACTGTCTTTTTCTTTTCCACCATCATATCCCTGTAAAGCTAGTTTTTTTATATACCTCAACCCAAACAGTGTATCACAACAGATTAAATGCAGAAGCACTTAGAAGAATCCAGCCATCTTCTAGTAACCAGAAATTAAATGGATTTGCAGAAAGGTTAACAGTGCCATCCTTCTCATTAAACTTTTGTCTTAGAAAATACAGTGGTTTTTCATAGATTTGTTACTTACATTGACCTGTAATGAGTTTATTATTACTTTTTAATGAATTAATAAATAAATTTCAATTTTTTCAGTATTTCTCATCTGGTAAATATCAACAGATATAACCCACATAAACAAAACTCTGGGTGTTCATGAACATTTCAGGGGAGTAGAGAGGAGTCCTGAGACCAGAAAGTTTGAGACCTGCTCCTGTGAGCTGTGATTTATATTAAGACTGTAGTGCTTTTCTCTTCAGACAAGATTCTTTCCTCAGATTTCTTTGGAGAAGAGGGGAAAACAACGTATATTAGGTGTTCCAGGGGAAGCTTTGGTATTTATTTTGTACCTTATCGGTTTGTTTGTTTATTTGTATGTTGCTTTTAGCTGTGCAGCAGTTTCCCAGCTCTGTTAGTGACAAACTTTTGGGGTCTTCCCCACCTGGGACGCTGCTACCTCAGAGACACTTCACAGCTTCAACTCTGGACTTCGTTAACAGCGTTAACACGTGCTGTTTCCCAGGCCCCCTTGTTTCTTTTTGTGTGTCCTTAAGCCGTTTTACAGTTCTGTGAATGTTTCTTCCCTTCCTTAATTAATGTGTGCTTTCTAGCATTCTTCCCCATATAAACCTATTCTGAAAATCGATGCTTTGCAGTTTCCTTTTTAAGTTACCTGGAAACTACTGATACTGCTTACATGCTTAGAGAACCTAAACAAGTATGTAAGAAAAGAAATTATATCTGAGAACAGCCAAGTGAAAAAGCAACGATTCATCTCTCAAAATTGTTTTCCACAGGAAATTAATACATAGTTTATCGCACAAACTTGGAAGGCAGACTTTTAATTTCAATTCTGAAAGTATTCATGTGTCTTTTTTTGTTTCACAAATTAAAGGCAGGTGAGGGGAAGAATCTATATTTTGTCTCCCTCTTGATGCAATGTCAGTCTTGGACAGAATGCATGGAGCAACTGTCTGAGAATCCTGAAATGCAGGCACGCAGGGAAAAGACCAGAATTTTCCTGTATATCAAACCAGTGATGAGCACTTTGCCATTTTTTCCTCCCCCGAGTATCACACGGACTGGGCTCAGAGGCAGCCTGAAACCTGTGCATGCCCTCCGCATGCTCCAAAAGGAGGGCTCTCTGGCCTGAGGATCTCCTGAGGGCCAGAGCGGTGGGAGGGTTCCCTTGTCTCCTCCTGGCGCCCTGGCGGCAGCCTGGACAGCAGCAGTTGCTGGCAGTGGCACTGACAATAGGGTAGGCACCTAAAACTACAGGAGAAAAACCCACTGTTTACCAGAGGAGCTTTATTCCCCAGAACCTGGTTCATATTCTGTTGATTCTATATTTTACTGTCTAACCCACTGCTTGGTCCTGGATACAGATGCAGGTAGTGTGTGGCAGAGTAAAACTCAAGCCCAAGGCTGACTTAATATTTGAAAATGAGTCAGTTTAATCTTCCATGTTAAAACCATATGATATCAGTTGATGCAGAAAAAGCATTTGACAAAATTTAGCGTTAGTTCATGGTCAAAACACTCAGCAAACTGCAATAGAAGGGAACTTCCTCAGCATTATAGAAGGCACCTACAAAAAACTCACAACTAACATGGTAATGGTGAAAACCAGAGCACTTTGTCCCTTGATCTGAAACAAGGCAGGGATATCTATTTTCACTACTAATGTTCAATATACTGAAAGGCCTAGCCAGTGCAATAAGGCAAGAAAAATAAATAAAAGGCACATAGACTGGATGGGGCTGGTGCCGTGGTACAGTGGATTAAACCACCACTTATGGCGCTGGCATCCCATATAAGCACAGTTCAAGTCCCAGCTTGATCCAGCTCCCTGCTAATGCACCTAGGAAAGCAGTGGAAGATGGCCTAAGTGCTTGGGCCCTGTCACCCACATGGGAGACTCCGATGAAACTGGCTCCTGGCTTTGGTCTGGCCCAGCCCTGGCTGTTGCCACCATTTGTGGAGTGAACTAGTGAATGGAATATCTTTTTCTAACTCGCTCTCTAACTCTGCCTTTCAAATAATCAATCTTTTTTATTTATTTATTTATTTTTTGGACAGGCAGAATTAGACAGTGAGAGAGAGAAAGGTCTTCCTTCCATTGGTTCACCCCTCAAATGGCTGCCACAGCCAGTGCGCTGCCAGGTGCTTCCTCCTGGTCTCCCATGCGGGTATAGGGCCCAAGGACTTGGGCCATCCTCCACTGCCTTCCCGGGCCACAGCAGAGAGCTGGACTGGAAGAGGAGAAGCCAGGACAGAATCCGGCGCCCCGACCGGAACTAGAACCCAGTGTGCCGGTGCCGCAGGTAGAGGATTAGCCAAGTGAACCGTGGCGCTGGCCCAAATAATCTTTTAAAAGAAAAGGGGGAGGGGGGCGTTGCTGTGGCTCACTTGGTTAATCCTCCGCCTGCGGCACCGGCATCCCATATGGGTGCCAGGTTCTAGTCCCAGTTGCCCCTCTTCCAGTCCAGCTCTCTGCTGTGGCCTGGGAGTGCAGTGGAGGATGGCCCAAATGCTTGGGCCCTGCACCCACATGGGAGACCGGGAAGAAACACCTGGCTCCTGGCTTCGGATTGGCACAGCGCCAGCCGTAGCGGCCTTTTGGGGAATGAACCAACAGAAGGAAGACCTTTGTCTCTGTCTCTCTCTCTCACTGTCTATAACTACCTGTCAAATAAAAAAAGGAAAAAAAGGCATACAGACTGGAAAAAAAGGAAGGAATAAAATTTTGTGTATTTCCAGCTGACAAGAGTATGTAAAAAACCCCATGGAGTTCATTTAGCAAGGTTGTAAAATATGACAACAATATAAAAATCATTTTTATGTAGCAGCAGTGAACAATTAAAAATTAAAATACCAAAACAAAACCATTTGCAGTAGCTTTGTAGAAAAAGAAACACTCAGGTATAAATGTAGCAAAACATGTAGGACCTGTACATGGAAAAATAGAAAATGCTGATGAAAGAAAGACCTGATATATATATATATATATATATATATATATATATATATATATATAACATATTAATAGACTGGAAAACAATATAGTTAAAGTGTTGGTTCTCCAGCTCATTTATAGTGTTAATACAATTCAAGTCACAATTTCAGCAGGATTTTCTGTAAATACAGACTAGCTGAATCTAAATTTTTTTAAAGATAAACTAAAACAACCAAAACTATTCTGTCCAACTGTAAGAGTTCCTATAAAGCTGCTCATGGCTGGAGAGATAAGAGATTACTGAAACAGGAGAGTCCAGAAACAAAATACTAGAGTCGACATGAATATGACTGATTTTTGACAAGGATGTGAAGGAAATTCAATGGGAAAAGTATTCAGTGGGAAAAGGATAGTCTTTTCAGCAAATGGTGTGAAACAACTGAATGTTCATACTCAGATATGGCCCATGACATACTTGCATCTTAGACAAAAATTCACTCAAAATGGATTGTAAACTAAATGTAAGATGTAAAAATCAAAACTTTGAGCCGGCGCCGTGGCTCACTAGGCTAATCCTTCACCTTGCGGCGCCGGCACACTGGGTTCTAGTCCCGGTCGGGGCACCGGATTCTGTCCCGGTTGCCCCTCTTCCAGGCCAGCTCTCTGCTGTGGCCAGGGAGTGCAGTGGAGGATGGCCCAGGTGCTTGGGCCCTGCACCCCATGGGAGACCAGGATAAGTACCTGGCTCCTGCCATTGGATCAGCGAACCAACGACAAAGGAAGACCTTTCTCTCTGTCTCTCTCTCTCACTGTCCACTCTGCCTATCAAAAAATTTAAAAAAAAATTTAAAAGAAAAGAAAAAATCAAAACTTTTAGAAGAAAACATAATATATTCTTGTCTGGGAGTTAGACAAAAGTTCTTAAATGCTGGAACCATAATCCAGAGGAAAAATAGATTTGACTATATCAAAGTTTTAAACTCTTACCTTTCTCCTTTTTTCTGCCATCATGGAGTGTGTGCCCACCTCCTTTCTTTGCCATGTCTTCTCACAAGGCTTTAGAATTGAGATTCCTGGCCCCCCAAAAAAAACCAAGAGAAAGGTATCACCCCAGTGGATCTGAATGAAAAGTGAAGACAAGGGAGAAGTATAAGCTGGGTTTATAAATGACACATTTATGCCCTCCCTATCAAGGTCATTATTTCCTTACCATTTCATACTAAGAATGTCACCCACTCTCTGGACAACTGGACATGTTTTATTGGCAATATTTTTTTTTTCAAATATTTATTTGAGAACAGAGTTACAGAGAGAGGGATACACAGAGAGAAAGGGATCCTCCATCCGCTGGTTCACTCCCCAGATGGCCACGACAGACAGAGCTGGGCCGATCAGGAGCCAGGAGCTTCCTCGGGATCTCCCGTGTTGGTACAGGAGCCCCAGCCTCGGGCCATCTTCCACTGCTTTCCCAGGCCTTTCAAGTCCCAGCTTGATCCAGCTCCCTGCTAATGCACCTGGGGAAGCAGTGGAAGATGGCCTAAGTCCTTGGGCCCCTGCACCCACGTGGGAGACCCGGAAGAACCTCTTGGTTCCTTACTTCAGATCAGCTCAGCTCTGGCTGTTGCAGCCATCTGGGGAGTGAACCAGCAGATGGAAGACCTCTCTCTCTCTCTCTCTCTCTCTCTCTCTCTCTCTCCACCTCTCCCTCTCTCCCATTCTATATAGCTCTGTCTTTCAAATACATAAAATAAATCTTAAAAAATTATTTGAGGGGGCCAGTGCTGTGGCACAGTGGGTAAAGCCGCTGCCTGCAATGCTGGCACCCCGTATAAGCGCTGGTTCAAGACTAGGCTGCTCCACTTCCCATTCAGCTCTCTGCTGTGGCCAGGGAAAGCAGTAGAAGGTGGCCCAAGTGCTTGGGCCCCTGCACCCATGTGGGAGACGTAGATGAAGCTTCTGGCTCCTGGCTTCGGATCGCCCCAGCTCGGCCATTGCGGCCAACTGGGGAGTGAACCAGCAGATGGAAGACCTCTCTCTCTCTCAGCCTCCGACTCTATGTAATTGCCTCTCAAATTAATTAATTAATTAAAAAATTATTTGAGAGCAGAGCACTCCCATCCACTGATTAAGTCCCCAAGTGCACCTGATGGCTGGGTGGCCAAAGCTGGGAGTCAGCAGCTCAATCTAGGTTTCCCACATGGCAGAAACCCATTTACTTGAGCCATGACTACTGCCTCCTAGTTTTCCTGCAAGCAGGAAACTGGAAAAAGGAGCTGTGCCGAGGCATAAACCTTGCCCTGTGACATTTTTTTAGGGAAAAAAAATTTAACTTTGGGGGAAAAAAAAGCCACGATTATGAGAAGAAAAGACAGATTGGGACAAATATTTGCAAATCACCTATCTGACAAAGGACTGTATCTCAACCAGATAAAGAACTGGGGCCTGCTTGTGGCACAGTGGGTTCAGCTGCCATGTGATGCTGGCATCCTGTGTGAACACTGGATCACATCTTGCTGCATCACGTCTGACCCAGCTCCCTGCTGATGTGCCTGAGAAAGCAACAGAACATGGCCCAGGTGCCTGGGCCCCTGCCATTCATGTGGGAGACCTATATGGAATACTAGGCTCCTGACTGTGGCCTGGCCCAGCCCAGGCCATTGCAGCCGTTTGAGGAGTGAACCACTAGATGGAAAAATCTCTCTTTCTGTAACTCTTTGAAATAACTAAGTCTTGAAGAGAAAATTTTAAAGAACTCTCAAAATAACCAAGCCTGTATATACAACCCTACTTTTAAAATGGGCAAGACTCACCAAAAAGAACAAAGTAGCCAAAAAAAAGGACATGAAAAAACCTGCGGGGCTGGCGCTGTGGCTCACTTGGCTAATCCTCCGCCTGCAGCACTGGCATCCCATATGGGCGCCAGTTCTAGTCCCGGTTGCTGCTCTTCCAGTCCAGCTCTCTGCTGTGGCCTGGGAGTGCAGTGGAGGATTGCCCAAGTGCTTGGGCTCTGCACCCGCATGGGAGACCGGGAAGAAGCACCTGGCTCCTGGCTTCAGATTGGCGCAGTGTCAGCCGTAACAGCCATTTGGGGAGTGAACCAACGGAAGAAAGACGTTTCTCTTTGTCTCACTGTCTATAACTCTACCTATCAAATAAATTAAAAAAGAAAAGAGCCGGCGCCGCGGCTCACTAGGCTAATCCTCCGCCTAGCGGCGCCGGCACACCGGGTTCTAGTCCCGGTCGGGGCACCGGATTCTGTCCCGGTTGCCCCTCTTCCAGGCCAGCCCTCTGCTGTGGCCAGGGAGTGCAGTGGAGGATGGCCCAGGTGCTTGGGCCCTGCACCCCATGGGAGACCAGGAAAAGCACCTGGCTCCTGGCTCCTGCCATTGGATCAGCGCGGTGCGCCGGCCGCGGCGGCCATTGGAGGGTGAACCAACGGCAAAGGAAGACCTTTCTCTCTGTCTCTCTCTCTCACTGTCCACTCTGCCTATCAAAAAAAAAAAAAAAAGAAAGAAAAGAAAAGAAAAACCTGCAACATCATTTGGCCTTTAAAGAAATACAAAATCACAGTGAATAATAGTACATAGGAATTAGAATGGCTATATTTGTTTTAAAAATACTAATAAAGTTAAGTTTGAATTATATATTTCAGACCATTATGTAAACCATATATTTACACAATTTTTTTTAGAGTACTAGCCAGGATATAGAGTATTTGGAAATTTCATACATTACTGATGGGGATACAGTGTTACAACTGGGGCTGGTGCAGTGGCATAGTGGGTTAAGCTGCCACCTGCAGCACTGGCATCCCGTATGGGTGTCGGTTCAAGTCCTGGCTGCTCTACTTCTTTCTTTTTTTAAAAAAAATTTATTTATTTATTTGAAAACGTTACAGAGAGAGAAGGAGAGGCAGAGAGATCTTCCATCCATTGATACACTCCCCAATTGGCTGCAACTGCTTGAACTACACTGATCCAAAGCCAGGAGCTTCTTCCAGGTCTCTCACGTGGGTGCAGGGGCCCAAGGACTTGGACCATCTTCCACTGCTTTCCCAGGCCACAGCAGAGAGCTGGATCAGAAGTGGAGCAGCTGGGACTCGAACTGGTGCCCATATGGGATACCAGCACTGCAGGCAGCGGCCTTACCTGATGTGCCACAGCGCCGGCCCACTGCTCTACTTCTGATCCAGCTCCCTGCTAATGTGCCTGAAAGAGCACTGGAAGACAGCCCAGGTGCTTGGGCCCCTACACCCACATGGGAGACCCAGAAGAAGCTCCTGGCTCCTGGCTTTGGCCTGGCCCAGCCCTTCCTGTTGCAGCCATTTGGGGCATGAACCAGCAGATGGAAAATCTCTCTCTTTCTCTGTAACTTGGCCTTTCAAATAAATAAAATAAATCTTTTAAAAAATAGTCCAGCTACTCTAGAAGACAGTTTGGTTGTTTCTTACAAAGCTAAACGGACACATTCTACGTGACCCAGCAATCCCATTCCTGGCTGTTTACCTTATAGAAGTGAAGAATTAGGTTCACACCAAAACCTGTACATGAACGTTTTGCATCTCTATTCATAATAACCCGGGGTTACAAACAACCCGAGTGGCCTTCAGGGGATGAATGTATAAGTAAGCTAGTACATCTATACGAGAAACTTCACAGCTCGGCAGGAAGAAGAAACCAACTCTGAATCCTGCGGCAACATGGATGGGCCTCAGCAGCGTTAGAGTGAAGGTGGACACCCTCAAGGGTACCTCTTTGAAAAATCAGGGCTCCTTGGGGCTGGTATTGTTTCACAGCAGGTTAAGCCTCTGCCTGTGCCACTGGCATCCCATACGGGCAACAGTTGGAGACCTGGCCGCTCCACTTCTGATCCAGCTCCCTGCTAGTGTCCCTGGGAAAGCAGGAGGAGATGCCCCAAGTGCTTGGGCCCTTACGTCCACGTGAGAGACCTGGAAGAAGCTCCAGCCTCCTGGCTTCAACCTGGCTTAGCCCTAATCATTTGGGGAGTGAACCAGCAGATGGAAGCTCTCCCCCCACCCCTTTTCTATAACTGTACCTTTCAAATAAATAAAAAATAAATCTTTACCAAAAAAAAATCAGTGTTTCAGACTCTGTGGTTCCACTTATGTGATGTTCCTGAAGACAGAAGACAGAGCAAGGATTAGGGATGGGGAAGGATATGACCACAAAGGAACAGCTCAGAGGAGTCTACTTGTATTAAAAATCAGAACTGTACACCCCAAAAATGTAATTTTGCTGAATGTTAAGTAAAATTAACCTATGATTTAAGAAGTAAAAAGTGTGTTCTTCAAGAAAGTATAGTCTTAACTGTGGTTTTTCTGCTGAAAAGGATGTGTAAGTGGCAATGGTCGTGATTAAAATGAAAAGACTTTCTTTGCTTCCTCACTACAAGAACTTAGGAGTAAACCTGTGTATTCAAGAGTATGTGACGCTGTTCTTCCTTTTCTTGGTCTAGATCTCTGTATGTTCTTCCCCATGAAGACAACAGACGAGTTTGCTTTCCTTTGCTGCTCTGTGTTTTATTTATGTATTTATTTGAAAGAGAGATCATCCACTGTTCACTCCCCAAATCCCTGCAGCACCAGACTGGAATACAGGAATTCCTCTGGATCTCCCATGTGGGTGGCAGGGACCTCCCAGGTGCATTAGCAGGAAGCCAGATCAGGAGTGCAGAATAGCTGGGTGTCCCAAGTGGTGGCTTACTCTCCGCCCCACAGCATCTGCTCCAGCTTTCCTTTTTGAAAGAGATCTTTTAAAAAATCTGTTTCTTGGCCAGCGCCGAGGCTCACTAGGCTAACCCTCCACCTGTGGCGCCGACACCCCGGGTTCTAATCCCGATTGGGGCGCCAGTTCTGTCCCGGTTGCTCCTCTAACAGTCCAGCTCTCTGCTGTGGCCCGGGAGGGCAGCGGAGGATGGCCCAAGTCCTTGGGCCCTGCACCTGCATGGGAGACCAGGAGAGGCGCCTGGCTCCTGGCTTCGGATCAGTGCAGCGCGCCGGCCATAGCAACCACTTGGGAGGTGAACCAACGGCAAAAGGAAGACCTTTCTCTCTCTCTCTCTCTCTCTCTCTCTCACTGTCTAACTCTGCCTGTCCAAAAAAAAAAAAAAATCTGTTTCTTTAATGCTTCTCCTTGAGACTAGCTTTAAGGTATCTACATTATCTTATATAACTCCAGATGCTGCCAGTGTTATGTTGGCTTTTCTGATTCTTGTAAATGTCAACATATGGTACAATTTTCTTTTTAATTTCTTTTTCTTTTTTTAATTTTTATTTGACAGGTAGAGTTATAGACAGTGAGAGAGAGACAGAAAGAAAGGTCTTCCTTCCGTTGGTTCACTCCCCTAATGGCCTCTATGGCCGGCGCTGCGCCGATCTGAAGCCAGGAGCCAGGTGCTTCCTCCCAGTCTCCCATGCAGGTGCAGGGACCCAAGCATTTGGACCGTCCTCCGCTGCCCTCCGGGGCCACAGCAGAGAGCTGGACTGGAAGAGGAGCAACCAGGACAGAACTGGCGCCCCAACCGGGCCTAGAACCTGGGATGCCGGCGCCGCAGGTGGAGGATTAGCCTAAGTGAGCCGCGCCGCCAGCCTCTTTTTAATTTCTGATCACTGGATTTTTTCCTCTCTATATATTGTCTCTGATGTTTCTTTACAGAAGGACTTTTCTTTTTCTCTGTGACTAGTGAGACATTCTCATCTTACCTAGAACTTGTCCTTTCATTTGCTGCTTGTGGGTGAGCTGGCTTTTTTGGTCTCCCAGCACATTTTTTTTTTTTTTTTTTTTTTTTTTTTTTTTTTGACAGGCAGAGTGGACAGTGAGAGAGAGAGACAGAGAGAGAAAGGTCTTCCTTTTTGCCGCTGGTTCACCCTCCAATGGCCGCCGCTGCAGCCGGCGCACCGCGCTGATCCTGGCAGGAGCCAGGATCCAGGTGCTTTTCCTGGTCTCCCATGGGGTGCAGGGCCCAAGCACCTGGGCCATCCTCCACTGCACTCCCTGGCCATAGCAGAGAGCTGGCCTGGAAGAGGGGCAACCGGGACAGAATCCGGCGCCCCGACCGGGACTAGAACCCGGTGTGCCGGCGCCGCAAGGTGGAGGATTAGCCTATTGAGCCACGGCGCCGGCCTCCCAGCACATTTTAACTAAAGTTGCCAGCTAGGGTTTATGGTATAGAGGCTTGTCTTTTCATTTTCCCATAGAATTGACCCCAGGCCTTTCCTGAATGGAACTAGCAGATCCTGTGGTCAGCAGATCACTTGTTTGTTTTTCCTGCTCACAGCGTATCCTCCTTCCCCCACCCCTCACCCCTTACTTGAAAGCTCTACAGCGGAACCAGTTGTTCTGGGGACCTGAGATTACAGGGCCCTAAAATGACTCCTGTCCATTATGTCTTGCCTTAGGCCCCATTCAAATTGATTAAATGGTCTATAATCCAGGGGATCAGACTTTGCTATATCAGCCATTTTAAAAAAAATGCACTGTTAACACAGAACAGTGACCACCTTACAGACTGAAACAGCTAACACTTGTTCATGATGCTTAAACAGTAATTGTTACGTTTTAAGTACAGGAATTCGACATACTGTGAAAAAGTTCTTGGGTCCCTGAGACTCAGCTTGGCTTTTTAATAGAGTATTGTGATGTTTGATATTTTGATTATACCTGTTATTACAAAAGTAAAAAAAAAAAGGTTTTTCCTCCTTTTGTAGGCTGTCATTATTTGTATCAAGAACAAAGAATTTGAAAAGGCTTCAAAAATTTTGAAAAAACATATGTCTAAGGACCCCACAACTCAGGTAAGTTTGTTATCTTTTTACTCCCATGACTGAAATCCATCTCACTGCTTTTTCTGAAGAATCAGGGAATGGATTCTTTGTGTGGAGGTTATCTAATATGCCACTCCTACAGCATGCTGCATTTTATATCCATGATAACTCACTGTAAGATTGAATTTTTATGATTTACTTTTCATTAAGCAAATTTACATCAGCCATTTATTTATTTGCCTTATTTCTGTTCAGTTTGTGATAGAACATTTGTGTTAACTGTCCGTACTATGTCTGAACCTAACAAGTTTTGTTAATACTTCTACCCTGTTTATGTACACACCGATCCTGCAAACTTGAGATACTGCTTTCATGAGGACTTAACCCTTGTTTCCTGGTGTCAGAAGTCCAGTGGGTCCCCTGTTCTTATTCTTCTTTTCACACTTGATCTTAGCCAAAAGGCCGAGAAGCGATATTCTTCTTTTCAATATAAATTTAAACTTTATTTTTTGGAAAGGTAATATGCCTACATAATACAACATTCAAAGGAATAAGCAAAGATTTCAGTGAAAATTCTCTCGTCTTTGACCCTTACCTATTTTGTTCCCATCAGAAGCAATAATGTCATTTCTTTCTTTTATCTTTCCAGTAATATTCTATGCATATGCAAACAAATAGGAGTGTGTGTGTTTGTGTGTATACACGAGTACACATAGATCTATTTTCTCTTTTCTTCAAATTCACATATGTGACAGTATATTCTATACACTGATCTGAACATATATTAAATTGCTTTTTCTTTTTAACCTCCTGTATCTTGGAGATCATCCTCTTAGCACATAAAGACTCCCTTACCCCTTTTTTATAGCTGCAGAGTAACCCACTGTGGCTGAACTCTAATCTGTTGTGCTGGGCTTCCCTTCATATACGTGTCCCAGTGATGTCACTGCCAGATGCTGCAGTGTTCGGTCACACTCATCATCACTGAACTTCTACTGGATTTTTCTCTTCCTTTATGTGGTACAAATGCCGATCTTCTGTGTAGAAGATGAAAAATGATCTCCTGAACATTATTCGAGAAAAGAACGTGGCCCACCCTGTAATCCAGAACTTTTCCTATGAGACCTTCCAACAGAAGATGCTGCGCTTCCTGGAGAGCCACCTGGACGACACAGAGCCCTACCTCCTCACGGTGTGCCTTGACCCTTGTTTCCTCTCATGACTGACTGCCCTCTGAGGATGTGCAAGCACTTAGAAAATAGGAAGTGCAAAGACTTAATGTGTGAAAAACACTTTGGATTATATGCACTGTCCTCCGTAATTAAATATCTTAAAAATAAAAAAGCATAGGAGCTCTCTCTCACCTCCCATTTTTACCTCTTTCACATGTGATTAATTTATTGTGGTTGGAGTGGAACGTTCATACATAGTTGTGGTTCCCAAGGGAGGTGAAATTTGAGCTAAGTGGTATGGTAAATGTGGCAGAATTGGGTTGTTAATAGAAGAAGCTTGGTGTGCACGTGGGAGACCCTGATAAACGGCCTGGCCCAGCCCTAACCATTGAGGTCACCTGGCGAGTGAATCAGATAAAAATAGGCCAAATCAAGACCTTTAGTTGACCAATGAGATAAAGAATGGAAGCTGTGAGGTTCAGGACAGCACTAGAAAGAACCCAGGCTGTCCTAGGTAGTGGATCTGCTGAGGGAACATGAGTGAGTTGTTTTTTAACATACAAGGGTTTTTTTTTTTTTTTTTTTTTTTTTTGACAGGCAGAGTGGACAGTGAGAGAGAGAGACAGAGAGAAAGGTCTTCCTTTGCCATTGGTTCACCCTCCAATGGCCGCCGTGGCCGGTGTGCTGCAACCGACGCACCGCGCTGATCTGATGGCAGGAGCCAGGTACTTATCCTGGTCTCCCATGGGGTGCAGGGCCCAAGCACTTGGGCCATCCTCCACTGCACTCCCTGGCCACAGCAGAGAGCTGGCCTGGAAGAGGGGCAATCGGGACTAGAACCCGGTGTGCCGGCGCCGCAAGGCGGAGGATTAGCCTAGTGAGCCGCGGCACCGGCCTAACATACAAGTTTTGAGAATGTTGAAATTTCCTAACAGTAGACCTGCCAGGCCCATATTCAGATAGTATTAATCATTGATCCTAACAGTGGTTTGGCAAATTTCAAGTTACTTAAAAAAAAAATGATTTATCTATTTATTTGAAAGGCAGAGTTACAGAGAAGCAGAGGCAAAGAGAGAGGGAGATCTTCCATCCACTGGTTCACTCCCAAGATAGCCACAACGGCTAGAGCTGTGCCATTCTGAAGCCAGGAGCTTCTTCTGGGTCTCCCCCGTGGGTACAGGACCCCAAGAACTTGAGCCATCTTCTACTACTATCCCAGGCCATGGCAGAGAGCTGGATCGGAAGTGGAGCAGCTGGGACTCGAACTGGTGCCCATATGAGATGCTGGCACTGCAGACAGCGGCTTTACCCGCTACACTACAGCGCCAGCCCCTCAAATTACTTTTAACACAGGTAATTTAGGACGTTCAGAGAACAAGAGTCAGGACACTTGATTCTGACCTGGGATCCTTTTATTGACATTTCAGGTAACTGGGAAAGATCCTGCCACTGTCTGTGAGGCTAGAACTCTGGGCTTTTAAAGCAGCACACCTGGGCCAGTGTTGTGTAGCAGGTTAAACTGGCAGCCATATTGGTGCCACTTTGAATCCTGGTTCTTCTGCCACTTTTTTTTTTCCCAATATTTATATTTTGAAATTTATTTGAAAGGTAGAGTTACAGGGACAGAGTGGCGGGGGAGAGACAGAGACAGAGAGCGAGAACGAGAGATCTTCCATCTGGTGGTTTATTCTCCAGATGGCCACAACAGCTGGGGCTGGGTCAGGCCAAACCCAGGAGTCAGGAACTTCCTCCAGGTCTCCCACATGGGTGCAGGGGCCCAAGAACCTGGGCCATCGTCTACAGCTTTCCCAGGCCATCAACAGGAAACAGGATCAGAAGTGGAGCAGGGGACCCGTGCTGTGGCATAATAGGTTAAGCCTCTACGGTGCTGGCATCCCTATGGGTGCCACTTTGAGTCCCAGGTACTCCACTTTCGATCCAGCTCTCTGCTTATGGCCTGGGAAAGCAGCAGAAGATGGTCCAAATGCTTGGGCCCCTGTACCCATTTGGGAGACCCAGAAGAAGCTTCTGGCTCCTGGCTTCAGATCAGCCCAGCTCTGCCATTGTGGCCATTTGGGGAGTGAACCAGCGGAAAAAAGACTTCTTTCTCTGTCTCTCCCTCTCTCTCTGTGACTCTGCCTCTCAAAAAAATAAAATAAAGAAGTGGAGGAACCAGGATGTGAGATGCTAGCACTGAAGGTGGTAGATTACCTGCTATGCCATAGCGTGTGCCCCCCCCCCATGCCAGCTGCTCTATTTCTGATTCAAGTCCCTGCTTGTGGCCTGGGAAAGCATTGGAAGATGCCAGATGCTTGGGCCCTGCCACCCACATGGCAGACTGGAATAGAGTTCCTGCCTCCTGGCTTCAGCCTGGCCCAGCCTCGGCCACTGTGACCATTTGGGAGGCAAACCAGTGAATGGAAGATCTCTCTCTCTCTCTCTTTCCTCTCTTTGTAGCTGCGGCTTTCAGATAAGTAAATAAATCTTTAGGAAAGAAAAAAAAATAACTCACATGTTACAGAGAAAAGTTCCTGAAACTGAGTAACACTGGACTGACTGGGAAATGTGTAAAATTTAAATCAGGGGGAGACAGATGAACAGCTGGAGTTGAACTACTAGTCCACTCAGGGCTTTCTGTGTCAGGATTTTTAAACAGTTACTAATGAAGTAAAACATACTTGTCAAAATACAGTTGTAAAAAAATTCCAAATGCCAACTAAAAGACATTAGTATAAATATTTATTAATTATCTTAAATTAAAAAAAAATTGGACTTTTGTACATGACCCCATAGGTGTACTTGAGAGTCAAAAACTGATTATTAGGGCTGAGACTGGAAGGGTGGAGAGGTGTGGAGTACAGTCATGTCATTAATTGGTATTAAAAGATGAGAGAGTTCTTCCAATGTCAAAATAGTTAGTACCACTCAAGTTGTGAGCCATTTTTGGAGGTGCTCTGTGTTTTCTGAGGAAAAAAACAAGTTACAGATGATTCTTACAAGGTCTCTCCCATTTCATGTTCTTGTCCAGTATATGCCTAGATTGGATTTGTAAGTGAACTTGTTTGCATATTGAGTCATAGTGATTACAGAGAATTAACAAAGTCCTGTGTCTTCTCTTCCTAATGACATCATGTGTTTCCCAGATGGCCAAAAAGGCTTTGAAATCTCAGTCTGCTGCCTCGAGTACAGTGAAGGAAGACAAACAGCCAGCACCAGAGCCTGTGGCAAAGCCCCCAAGAGAACCAGCAAGGTGAGGGCGAATGTCCTCCTGTGTTCTTAGGTAAAACACTGAGCAGGATCTATTCCTCTGGGTGATTTTTTTGGGAAAAAAAAAAAATCTTATTTTGCAATGTATTTAAAATGCACAGTAACAAAGAGAGATATTGAGGGAGACCAAGAACTTCTCTGCACTGGTTTACTGTCCAAATGCCCACAATTGCCTGGCCAGGGCCAGGCTGAAGCCGGGGGGGCCCAGGACTCCATCCAGGTCTCATATGGGTGACAAGGACCCAACCAATTGGACCATCATCTGCTACCACCCAGGCGCAGTAGCAGGAAGCTGGATTAGAAGTAGAGGTGGGATTTGATCCCAGGCACTCCAATATGGGATGCAGGTGTCCAAAGTGGTGGCTTTACCTGCTGCAATATACTGCCTGTCCCTACTCTTGTTGATTTGATACTAACATGTTACTGAGTTTCTTGTGCAAAGCACTGTGGGAAATGGTGGGCACACCCTAGGAAAATGAGAATATTGCAGATGGGATATCTTGGGTTCCTATCATAAGCTCTTTATTGGCTTATCCTTCATAGAAGATTCTACCTCCATTTTGCTCTCCTTGCTTGCCCATATCTACTTGGTACTTCCATGTGGATACATAATCTTTTAATGCATCCAGGAAGCAGTGTTCAGATGTGTGATCAAGATTCCAAGACCAGTAGCTAAAGTGGGGCGTTACAAGTCTAGATGCCTCTGTGGGCCTGGTAAGAAGTGTAAGGAGCAAAGCAGGTGTGGGATGAAACAGCTGAGAACATGGGACTGGTGACCAGAGATGCAGGCTTTTCAGCTTCTTATGAGTGATACTCTGAGGAAATGACCAAGCATGTCCAGACTTCCATTGTTCAAGTTTTGTGTGAGATGTCCAGGTTTATGATATGAGACTTCTCAATTTTGAATGGTGGCAATTCATTAGGAAAAAAAAAAAAACAACACATGTGGTTAGGCAACAAGGCACCTCTATCAGCTGGATTTGGCTTGTATGCTCCTCTCCTGATAGTTTTGACATTAAGCATGCTAGCTGTTCCAAATGATAGGTGAACTTTATTTTGAAAAGGCAGTTTCTTGGGGCCAGCATTGTGCCACAGCGGGTTAAAGCCCCAGTGTGCAGTGCCGGCATCCCATATGGGCACTGGTTCAAGTCCCAGCTACTTTTGATCTAGCTCCCTGCTAATGTTCCTGAGAAAGCAGCAGAAGATGGCCCAAATGCTTGGGCCCCTGCACCCACTTGGGAGACCCAGAAAAAGCTCCAGGCTCCTGGCTTTAGATTGGCCCAGCTCTGGCTGATTTGGGGAGTGATCCAGCAGATGAAGACTGACCGTGCGCTCTCTTTCTTTCTCTCTCTACCTCTCTCTGTAACTCTTTCAAGTAAATAAAATAAATCTTTTTTAAAAAAAAAGATTCAGGCCTGCGCCGCGGCTCACTAGGCTAATCCTCCGCCTTGCGGCGCCGGCACACCGGGTTCTAGTCCCGGTCGGGGCACCAGATTCTGTCCCGGTTGCCCCTCTTCCAGGCCAGCTCTCTGCTGTGGCCAGGGAGTGCCGTGGAGGATGGCCCAAGTGCTTGGGCCCTGCACCCCATGGGAGACCAGGATGAGTACCTGGCTCCTGCCATCGGATCAGTGCGGTGCGCCGGCCGCAGTGCACCGGCCGCGGCGGCCATTGGAGGGTGAACCAATGACAAAAGGAAGACCTTTCTCTCTGTCTCTTCACTGTCCACTCTGCCTGTCAAAAAATTTTTTAAAAAAAATCAAAGATCATATAAATTTAAAAATAAATAAATAAAAGAAAAGGTGGTTTCTCATTGTGGAGGAGAAAGGAGCAGAGTGGAGACCAGTCTTTGTCTTCTCACATGAGAGTTGGAGTGGAATGGCTAGAAAAGGCTAGACCTGCAGGTGAGATTGCTGGTTGATCACTTGATGGCCCAGGTGGGCGCCATCCAGAGTTCTCACATGATGGGAAGACAGAAAGTGCTTTAGTCCATACACACTTCAAGTTCTGGATAGCACAACGGCTTCTGGAGGGAGCCTTTACGGAGTTCCTTTAAGATTTTCTTACTTGGATTTTAAACTCCATAATCCAACTTATCTATTGTATTTAAAGTGTTTATTTGCACTCATTATAAATAAGAGCTATTATGAATAAAGGCAGTGTGAAGCCACCCCCCCCCCACAGTGTCTCTCACTTCTCTCTTTTTTTTTTTTTTTTTTTTTTTTTTGACAGGCAGAGTGGACAGTGAGAGAGACAGAGAGAGAAAGGTCTTCCTTTGCCGTTGGTTCACCCTCCAATGGCCGCCGCTGCAGCCGGCGCACCGCGCTGATCTGATGGCAGGAGCCAGGATCCAGGTGCTTTTCCTGGTCTCCCATGGGGTGCAGGGCCCAAGCACCTGGGCCATCCTCCACTGCACTCCCTGGCCATAGCAGAGAGCTGGCCTGGAAGAGGGGCAACCGGGACAGAATCCGGCGCCCCGACCGGGACTAGAACCCGGTGTGCCGGCGCCGCAAGGTGGAGGATTAGCCTATTGAGCCACGGCGCCGGCTACTTCTCTCTCTTTAAAATGGGGTGTGCTCAACTGAAGGATTCCTCTTGTTCATTGAAGTTGACCCTGCAGAGAAGCTGTGGCTCTTTGGCTGAACATCAGCAATGGTGAAACTGACCCTTACATATTTCCTTTATTTGCAGGCAGCTACAGAACACACCAACCACCATTGGAATCACAACTCTGAAGGCAGCTTTCAAGGCTCTGTCTGGTGCACAGGATTCTGATGCCGCCTTCTCAAAATTGGACCAGAAAGATTTGGTACTTCCAAATCAAGTGACCCCACCATCACCAGCCCTCAAAAACAAGAGACCAAGAAAAGATGAAAATGAAAGTTCAGCCCCTGCTGAGGGCGAGGGCAGCTCAGAACTGCAGCCCAAGAGCAAGCGCATGACGATAAGCAGATTGATTTTGGAAGAGGACAGCCAGAGTACTGAGCCGAGCACAGGCCTCACCTCCTCCCAGGAGGCTGTTCCTGCATCACCACCCAAGCCCACGGCTCTCAACCAACCCCGCCCCAGGGAGAAGAATTCCAAGTATGAAGAACTTATTTGTAGCAGTTTTCAGGCTTGGTGGTCCTGGTTGGGCCTGGTATTACTTCTGTGAATGAAGTAACTCAGCTAAGTTACCACCAAGGCTTGCTCAGACTGCTAGAATGCGACTTGGGAGCGGGGCGTGACGCCGTAGCCACATCCCTTCAGTTCTAAAGCCCCACATGAGGCTTCCAAGCATTGCACTAGGGCAGGAGTGAGGATGGACAGGTTTCAGAGCCTCCTACTCATCGATGCTTTCATTTTTAGCAAACATCTGAGTGTCTTGACTATAATTATTAGTCTTGTTTGTTAAAAGAAGTTTATTTGAATTGGGTCGTTACGCCTTGATCCCTAAAAGTGACTGATGAATATTTCTAGCTTTGTACCTTTTGTGAGCATTTGAGACTGGGCAAATTCAGTACATATTTGCTAATCTCCCACATTGAGCTAGGTGCTCTGGGGCGGTGGTTAGGATCGTGTTGCTCCCCATCGTGACTCCCAGCCTGGCGTTTGAGTTTTGCTGTCCTTTGTGCCCTGTGTGGATCCTCCTTCCAGGCAAACTGGTCTGCTTGCTCTCTCTGGAACACACTGTGTTTGTTTCTGCCACTCTACTTCCACTTCTTCTCATTCCTCACAGTGAACTGGCATCCCTCCATTGCTTGTCTGAATCCCATTCGTCCTTCAGAGGGAGAAGAAACCATTGTTGATTAAGTGCTTCCTGGGGCCAAGCACTTTGCTGTAAAATCTCACTGAATCTACATTCCTCACTCGGTGAGGTGATACATTAACCCACTGTGTAGATGAGGAAGGAGGAAGGCTCAGAACAGTTCTTAGCTCACTCAAAAGTGACAAGGATGAGCTTTGGGATTTTTTTAAGTCAAGTCAGTCTTGACAGAAAAGCCTACGTCCTATATGCCATGTATACCAAGTTGCCTCTTAAAATTCTGCCTCCTCCATGAACTCTTCCCTGTTCACCCCTGCTGAAATGATCCACCTTGCTGACCTCCCAAAGCCATTGCCATCTCTACCACTGCTCTGTGTTGTAGTTGTTTGGGGACCTGTGCTCTGCATGCATTGTACAAGGTGCTCCAGAGGGCTGTGGCATCAGGACAGTGATTTATACTTGGGCACAAATCTGTACTGGGAGTGCTCAGCTTGTATTTGGAAGTCAGTCACAGCTGATGGGCCGCAGACGCAGCTCCACACGTGCTTCCCGTTTGGTGCATGATTTAATTTACTCCGCAGCAGCCCTATGGAGTGTAGGTGTTATCCCATGAACAGGTGAGGAAATGCGAGGGTGCTAGACTACAGTGGTTTTGTAAATGGGAGGATTTGTGAAAGTTCCTGATACACCCACCTCTCATATGTCAAGGTTTGAAGTGTAACAGGTACTCTGATGCAGGGGTTGGCAAAGCATGGCCCTTGGGCCAAGTCTGCCCACTGCCTATCTGTGTAAATAAAGTTTGAGTGGAACACAGCCACACCCATCAGTTACACATTGTCCATGGCTGCTTTCCGCACTGACCATGAGTGGAGTGGTGGCGACAGAGACAGTAGGGCTTGCAAAGCTGCAGATACTATTTGGTCCTTTACAGAAAAAAGGGGTCCCTGACTTCAACTCTTAGAGGAGGAATGTGAGGGGCCCTCGGAGCTGGGGGAGAAGAGCTGTGCCGGCGCAGCAGTTTAGTGAAGCAAAGGTCACAGAGGAGCAATACTGAGTAGGTCATCAAGCATGGCGGGGTTCCGGGCAGTGGATCGCCTGCCATATGAGTGTGAGAAAGCCTGGTGTACTACCTGTAGTCTGTGTGATGGAAGAATGCAGTGCATGGGTGAGGAAGAACAGTCTGGATGGGTCTGTGGGCCAGATCTCGAGTTTCTATTGCAGTCGGTCAGGCCAAGGTGCTCAAACTGGGCTTTGTGTCACAAATACCTGTGGAATTGTGGGGGAAAAAGTCCCCATGCTCCTGACCACTGAATTTGAAGAGGCAGAAGAATGTAATCTGCTTTTGTGACCTTGCTCCAGATAATTCTAATACAATTAATTGGAGGCCTGATGAGACAGCCCCAAGGGCTCCTGGACAGGCACTGAGTATGCTGGAGATGGCCTTGGTAAGCAGGGAAGGCGTGAGGAAGCCCGGCGATCTGGAAGGCAGTCAGGGGCAATCACTGGGGGCAGGGCTTTGGCTCCTAGGCTTTGTCTCAGTAGTACCTTGCATGTAGCAAGGTAACCAAATATGATTCTTGTTCTTGCAATGTAAGGGGTGACACCCAAACTTTGTAAAAGGCCAGCAGAGGTATTGTAGGCCACATAATTTCTCCATCTTATGTTTTTTTGCACTTTTTAAAAATGTAAAGACCTTTAGCCCATCAATGTCACATAAAGCCAGCAGCCAGACTAGTTAGCTGGCTCCTGGTAGACTCCTGCTCATGGAGTTCTCACTTTGCAAGTGAGCAACTTAAAGATCATAAAGTGGCCCGAGTTGCCTGGGCCCACAGAACCACCAACAGTTAATAGGCCTAATCTCAGCCCCTTCCACCCAAGAACTGTCAACAAGAAATCATTGTCTGAAACACTTCAAGCGACTACCAGGACAGTTGTATAGGAATAATGCCCATAAGCAGGGATGCGGCCTGTGAAGACAACAGCTGCACACTGGCTTGAAGTCAGTTTTATGCCAGCACTGAGCCAAGCACAGAGAAAACTGTAGCCCCTCTGACTTTTTGTTGACAGTAATATTCAGAGGAAGAAAAACCTTATGTAATTCTTTCCCTGTGTTATTAACAAATTTATTTCAGGAGTTTGGGTCATATGATCCGATTTAAAAACAAAGGAGAGTCCACCATTTGTCTTCTAACAGTTGGTTAAATAACTTAATAAAAACGAAACTCAAAGGAATTTTTCCAAACCTATGTACTTATCAGCCAACTGCTTTCATTAGTTATTTGCAAAATTACCAGAGTGTTAAAAATTGTTTCTTTTCATGTAGAAGAACAGATTTGTCCATTGTCTTGGTCAGCTTGTACAAGTTATTTACATATGTTTTCAGAACTCTTAATTCAGACATTTCTGTTTGTTTTGTAAGCGATGTTTTCATTTTCTGAGGCCAGTCAGGTAACAAAGTTGATTAGAAGAGGCAAATCAGTTTTCATTTACTTTGGGTTTGGGTTTATTTTTCAGTTGGGGGACTTTCCTTGGGCTATACCCAAGTACTTAACATCTCAGGCTCAGAGGAAGGATTCTTGCTTATTTAATCCTTGATGTTGTAACGCCTGTGTGGTGCTTGGACAATCCCATTATTGCCTTACTTACTGTTAGGGGGTGTGTGACTGCGCTGGGTGTTGGGTAGCAAATGAAGATTTGGTCCCTGCCTTTAAGAAGCTCATGGTTGGGGCACATTGTGAAATGCTTCTTTATTGAGTGGATGCCTGTGCCACAGCATAGAGGACTAGGGACTTTGTGTTGGGGTTGGTAGTAAGAGGAAGCTTTGTTGAGAGATGGCCTTGGAGGATGGCTAGGATTTGGGCAGGGAAGGGACTCCCAGGTAAAGGGAACAGGACACACAGAGCAGGAAAGTGCAGAGCTTATAGGAGGAAGAAGAGCAGTGGTGCTGTGTGTGCGTGCGTTTGTGAGAGCTGGGGGCAGACTGGGTGTTCTGGGTGCCCCATAAAGGCATTAGGCTCTGCCGTTCACACAGGGAGAAGCCATCACAGGCATGAGGGGTGTGGTCAGTGCAGCACACTTGTTCTGGTGGCTTTGGAAGGGAAAGGCCAGTGTAATCCTGGTGAAAGGCACCAGTGTCTTGAACTAGGGGAACCGAGGAGGGAAAGCAGGTCCACCCAGGGATGAGCATCAAGGAGGAGTTTGTATCTTCTGGGTTAGAAAAGTCAAACACAATCAAAACAAATTCCAGGAAGAAAAGAGATTTCGGGTGGCGGTGATGTACTCAGTGCTGTTTGGGCAGTGGTCCTGCAGCCTGGGGGTGTTCACGTGGAGATGCTGGCCAGCCAGGGAGGGAGGCAGTGGATTTGGAATTGTATGCAGATGGACCTCACATGTGGGCACAAACAAGGATGAGTACGGGCCAGCGTGTGGAGGACAGAGTATGGGATGTGCTGGGATGAATTTGTTTTACATCTTGTTCTCTCTTTGATCTCCCTCAGAGTGCCCAAGAGCAAGTGGAACAGCTCTAACGGGGTGGAAGAAAAAGAGACCTGGGTGGAAGAGGACGACTTGTTTCAAGTTCAGGGTGAGCCGTGGAATCGCCTCGGCGCTTCCTTAATGTTTGCTGGATTACAGATATATGTTGTTCTCTTCATGTTCCAGAATCTACAGCTGTCAAAATAGAAAAATTTACTAAGGTCTGACCTCATTTGGATTGACAAGGAGTCAGTTTCATGTCCTTTCCCAGTAAGCCATGGAGACTGTCAAAGCAGCACTTTATGATTAAAGAGAATTCCTAGCTGTATTTCAGTAAAAACTATGATTTAATATAGTTGGTGTTCTTCCTAAAGTCCTTTAATTAGAAAAGATGGTTATGGGTCATTCCCTCCATTTTTTTGGTTGTTGTTGAAGAAAAAAAAAACTCTTACTAGCTCTATATATACATATTTTTTTTCTTTTTTAAATTAATTTATTTTGAAAAATCAGAGTTAGAGAGAGGGATCTTCCACCTGCTGGTTCACTCCCCAGATGTCCAAAACAGCCAGCTCTGGGCCAGGCTGAAGCCAGGAGGCAGGAGTTTCTTCCAGGTCTCCCATATGGGTGGCAGATGCCCAAACACTTGGGTCTCCCTCCACTGCTTTCCCAGGCTATTCGCAGGGAGCTAGATCAGAAGTGAAGCAGTAGGGACACCCATAAGGGATGGCATCGCAGGCAGTGGCTCTATGTGCTATGCCACAGTGCCAGCCTCAATCTTTTTTTTGAAAGGCAGCATTAAAGGGAGATCCTGCTGGTTCATTTCCCAAATGGCTGCAAGGGCCAGGGCTGGGCCAGGCTAAAGCCAGAGCTTTTTTCAGGTCTCCAACATGGATATAGGAGCCCAAGTATTTGGGCCATCCTCCACTGCTTTCTCAGACACATTAGCAGGGAGCTGGATCGAAAGTAGAGCATCTGGGGCTTGAACTGGCCCCAGTGTGAGATGCTGGCATCACAGGCAGTGGTTTAACCTGCTGTGCCACAACACTAGCTCTGAGACGTGATCTCTTATTTATAGGCTGAGAAGAAGAGCTTGAAAAGACCTCACATGGTCTGTAGGAGTGCGGACTCTTGCTCAGGAAACTGACCCAAATTAAACTTGGATAAAATGAGTAAGGATTTGAAAATTCTGATTTAAATCAATAAAACTGTTATATCAAAGCAGTGGCTGGCAGGGAGCCATAAAGCAGAAATACCATATCATATACATACATACATGTTAGAGTTTTAAATAAAACAGTCCTGGGGTAGGTATTCGGCATGGCAGTTAAGTTGCTGCGTGAGATTCATGTATCTTATATTGAAGTGCCTGGTTCCAGTCCTGGCTCCCCCACTTCCAATTCCGCTTCCTGCTAATGCACACCCTGGGAGGCAGCAGGTGATAGCCCAAGTGTTTGGTCCCTGCCACCCACATAGGAGACCCAGATGCAGTTCCTGGCTCCTGGTTTCAGCTTGGCTTAGCCCTGGCTTTTGTGGGCATTTGGGAAATAAACTAGTTATTCTGCCTTTCTAAATAAATGAACTTTAAAAAATAAAGTGAAATTAAATTTAAGGAATAAGACAGAGGTGCCAGTTCGAGTCTTGGCTGCTCCATTTCCAATCCAGCTCCCTGCTAAAATACCTGGGAAAGCAGCAGAGGATGGCCCAAGCACTTTGGCCCTAGCACTTACGTGGCAGACCTGGAAGGCTGGCTTCAGTCTGGCCCAGCCCTAGCTCTTGCAGCTATTTGGGAAGTGATCCAATGGATGGAAGATCTTTCTCTCTTTTTCTCTTCCTCTCTCTGTGTCTTCTCTCTGTAACTCTGCCTTTCAAATAAAATTTAAAAATCTTTAAAACAAAAACAAAAAAATATGACAGGGGCTGGCATTGTGGCATAGCCAGTAAGACAGCTGCCTGCAACCTCAGCGTCCCTAATGGGGGCTGGTTCATGTGCCAGCTGCTCCACTTCCCATCAAGATTCCTGCTAATGGACTAGGAAATGCAGTGCTTTTTTCCTGCTACCTATGTGGGACACCCAGATGAAGCACCTGACTCCTGGGTTTGGCCTGGCTCAGACTTGGCTGTTTGGGCCATTTAGGGATTGAAATAGAGGATGAGAGATCTGTCTCTCCCTCTCTCTAATGCTCTCAAATAAATAAATCTTAAAAACAGAATATGACAGGGGCCGGCGCTGTGTCCCAGTAGGTTAATCCTCCGCCTGCGGTGTTGGCATCCCATAGGGGCACTGGTTCTAGTCCTGGCTGCTCCTCTTCCAGTCAAGCTCTCTGCTATGGCCTGGGAAAGCAGTAGAAGATGGTCCAAGTCCTTGGGCCCCTGTAGCCACGTGGGAGACCAGGAAGGAGCGCCTGGCTCCTGGCTTCAGATTAGCACAGCTCCGGCCGTTGCGGCCATCTGGGGAGTGAACCAACGGAAGGAAGACCTTTCTCTCTGTGTCTCCCTCTCACTGTCTGTAACTCTACCTCTCAAATAAATAAATAAAATCTTTAAAAAAAAAAAAAAAAAAAAAAAACAAGGCCAGCGCCGCGGCTCACTGGGCTAATCCTCCACCTAGCGGCGCCGGCACACCGGGTTCTAGTCCCGGTTGGGGCACCGGATTCTGTCCCGGTTGCCCCTCTTCCAGGCCAGCTCTCTGTTGTGGCCAGGGAGTACAGTGGAGGATGGCCCAAGTGCTTGGGCCCTGCACCCCATGGGAGACCAGGAAAAGCACCTGGCTCCTGGCTCCTGCCATTGGATCAGCGCGGTGCGCCGGCCGCAGCGCGCCAGCCACGGCGGCCATTGGAGGGTGAACCAACGGCAAAGGAAGACCTTTCTCTCTGTCTCTCTCTCTCACTGTCCACTCTGCCTGTCAAAAATAAATAAATAAATAAATAAATAAATAAATAAATAAATAAAATAAAAAAAAAACCAGAATATGATAGTCCCTCAGTAATTTTAGAAAATAATCTTTTCTAGACAGTCTGAAATGTATCATTAGTCTGTATCTATTGAAAGCCTGTTGGTAATGCACTTGCCCTATATAGACTTGCGGGCTAAAGTGGTCTTTGCAAACAAAGGACACAAATACATTCTCCTTTAGTGATATCTCCATGCTTGTGACATTTGAAGCCGGTTTTCCCTTGGGGACGTTCTCTGTTTTTTCTGATGTTTTACACAGTAAAAGCTGAACTCTGAAACGAGTGCACTTTCATGTTTTCTAGCAGCACCAGATGAAGACAGTGCCAGCATGATAGCAAGAAAGCAGGTAATTCATGGTTTCTTTTCTGATGCAAGTCATAAGATCCCTTTCTCACAGACATAGATTAACATGCACCCAGTAACTTTGTTTGTTGGGGGTTGTTTTGAGGTTTTCGGATAATTCAAACTAAATTTTTCTGTGGAAGAAAAAAATCTAGGGGGACAGAAACCTGACATGCGCAACATATACACATTGGAAATTTGCAGCTAAAATGGCAGGTGTATGAGGCAGCTTGGGCCCACTTGAACCATGGCAGCAGCTGCTGAGTGCTTTGCTGGCAGAGTACCGGGAAATGAATCCCAAGTCAGTAGTGGGCAGGGTCACTGAAAGTGTCCTGGGATTTCACAAACAATTCTGCTCTTCCGGGCCCCTGGGCCTGTGATGGGAAGGGCAGCCGTGAAGATCTTTGAATGCCTTTGGGATCGATCTTCCATTTTTTCCCTATTAGCACATAGCTCCTTTTTTCCTGCACTCATCTCTTTAGCTAGTGAGTACTCTACCTCGTTAACCCTGTCCCAAACAAGGATTTTCTTCCTTTCTTCTATGGCCAGGCTCCACATTTCCAAATCTTTCTGCTCTGTTCCTTTTCAGTTTCATTAGTATTTCCTGATTGTCACTGTGCAACAATGTTACTAACAGTAGGCAGTAACTCCCATGCTACAGCCTGAACATGTTGCTGCCTCGAATTTCCTCAGGACTAGTGCTGTGGCGTAGCAGGGAAAGCCCGCCTGCTCTGCTGGTATCCCATATTGGTGCTGGTTTTTGTCCCGCTTGCTCTACTTCTGATCCAGCTCCCTGCTAATGGCCTGGGAAAAGCAGCAGGGAATAGCCCAAGAGCTGGGGCCCTTGCCACCCATGTGGGAGACCCAGATGAAGCTCCTGACTCCTGGCTTTTGCCTGGCCCAGTGCTGGCCATTGTGGCCATTTGGGGAGTGAACCAGCAGCTGGAAGATCTGTCTCTCCTTGTCTCACTGTAACTCTGTCTTTCAAATAAATAAATAAATCTTTGAATCCTAGCAGATGGGATGAGGGTTTGCCAGTGGTTAAGATGTCACCTGGGGAATGAAGCCCTATGCTACTATTTGTGGAAACTCTTGCAAAGGATAGAGAGCTAAATGTAATGCATTCCTAGATTTTAATTAGTGATATTTTCCATTACTAAATAAAATACTTTCATAGCCTAAAAAAAAACAAAACGTGTCACCTGAGATGCTGCATCTCTATCTGAGTGTGTGGGTTTGCGTCCCAGCCCCACTCCTGATTCCGGCTCCCTGCTGATGGACACACTGGGAGGCAGCAGGTGATAGCTTAAGTAGTTGGATCCCTTTTCATGTGAGAGCTGCAGGATGAGTTTCTAGATCCTGGCTGGGGCTGGGCCAGGCTGAAGCCAGAAGCCCAGAGTTTCTTCCTGGTCTCCCATGTTGGTGCAGGGGCCCAGGGACTTGGGCCATCTTCGCTGCTTTTCCCAGGCACATGAGCAGAGAGCTGGATTAAAAGTGGAGCAGCTTGGCCAGCACCGCGGCTCACTAGGCTAATCCTCTGCCTGCGGTGCCGGCACCCCGGGTTCTAGTCCCAATTGGGGCACCGGATTCTGTCCCAGTTGCTCCTCTTCCAGTCTAGCTCTCTGCTGTGGCCCCGGAGTGCAGTGGAGGATGACCCAGGTGCTTGGGCCCTGCACCTGCGTGGGAGACCAGGAGGAAGCACCTGGCTCGTGGCTTCAGATTGGCGCAGTGCGCCGGCCATAACAGCCACTTGTGGGGGGTGAACCAACAGAAAAAGGAAGACCTTTCTCTCTGTCTCTCTCTCTCTCTCACACTAACTCTGCCTGTCAAAAAAAAAAAAGTGGAGCAGCTGGGGCTCAAACTGGCACCCATATGGGATGCCGGCACTGCAGATGGCGGCTGAACCCACTACACCACAGCACCGTGCTCACTAGGATTCTGAGTGTATTTCATCACGTGTTGGAGAAGATACAAATGAAGAGCATCGCTGAAATGTGGCCTCTGTTTTCTTTTGCAGAAGTGGACTGTAGAAGAAAGCGAGTGGGTCAAGGCTGGTGTGCAGAAGTATGGGGAAGGAAACTGGGCTGCCATTTCTAAAAATTACCCATTTGTTAATCGAACAGCTGTGATGATTAAGGATCGCTGGCGGACCATGAAAAAACTTGGCATGAACTGAAACAAGCCTTCATTTCCACAGGATTCACAGGAGCCTGGTTCCTAATTATAGTCCTGGTAGTCTGCTGTTCTTTCAGAAGCTGGGCTGGGCTAAGGATTTGGGCAGCCTCTGTCAGCACGGGGATGTCCCCGCTCCACTTCCTCACTGTGGGAGATCATGGAGCCAAGAAGCAAAGCCAATCTGCCCCGTGTCCTGGCAGAGGTGACAGGCACGCAGCTTGTGTAGTGCCAGAATATCCTTAGGATTTCCCTTTTTTAGTGGTTTGCTTACATTTAAATCCCTGGTAATCTGTAGAATCTTCTAGGAAATGATGGAGTCTATTAGGAGCCACTTATGACCCCATGATCTTTTAAAACCAGCAACATGAGCATTTTTTGGAGTGAACTTGTTCAATGTAAAATGTTGGCCTTCTGATGCAAATTGAAAGGAACATCATCTGTTTGTTAGGAGCCCAGGTTGGTAAGAGCAGTCCTTGTGGAATCAGACTCCCTTTAAAAACTGGAAACAGTTGTGATCAACCCCAGACCTGACTGCCCTGGCAATGCCTCTTAATATCTGCTGGACTGTGTAGGCAGGTTTGTCCTCCACTTCTCATGTGGTTGAACCAGTGTGTTTTATGGTAAAATGGTGATTGTAGATAAGCTTAGCTACACCCCTTTCCTTCCCAGTCCCCTCCCTTAGCTGAATTTTAAAGCTAAAAACAAAACAAAACAAAACAAAAAAACAAATCCTGATTGAATATGAATGCCCAGTTCCATTCTTTGTGAAATGGTTGCTTCCGCCCGATTCTCTACTTGTGCTGTGTTAGTGTCTTGCACTGGAATTCAAAATTCCCTTCTCCTTTTGTACTGTGTTGTGCTTGCTGTCTCTCTTGGACATCCTTAAAGACTGTCTTTTTAGCAAAAAATTTCAGTAAAGTGTTTTCTGTAATCTTTTTTTAAAATATGAGAACTAATTATTGTCCATACTTGTAGCATTCTTCATTAAAGTCTTGCTTCTCTCAGATTTAAGTAGCTCATTAATTGAAGCCCAGCATGTATTCACAGATGGAGGCAGACAAATGATGAACAGAGTTTGCTAAACTGTTTTGATGAAGGAGCTAATGTCTTAACTGTACTGGAATTTCTAATCCTTGGAAGCTACGACAGATGATGATATGGAATTTGCCTCTTAATCTGTTAATTTCTTCTGAGGACAAGAGAATTCCTCCCTTCTCACTGTGGGGGGGTAGAGGCAAGGGGTAAAGAAATGCTAAAGCTTTAGAACTCATCCATTAGTTACAAACTGGAAACTCTGTTCATCCTTCCTGCCTACTAACAGTGTACTTTGGGTTTGGTACCACTGTTTTTCTATCAGCCAACACCAGGGGAGCTGAGGATGTGAGCTCCTCTTGGTCCAGCAACCTTCTGGTTGCAGCTGGTTGTGTCCTCCAAGCCATCAGATTAGAATGCAGTTTTCTCTTTTCAACTCAGATGATGTGAAGGCACTTTCTAGGTAAAAGAGTCAAACTGTATCGTCTGGGCAGGAGTGTGGCTTAGGATGCCGGCATCCCAGAAGTGCCTGAGTTCAAGTCCTGGTTCCGCTTCTGTCTCTCCCTTCCTGCTAATGTGCATCCTGGGAGGCAACAGTGAGGCTCAAGTAATTGAGTTCCTGCCAGCCACATGAGACACCTGGATTGAGTTTTAGCTCCTGATTGTGAGCTGCCTCATCCCCAGCTGTTGTGGGGCATGATGGGGCATGAACCAGCAGACGGAAGATAGCTGTTTTCTCTCCTGCCTTTCAGATAGCATGAAATTGTAGATTTAAGAACTAATATCCGAATCAGTGGTTCTTAAACTTGAGAAACTGCAAGTCCATTAACTTTTGTTTTGTTTGAAAGAGAGACAGACCCTGATCACTGATTCATCCCCCAAATACCACAAAGACTTGGGCTGGAGCTGGGAGCAAGAACTGTTTCTGTCTCTCATGTGGGTGGCAGGGACCCAACCACTTGAGTCATCAACGGCTGCTTCCCAGGGTCTGGTAACAGCTGGGACCAGGAGCAGAGCTGGTACTGCAACATGGGATACGGCGTCTTGAGCAGCATCGTAGTTGCTATGCCAGAATCCTACCACCATTAACTGTTTTTTCATGAAACTTCAGTGTTAGAAGAGTGTTACTGAAATGTGTACAAACAAAACTGTGTTTTACAGCTTCCGCAGAACTGTGTAACTTACTGTGATCAGTGACTAGCTGATTCCACTCATGCTGTGAGTGGTGGTAGGATTGCTGTGGCAGTGGGATCCATGTCAGGGACGCCTGTAGCACTGTACACTGATGGTCCACAGGTCTCCTGCCTTCACTTTATCCAGACAGCTGCAGGACCACTGTGCCTGCCCTGTGTTGCCCTGTGTTTGGCCTCCCTGGGACTGGATCATATGAAGTCTTCTCTGTTTTTTAGCTTGTGATACCAGGAATCACTGCAGTGAAGGCTGAAGCACTTTTTCATTAGAAGGTGATAATGCATCTTGATTTGTAAGATTATTAAAGAAACAGCATGTTTTAACATTGTCAGAACTCAGACCAATAGCTTGAGGAATAGTCCTGATGGTTAAGAATTCGAGCCCCCATGAGGGCCCAGCTCTGGTAGCTGTGCTTGAGACCATGAGCCAGCCACTCAGTTTCCTGTCTTCTTCCTCATCTCTGAACGTGGACCACAGTAACCTCCTTCATGGGTCTGTTGGGACCAGGAAGATGCAAGCACCTCTCAGCTCAGTGCTTGCCACGGAGTCAGTGGATGCTGAAGTCCTGAATGGAAGAAGAGGTCTGAACAACTTAAGTCTCTGGGTGGCTCTGCATAGCTTTAGATAATATACCAGGTAGAAGATAAAAGAACAAGGCATGTTGGTGAGGGGTTGGCCACTGTCTTTGTTACTCTTCATTTAAAGGTTGCATGCTGTACCCCCTTTTTTTTTTTTTATTTATTGATTTATTTGAAAGAGTTACACAGAGGAGAGGCAGAGAGAGACAGGGAGGTCCTCCATTTACTGGTTCATTCCCCAGCTGGCCGCAACAGCTGGAGCTGCGCTGATCTGAAGCCAGGAGCCAGGAGCTTCTTCCAGGTCTCCCACATGGACGCAGGGGCCCAAGGACTTGGACCATCTTCTACTGCTATCCCAGGCCACAGCAGAGAGCTGGATCGGAAGAGGAGCAGCCGGGACTAGAACCGGCGCCCAAATGGGATTTTGGCACTTCAGGCCAGGGTTTTAACCTGCTGTGCCACAGTGCCGGCCCGTGCTGTACCTTCTGTAATATGTAGCATTGAGCAATCTGGGGTTTCTCTGTCTTGTTTGGAAAGAGCAGGTAGCACCTAGCAATTCAACATAAGAAAAAAAATCTCCCCACCTGGCTTTTGTCTATTTAGGTGTATATTCAGGTGATTATAAATAAACTTTGCTAATATTTTATTCCTAAGAAGCATGAACTGAAAATGATAGCCCACCCCCCCCCCAAAAAAAAAAAATGTTAGCCCAAAGAGTAGACAAGAACCTCTCCTGAGGCATACTCTGTGGAGCCCCTATTTAGGTTTGATAAGCAAGCCACTGGGTTTTGGAGGTGAAAGCAAAAACTGTGAGACGAGAGTGGACGTGTCATGGCAGTTCTATTACTGGATGTTTGTGCAAGGCCCTGAAGTTGGCCTAACTTGAATTGTGGGGTTAATGATTACCCCAGCAGTCGTCTAAACCACTTTGGTTCCACTGGGCTGCAAGCAGCACCTGCAGAGTCTACAGGAAGCAGCATGTCCCCTTTGCTCTTTGGGGCTGGGTTGGTGATTCTGCATCTAGTGATTCCTATTAGGAACCAGAAGACACAACTCCTACCTGGCCAGCCGCTCTTGCGTGCAGCTGATCGACATGACTTTGCCATCATGATCCCTCCGGGAGGCACAGAATGCTTTTGGCAATTTGCCCAACAGGCTGGATACTTCTATTTCAGTTATGAGGTACTTGGGCTCCTCCAGCCACACTGGAGATTTGTTCTTTTTCATTTTGTAAAGTGGGTCAGGTTCTAGACTAAAACAAGGCTTGGTTGTCTGTTACACTGTGATTCCCCACCTATTAATGAAATGAACCTGCAGTTAGAGGAGAACTCTCGGATGAATAATCCCCAATAAGAGCTAAAACATATGGTTTGGCTTTTCCTACCAAGGGAGGCGTACTTTTAACATTTACTTATGACATTAATAAAGATTTAGTACAAATTCAAATGAAGAAGTAGCATGAACTTTGGAGACCCAAAGATTTCAAAGTTCATGGGGCCAGGGGAGCAACATATGCTATTCTGCCTTTAGAGTGATCCCAACAAACTGGAGAGTCACTGGCTCAAGGTTTGTTTCTACTCAGCAACACAATCCTACGTCTCTTAAGAAGGTAAATGCTTTCAAGTTACCTGATCACGGGTCAAGAACGTTTAACTATACTGTTAACAGTACAAAAGTCAGCATTAAAGTTGTAGCCTGTTTCCTTTATCTTAGAAATCTGCTAAATTTCCAGTTTTTATTTATATAGTAATAGATTATGTTGATCTTATTCCATTCCACTGTAACTTAAAATCTGTTTTAAATAAACTTATCAGAGGCCGGCGCCGCAGCTCACTAGGCTAATCCTCCGCCTTGCGGCGCCAGCACACCGGGTTCTAGTCCCGGTCGGGGCTCCGGATTCTGTCCCGGTTGCCCCTCTTCCAGGCCAGCTCTCTGCTGTGGCCCGGGAGTGCAGTGGAGGATGGCCCAAGTGCTTGGGCCCTGCACCCCATGGGAGACCAGGAGAAGTACCTGGCTCCTGCCTTCGGATCAGTGCGGTGCACCGGCCGCATTGCGCCAGCCTCGGCGGCCATTGGAGGGTGAACCAACGGCAAAGGAAGACCTTTCTCTCTGTCTCTCTCTCACTGTCCACTCTGCCTGTCCAAAAAAAAAAAAAAAACCAACACCTTATCAGAGATTGTCCTTATCTCTGAATATTTTTGAACAGCAGCTACTAGTCAGTTCACTATAGCCTGGACTTACCAAGATCCAGCTTGGGAGTGGGCACTGTGGCACAGCGGGCTAAGCTGCCACTCGGGACACCTGCATCCATCAGAGTGCCTGAGTCCTGGCTACTCTGCTTCCCACCCAACTTCCTGCTAACGTGCACCTGGGAGGCAGATGGTGGCTCAAGTACTAGAATCTCTGCTGTCCATATGGGAGAGCCGGGTGGAGTTCCAGGCTCCTGGCTTCAACCTGGCGCCCAGCCCCAGCTGCTGTCCTGGTTATGTAAATGTAAATGTACCAGGGACTGAAGATATCTCTGCCACTCTGCCTTTCCAAAGGAAAAAGAAAAAAGATTCGGCTTGAGACAAGTGCCTGCTGTGGGTATGGGCTGCAAGGCAACAAATGTCCAAGTGTGGGACACTGCCAAGGAGCTCACCAAACAAGTTCAGTGAAGAACTCCAGCCAGAACCCAACCTATCCGCTAATCCACACCAAATGACCGGTCAGATTGGGCTTCTTCCTTAGCAGGGGTGCTGTAGGCATTTTGCGCAATTCTTTGTTCTGCAAGGGTATTTAGATTTCTGTGCCTCCACATTGAACACCGTCACCATGACAACTAAAAACTCTTCCAACCTCCCCAGATTTGCACCATCCCAGATGGAAGTCACCGAGGTGCTGATGGTGGGATTTCAACCTTACCTACCACCTATGTGGATTATCAGTGATGTAGCAGCTGCTTTTCTTCCATTTTAATGTGTCTCGGCAGGTTCAGCGGACACTGGGGATGTCACATGACCGGCACGTTGCTGCCACGGCACACACCCCGCAGGGTGTCCTCTTAGACACTTCCCAGGATGTTCGGGGACAGATTAACTTCCCTACCAAAGAGACAGGTCTGTTTCCATCATCATAGCTATTACAACATTCATAGGTTTCCAAGTAACTGGAGGAAAAGGAAGTACATCGAGATGGTGAAACAGAAGGAAAAATATTGAGCCTTCAGCACCCAGAGCCAGTGCTCCTGAAGACTGCTCATGTCTAAGGGCAGGTGGGGTGGGGTGGGGGCAGTGTCTCCAGGTGACTATTAACAACCTCCCTAGAAGCTAATCAGACTGGGAAAATGACTCAGAGATCCATTTATAATATAGAATTCCAATTCATTTGCTGTGAGGTAGCGTTTCTTTCCAGTCATCAGAATACTTTGAGCCAGTGACTAAAAGCAGATTTAGAACAGCCACAGGAGATACCCACACTCCACAACACACTTCTCCAGTCAAAAATCCCTCCAGCAAGAGCAAGCCCGCCCCCGCCGGCACTGCGCCAGACTCACCTGCCCTCTTTACTAGCCAGGTGCACCAAGAGGACTTTCTCAACGGGAGCATCAGACAAACTTGGCATCACAGGCCCCTACATGCCGACAGTGCCTCCCAGTCATTTTGACCTCTCTGATCTCAACAACCACTGGCTCTCTGACTACTGGAATCTCCACCCAACCTACACACACGACGGCAACGTCAGCCAAGAGCCAGCACCAGCAGATAGCTTAAACCATCAGTCTCTGTACACGTTACCCGGCAAGCAATTACTCCAGGGTGGTTTCATTCACATCACTTTCTCCCTTAGTTTAAGTTCAGGGTGGTATTCTAGCTCTGATGCTGTGCAATGAGCACATACTTCATGCTCTTAATTGCAAGCCAACCTGTTGTTCCTCAATAACATGTGGGAAGCACAGGTTAAAGAGTACACTGGTTTTTTATTCAGTATAAAGTTATTGATATTTGACAAAATTAAAAATAAATTTTATGTAACATCTTCCATGTCAAACATGGGATCTCTAGACTTCCCAAGTAAACAGGGTGCTACGGCAGCAATTTTAAGGCTGAGAAGCTGTCTCTAGGGAAATCTTAACAGAGTAGGAGACGCAAGACTTAGTAATGATGCATGAATTCCTACAGGTTTTTACCAGCTTTGTCTAAGTAATCAGCAAAATCACTTTGGTTCTGTGCAAGTGTACCTCAATTTTGGAATTTTCTATGAGGGGCCTGAGACGGACCATAAACAGCAGGACAGGAAGCAACTGAACGACACTCTGGATGCAATTGAGGTAATGGGGCATTCTGTGGGAAACCTCTGTGGAAACCGATTTTAAACTGGAATGAGGGCTCATTTGGGTAGAAACCATGTAGGCAAAGGGATCTGAATCCTTTCATACATTTTTTACTTGGAGTTTTTGAAATTCCTCACTTGTTTTATACCAGCGGTTGGCAAATTGGCTCACAGGCCCAATCTGGGCTACTGCCTTTTTTTCCTAATAGAGACAGAACATATATCATACAACTGAACATCAACAGCATATTCACAGGACCATGCAAACACCATTGGCATCTAATTCCCTAAGTCTTATCACCCCAAAAAGAAACCTTCTATCCATTTCTCTCTCCATTTCCCATGAGACCCTAGTCTTGACTTACCTATTCTGTACATTTCATATAGATTGAACCATACAATGAATGGCCTTTTAAAAAGATATTTATTTGAAAGGCAGAGTTACAGATGGAGGGAGAAAGATCTTCAATTGGCTCACTCCCAAATGGCACCAACAACTGGGGCTGGGTCAGGCTGAAGCCAGAAGCCTGGCACTTCACCCAGTTCATCCATGTGGGTGATAAGGATGCAAGTGCTTGGGCCACGTTATGTGGCCTTCCCAGGAACAGGAGCAGGGAGCTGCACTGAAAGCAAGCACCACTCAAATGGGATGCCAGCATTGCAGGTGTGGCATAACTCACTGCACCACAATGCCAGCCTCCAATACACGGCCATCAGTGTCCAGCTTCTCCTTCCTGGTGTGTTTTCATGATCCATCCACATTGTTGCACTTATGTCTTCAGCTCCTTTTTAGGGCTAACATACTGTATGGGAAAACATCTTATTTATCCATTAAGCAGTGGATAAACACTGATTATTTTCACCTTTTGGCTATCATAATGCTGCTGTGAACATTTCCATACCAATTTTTACATTAGTTTTCTATTTTGTATGGCTAGAAGTACAATCCTTGGGTCATGTGGTAACCAGCCTTTGTCGAGTAACAGTGGCTAAACCATTTTACACTCCCAACAGCAGCACAGGAGGGTTCTAATTTCTCCACATCCTGGCCAGGAACATTTCTTTCTTTTTTTTTTTTTTTTTTTTTAAGATTTATTATCTTATTTGAAAGGCAGAGCTAGAGGCCGAGGCTGAGGTCTTCCATCTGCTGGTTCACTCCCCAGATAGCTGCAACAGCCAGAGCTGGGCCAATTCAGTCAGGAGCCAGGAGCTTCTGGGTCTCCCACCTGGGTGGGCCATCTTCTACTGCTTTCCCAGGCCATAGCAGAGAGCTGGATAGGAAGTGGAGCAGCCAGGACTCTAACCGACACCCATATGGGATGTCAGCACTGCAGTCGGCAGCTTTAGCCACAATGCCACAGCACCAGCCCTGACTGGCCATCCATACTTGTTACTGCCTTTATTACAGCCACCCTAATGGGTGTCAAGTGGTATCTCATATCCTGGATTACTGAACATCTTCTCACCTTTTTATTGACCATTTGTGTATCTTCTCTGCAGAAATTCTACCCAAATCTTGTCCATTTTTAAGAGCTTTATCTACATATTCTGGATACAAGTCCTTTATCAGATACAGTTTGCAGATATTTTCTCCCATTCTGTGGGATCTTTTCACTTTGATAGTCTTCGTGACACCCAAGAGGCTCGCTGCCTTTGTAAATGGGAAGCTTTGCTGGAAGGCAGCCATGCTTGTTTGAACATGTCACACCATCTAAGGCTGTTTTTGCATTCTAAGAGCAGCGTTTGGTAGCTCCAAGAGACCACACAGTCAGCAAAGCCAAAATATTTACTACTTGGCCCTTTAACAGTCCCCAGGCCTTTGTCTTCTAACATACACCTGGAGGGGTAACGGTAAATTCAGTTTGTTTCAAATCCAGAGGCACTGCACCCTTCTGGAAGAGCTGTCTGATTTGAACACTCACATTTTTCATTATAATATAGTTTTAAAAACTACAGTTAAAGATCATTCTTCACATACAGCAACATTAGCATTTATCAGCAAGTATACTAGTACTACTTATCTAAAATTGACAGTGAATTACTCAACTTCCAGATAACCTAAGTAAGGGTGCTGGTAACCGCCCAAATGAGACTAGGTGGCAATCGGCGACTTTACTGTGCTGGCAATGGTAATCACTGATGTTCCCCACCACAGGAGAGCACACAAAGGGTGCAGAACAACATCTTCCACATGTGGCGATTCTACAACTTCGCCCGGATGAGGAAAATGGGTGACTTCTTCCTTCTCCAATCAAATTACAACTATGTGAACTGGTGGTCGGCAGCACAGAGCCTTGTCATTGTTCTTTCCGGGGTATTGCAGCTTCATTTCTTGAAGCGGCTCTTCGACGTCCCCACCATCAGAGACACGAAGAAGCCAAGATGCTGAGCCAGGCTGAGGACAGCACCCTGACCCTTTTCTTCTGGGGCAGGACCTCTGTCCACGCTCTGGTCCAGTCAGCTCTGTAAAGCTACTGGAGGGAAAAGATCAAACTGTCCTAGTATACTGTGCTCACTTACAAAGGCAGAATGGCAATAAAACAGTGGCAAGGAAAACAGTGCTGAGGTTGGTATTTTCCAGAGCATATATTAAATCAACTATCTAAATACTGCTCAGTAGTCAGCAGTCCTTTAGACCTCACTGAATCTCAAGGCAAAGCCTGGGGTGGGAGAAGAGCTAAACAAGAGGGGACAAAATCAAGTTTGCTTACAGAGAAAAACAAGAGTTGGTAGAGTGTTTCTGTGGTCAAAACTGTTTTATTTTTAGAGGTATCTTCTTTGGAATTAAAAATGAGTATATTCATTTAAAAACTGTTTACAACACACATCTTAAAAACCTGTGAAACGTTATTGTCCTTTTTTTTTTAGAACTATTGTTTTTTTAAAAATTTATTTATTCATTTGAAAGGCAGAGTTATAGAGACAGAGAGAGTCTTCACTTGCTGGTTCACTCCCCAAATGGCCGCAACGGCCAGAGCTGCGCTGATCCAAAGCCAGGAGCTTGGAGCTTCTCGGTCTCCCACGCGGGTGCAGGGGCCAAGGACGTGGGCCATCCTCCTCTGCTTTCCCAGACACAGCGGAGAGCTGGATCGGAAGTGGAGCAGCTGACTGGAACTGGTGCCCATATAGGATGCTGGCACTGCAGGCCATGGCTTTACCTGCTATACCACAGCGCTGGCCCCAGTGTTACCGATTTTTAAAATATATTTTCACAAAATAATTTTAAGAAACATGTGAAAGGTGAAGAAGCTGAATTATTATTTCAGAGCCTCCAGTGCTTTTGGTCCAGTCCAGGCCAGGCCAGCCAAGTAGGCAAAGAGGTTTGTAAGAAAAATTGATTTCTAACTTTGAAATGATTCTTAAGCAGATGGTTAAAACTGTTTCAGTTTTTCTTTTTTAAACAGAAGAAAATGAAGCATGTTAAAGCTGAAGGACTCTCCCAAAGCCATCTAGCTGGTAGGTGGCAGAACTAGTTTGAATCCAAGTTTTTGTTTTATACCACGTAGCACTTACTGTATAGAAAAATAGCTAAATAAACTGCTCTTATTATCTTAGTCAAATTCCATTTGAGGCCTACTACTCTGATATGGCAATATCTTTCTTGATTTTAATAAATAACATAGAAAAGCCAGAGTTTAGAAAACAAAGTGTTATCACAGATAACAGTAACAAGCTATTCTTGTCCTCAGTTCCAACAATGTGGAACCTGTAACTCACAAGAAGCCCTCCAATTCAAATCTGTAATGGGGTACTCTACCGAGTCACAAATACAAAGATCTGAAACCTCGTTTCTGAGCCACTGTGTACATTAAGAATCCAGCTTGCATTTGTCAGCGATGCCGTATTACACATAGAAGTCCCTGACCAGGTCACGGTGCTTCACACAAAGACCACACACAAAGGAACAAAACTAGACCCTTCTCAGGGCCGGCTGTCCTGGCGAAGGCTTTTTAAGTCAGCGTTTCTTCATGCCGCACATACTCCCCAACGTCTGCTTGATGAAATACCACAATGGCCATGGGGTCTACTTTCCTGCAGTCTTGTGTAGACTTTGCTGCCACCCCAAAACCCTGGGATTCAAAAGAAGAGACACGAAGTCACTCGAGTCACTCAAACAGCCCACACTGAGGAGTGGAAAGAACACAGACGCAAAAAACACAGTTCTTGTCTTTGAGGAACTCAAAAAGTGAGGAGAACTCATGTCATTCGAGAGCACAGACCGAAAACTCCTCTCTCGGGAGCAGAAAGGTGGCATCATCTCTACTCACCAAAGGGATGTCGGCCATGGAGTAGACCACCACTCCCTGGTACTGAGCAGTGTTCTCAGTGATTCGCCCTAGACCAGACTTCAAAACGTGGTTCCCATACAGGAAGGACTGCTCGGCGCCGGGCTTTATCCACACTTTGTACTGCAGAGGAGAGAACGAAAAGGCAGGAGACACATAAACGCCAGTGCTTCTCTCCCTGCAGAGGCCAGGATCCGCAATTAGCTTCTTAAAAAGGATTAAGAGAGAGAGAGAGAGAGAGAGAGAGAGAGAGAGAGAGAGAGAGAGAGAACACGCATTCCCCCAGACGGTTCAGTCCCTGAGCAGGTCTGCCAGCAAGTTCTTCCCTCGACTCTGCACGAACAGCTTCTGCCACGGGCAGCTTCTCCGGGCCTCAGGGCCACCTGTGTGACCTGGGCCCGCACGGGCTGTCCTCCCCGGGGACCGAGCCGCGCGGCACCCCCGCCGGAGACCCCGTGGGAGAGCGGCCGCGGCTTCGCCCCCCACCCCGCACACACCTTGGCGTAGGGCGCCAGGTAGTCCAGCGCCGTGATGTGCAACCGGAACTTGTGGGTCTTGGTGAACTTCCCGAAACAGGTCCCCAGCGACACCAGCTTGTCCCCGGAGATGTTGGCGGCCAGTTTCAGGATCTTTTCACTGACGGGGGGAGGGGAAGAGGCCCGGGATGAGGAGGGGGTTGGTGCGCCCCGGGCCCCCCGGCCCCCGCCCGGCCCCGCCTCACCTCACGTAGTACACGCGGTCGTTGTGCAGCCTGAAGCAGTAGGTGCCGTCGGGCCGGTCGACGAGCAGCTGCAGGTTCTCCCCGATGCTGGGGGCCAAAAAGAGGACCAGAGTCCGCTCGAGGGGGCCCGTCCCGGCCGCGCGCCCTCACGTCTCCCCCGTCCCTCTCCACCGCACACACTCCCTCGTCCGCCCCGCGCGCGCGCCTACTATTTGGCCATCTTCTCAAACATGACCCGCGTCTCCTCTTCAGTCAAAGGCCGCATCTTTCCGCCGGGCTGCAGCCCCAGATCCGCGTGCCGCAGTAACCGGAAACGGAAGTCGGTCGCCGGCGGCTCCCGGGCAACACCAAAACCTGCCTCTCTTGCCCCGTTCCGGTCGTTCCTCAACCCAGGGCCCAGGCGCCCGGAGGACCGCTGGGGAAGGAAAGTCGGACGGACCAGCAACCATAGAGACAGGAAACGCGCCCCTGTTGTTTCCGGTTCTAGGAGCGGCGCCAGCGCGCCCTCCCCTGGCCGGAGGTGAAGTGACGCTGCTGCCGGGAAGATGGCGACGGCGGCGACTGTCCCGTCGTCAGCCACTGCCACATCGACGGCTGCCGCTGTCGGAGAGGTGGAAGATGAAGGGCTCCTGGCGTCGCTGTTCCGGGACCGCTTCCCCGAGGCCCAGTGGCGGGAGCGGCCGGACGTGGGCCGCTACCTCCGGGAGTTGAGCGGCTCGGGGCTGGAGCGGCTGCGGCGCGAGCCCGAGCGCCTGGCGGAGGAGCGGGCGCAGCTGCTGCAGCAGACGCGCGACCTGGCCTTCGCCAACTACAAGACCTTCATCCGCGGCGCCGAGTGCACGGAGCGCATCCACCGCCTCTTTGGCGACGTGGAGGCGTCGCTCGGCCGCCTGCTCGACCGCCTGCCCGGCTTCCAGCAGAGCTGCAGGTGCGGCGGGGCTGGCGCTCCCGGGGCTTTTCGCTGGGCGAGCTGACACTTAGCGTAGCGCTTTATGAAGCCACTTAAACCTCGCGGCAGCCCTCGAGGTAGAGGTTAGTGACTGGTCCAGGGACCCAGTGAGTTTTCAAGTCGGAACTGGAACCCAGGAGCTGGCCCCTCCCTCGCAGGGCGGCTGAAATCCACGCAGAGCACTCACCGACGGGTCTGACGCGGTTAACTGCACACACACACACACACACACACACAGCCGGTGGGAAGCGTGTGCTCCAGACGTGTGTCCGGGCCCCTGATCCCGTCCCTGCTCCCCATGTCCTCAGTCTGTTAGCCTGGGTCTGCCCCCGGCCTTCCGTGAGCCTCGCTTCGTTCCTGTGTCTGACGGCACAGCTGTTGGCAGTGCGGGCTTCGGCTTGCAGAGCCCCGCAATTAGAGAAGGAGGCCTGAGCAGACCTGGGCGCGAAGGCAGGCTGACCGCTGGCCTCGGGAGACATGAGCGCCTGGGGCGCGGGGCGATGTGGCCGCTGGGCTACGGAGAGGACCATAGCAGCTGCTTTTTTTTTTTAATATTTATTTTATTCATTTGAAAGACAGTTACAGAGAGAGGTAGAGAGAGAGAGGTCTTCCATCCGCTGGTTCACTCCCCAACTGGCCACAATGGCTGGAGCTGCGCTGATCTGAAGCCAGGAGCCAGGAGCTTCTTCTGGGTGTCCCACGCGGGTGCAGGGGTCCCAAGGACTTGGGCCATCTTTTACTGCTTTCCCAGGCCATAGCAGAGAGCTGGACTGGAAGAGGAGCAGCCGGGACCAGAACCGGCGTCCATATGGGATGCCGGCGCTTCAGGCCAGGGCTTTCACCCGCTGCACCACAGCGCCGGCCCCAATAGTAGCTCTTTCTAAAGGAACATTTCACTGTGTCTTTTCTACTCTGACACAGGTTCTCTGAGTGCTTCACCACGGCTAGTTAGTGGCACACGTGGGATTCAAATATTCAGATAGCTGTGTGATGTAGGAGAAATTGTTTAACCTCTCTGGGATTAAAAATTTCCTCAAGTTCAAGCGTATTTACCTCATAGTCTGTGATGAGGGTCAAACCAGATAAACCAGCCAGCCGGCACCTAGTTCACGGTAAGTTCTGGGTAATGAGCGAAGGTGTAAGTGCAGAGGGGAGGGGGGCACTGGCATTGTGTAGGGGTGGCGTAACGGGTTAAGCCACTACCCGCAGCGCCAGCATCCCACATGGGCGCTGGTTCGAGTCCCGGCTGCTCCACTTCCACTCCAGCTCCCTGCTAATGTACTTGGAAAAAGCAATGGAAGGTGGCCCCAGCACCCACACGGGAGACCCAGAAGAGGCGATGTGTTCTGGCTGTTGTGGCCGCCTGGGGAGTCAATCAGGGGATGGAAGATCTCTCTCTGCGTCTGTCTCTCCCTAACTCTGCCTTTCAAATAAAACAAAAACAGGCGAGGGCCCCATGCTCTGCTCCGTCTGTAGGAACTTCCTGCAGGAGGCCGAGGAGATCGGCTGCAGCCGGCGGATGAACACGCTGACTCTGAACCGGCACACGGAGATCCTGGAGATTCTGGAGATCCCTCAGCTCATGGACACCTGCGTGCGCAACAGCTACTACGAGGAGGCCCTGGAGCTCGCCGCCTATGTGCGCCGCCTGGAGAGGAAGCACTCCTCCATCCCGGTCATCCAGGTAGCCCACGCACACCGCTGTGCGGACGCGCTCAGCCCCTCTGGTCTGGGCTCCTGACCGGCCTTTAGGCAGAACCCCTGGCCTGTGTCACCTCAGTTTCAGCCAGGCAGTCTGGAACTGAAGACACTCGCTCATTCAAAGATGTGTGTTCCCTGTGTGCCAGGCACTGAGCTAGGTACCCGGCTGTGGTGTGGACAGAGCAGCTGGCAAGGTCCTGGCCTCTCCAGGCTCACATTCTAGTGGGAGGCCCAGTGACTGACAGATGAACAACACGCTCAGACAGTGCCGAGTGAAGAAACCTCATAAGGGATCACGGGAGAGGGAGACTGGGCTGGGTTCCTCCGGGCAGAGGGTCAGCGCAGGCCTTTCTGGAGAGGGAACATTTAAGCTGAAACCAGATGATGAGGAGCCAGCCACTCCCAGATCCTGGGAGAGAGCAGGCGGCTGAGGGGGGAAGGAGTTGCGTGTTCACACAGACATTGTAGTGCCAGCGAGAGGGCCCTGGAAGGGGGCAGGCATGGCGAGCAGCGGGGGCTTCACGCAGTGGGAAGTCACTGCCAGTTTTAAGCTCTGTGGACAGAGTTACAGATCTCGGCCAGATCTTGGGGAACCAGCACGTCTGAGCTGTAGGAGATGGACCTCGGACGTGAGGAAGGCCAGGGGGATGCGGGTGTGCCATGTTCGGGGCAGTGCGGGGCTCAGAGCGTGTCCCTGTGCCGCAGGGCATCGTGAGCGAGGTGCGGCAGTCCATGCAGTTGATGCTCAGCCAGCTCATCCAGCAGCTGAGGAGCGGCATCCAGCTGCCCGCCTGCCTGCGCGTCATCGGCTACCTGCGGCGCATGGACGTCTTCACCGAGGCTGAGCTGAGGGTGAAGTTCCTCCAGGCCCGAGAGGCCTGGCTCCACTCCATCCTCACTGCCATCCCTGATGACGACCCCTATTTCCATATCACGAAAACCATCGAGGCCTGCCGCGTCCATCTGTTCGATGTCATCACTCAGTACCGCGCCATCTTCTCGGACGAGGACCCGCTGCTGCCCCCCGCGGCAGGGGAGCGCACAGTGAATGAGAGCGCCATCTTCCACGGCTGGGTGCTGCAGAAGGTCTCGCAGTTCCTGCAGGTGTTGGAGGCGGACCTTGCGCGGGGGGTCGGCGGCCGCCTGGACTCCCTGCTGGGCCAGTGCATGTACTTCGGGCTGTCCTTCAGCCGGGTGGGGGCTGATTTCCGGGGCCAGTTGGCTCCTGTGTTCCAGCGGGTGGCCATCAGCACTTTCCAGAAAGCAATTCAGGAAGCAGTAGAGAAATTCCAGGATGAAATGAATTCCTACACCCTGGTCTTGGCTCCAGCCATCCTGGGCAGCAGTAAGCTGCCTGCCGCCGTGCCAGCCGCTCAGCCGGGGACGCTGCAGCCACCGATGGTGCTCCTGGACTTCCCACCACTCGCGTGTTTCCTCAACAACGTTCTGGTCGCCTTCAATGACCTGCGCCTCTGCTGCCCTGTGGCCCTGGCGCAGGAAGTGACCCGGGCCCTGGAGGACGCCCTTGTCCAGGTGAGCACGTCCTGCTGGCTTCCTGCTGCCCGGGCCTGTGGGGACAGGCAGGCAGGGAGTGCGCTGTAAGGGGTTCCTGGGGCAGAAGTTCTGATCGGTCTCCTGGCTATGGGACCTGGAACAGTCCACGAAGCGGCTCCCACGTAAGGAGGACTCAGTATTGTACTGGTGTCCTGTGCTGTATGACGGCTCCACCACCAGTTTCTGTGAGTCAGGAGAACGGGGCCCTGTGTTCAGGCTCTCACAACGTTGCCATCGAGGTGTCAGCCAGGCGTGGCCTCAGGCCTCCCTTCGGGCTCATTCAGGTAGGCGGTTTCAGTTCTTGCAGGTGCAGAAGCTTCAGGGCTGAGGCCCTCCGCTCCTCAAGGCCTTACGATGAATGGCATCGCGTCATTTCTGTGCAGCTGTATAAAATCTTGGTGTCCCCTTGTAAACGCAACCAAGCATTCGAAGCATCGTAGAGTCAATGCAATTCAGGTTGTAGAACTCAACACTTACATGGTGCTTGCTCCATGCCAGGTAGCAGTCAAGACTTGATCCTTGTGGCTGGCACCTGGGCAGCGGTTAAACCATCGCCCTGGATGCCAGCATCCCGTACGAGCGCTGGCTGGAGGCCGGGCTGCTCCACTTCCAATCCAGCTCCCTCCTAAAGTGCCTGGGAGAGCAGTGGAAGGTGGCCCAAGTACCTGGACCTCTGCCACCCATTTGGGAGACCCAAATGGAGTTCTAGGCTCCTGGCTTTGGCTGGGCCCGACCCTGGCTGTGGCAGGCATTGGAAGTGAACCAGCAGATGAAAGATCTCGATCTCTCCTCTTTCTCTCCCTCCCTCCCTCCCTCCCTCTGTGTCATTCTTCATTTCAAATATGTAAAAATAAAGGCTTGATGCTCACAGCACCGTGAGGTAGGACCTACGACTGGCCCTACTTTACAGGTGAGGAAACTGAGGCATGGAGGCACAGAGCGCTTAAGCAACCAGGTGGAAGTCACAGAACCAAATCTGCAGCTGAGACCTGAACACAGGAATCCCACACCAGAGCCTGTGTTCCTCACCCTGTGTGCCACCTCGCTGTGACGTCAGCTGGCTGCCCTTTGTGGACCCCCGAGGCCTTACCCCTGCAGAAACCTCGCACACTTTGCTTCATCTTTAAACAGCACAGTATAACGATGTTGGGAGCGACTGTGACGCAAAGCGAGGGTCCCGCGTGACGCCGGCGCCCTGTCTCCTAGGTCACCAAGACGATCCTGGCCTTCCACCGCGCCGAGGAGGCCGCCTTCAGCAGCGGCGAGCGCGAGCTCTTCGTCCAGTTCTGCACTGCCTTCCTGGAGGACCTGGTTCCCTACCTCAATCGCTGCCTCCAGGTCCTCTTCCCGCCGGCCCAGCTAGCGCAGACTTTAGGTAAGGGGAGGGAGGCAGCGTTTCTTTGCACGGCTTTGCTGGAAATGCACCTTGCGAACGACGTGATCCACCTGGCGACGCCGGCCACCGAGCAGCCCCACGTGATGGCTTTACACGAAGTACGCAGAGGAGGGATTTAACTCGTTTTCCCCGACCTGCTGTCACGTCCCGCGGCCCCTGCGGTGGGAGTGAGGGTGGGCGAGGCAGCGGGCTAGGGGGCAGAGGGCCCAGGGTGGCCGCCGCGCATTGGGCCCCCACAGGAAGGCCGGGGCTCGCGCCCTGTGCGGGGCTGCCCGCCTCCTTCCTGGTCTCGCTTTAGTCTGCAACAGGATGACTGTGTCTGCCCCTCCCTTTTATTTTCTTCCTGTGATCTCTAGACTGAATTTCAGTGTAACTCATTTTCCATTTCGCTCTCCTTACCGTCTGCGGCAGGCATTCCACCCACTCAGCTCTCCAAGTACGGGGACCTTGGGCACGTGGACGTCAGCGCCATCCAGGAGCCCCTCGCCTTCATCCTGCCCAAGAGAGAGATGGTCTTCTCCCTGGACGGAAAGGAGCCGGCGGCCGAGCCTGGCCCCTCGGCGCCCCCCGAGGGCGGCCGGGAGGAGGCGCTGTCTGCGGAGCCGGCGGAGCCGCCTCCCGAGAGCACGTAGCCGGCCCCGGGCGCCGAGGCGGCCTCTCGCGCGCGAGCACGCGGGGAGGCGGGTTCAGGGGGCGCCCGGCTTTCTCCTGTCCGCGGGTGGCGCGAACAATAAAGCTCGTGGGCGCCCACCGCCTGCCGCTTTCTCGCGACGCCGCTGCCCGGAGGCGCGGGAACTGCGCTTCCCGGCGTCCCCGGCGGCTTCGGGGGCGGGGCGGGGCGGGGCGGGGCTTCCCGGGCGGGCGCCATGGGCCGGCTGTGCGGCGGGCTGCCGCTGCTGCTCGGGCAGCTCCGGGGGCGCCGCTGTGCCGGGCCGGCCCCGCTGTGGGGCGAGGCGGCGGGGGCCGGCGGCGCCCGGGCCTGCAGCTCCGCCGCCCGGGACGGCGCGGAGGGCCCGGCGCGCCGGCGCTCCTACTGGCGCTACGTGAGGCGGCTGGTGCGGGGGCCGCCCGAGCCGCCGTACTCGCACGTGTGCCAGGTCGGGGACCCCGTGCTGCGGGCCGTGGCGGCCCCGGTGGAGCCGGCGCAGCTGGCGGCGCCCGAGCTGCAGCGGCTGGTGCAGCGGCTGGTGCAGGTGATGCGGCGCCGGCGCTGCGTGGGCCTGAGCGCGCCGCAGCTCGGGGTGCCGCTGCAGGTGCTGGCGCTCGAGTTCCCCGAGGCGCTCTTCCGCGCCTGCGCGCCGCGCCTGCGCGAGCTCCGCCAGATGGAGCCCTTCCCGCTGCGCGTGCTGGTGAACCCCAGCCTGCGCGTGCTGGACAGCCGCCTGGTCACCTTTCCCGAGGGCTGCGAGAGCGTGGCCGGCTTCCTGGCCTGCGTGCCGCGCTTCCAGGCCGTGCAGATCTCAGGTGCGGCCGGTGGGGGCGGCGGCGCGGCCCGGGGTGGAGGGGCTGTGGCTGAGAGCGGGCCGCGCGGAGGGGGCTCTGCCCGGTCAGCGAGGTTGCTGCGCTAAGCCAGCCTCCTGGGCCCGGGAGGCACGCAGGCAGTGCCGCGCTGAGACGCCGCCCTGGGCAGCAGCTTACAGCGCTGGGAGGTCGGGAGGAAGACGGCTGCTCTTTGCCCCGCGAACAGCGTAGGGCGTGTGCCGGCCGCCGGTCGCGCTGGCATCCCACGGAGGCTCCACCTCCGACCCAGCTGCCCGCGGATGGCCCGAGTGCCTGGGCCCCTGCGCCCGTGTGCAAGACCTGGCTTGAGTTGCAGATTCCTGGCTTTGGCCTGGCCCAGCCCTGGCTGTTGCGGCCATTTGGGGAGTGAACCAGTGGATCGAAGATCTCTGTCCCTCTGTAACTCTGCCTTTTAAAATAAATTTAAAAAAATAATAACACCGTCAAGATTTGGGTGAACATAAAAGAGTGGGGAACCAGGTTAAATACCTGGTGATGGGCAGAGTTGTTTTCAGCGTGGAGGCTGCTATGCCCCCCTCCCTTTAAGAGGCACAGCGACAGAGGCCTTCCATCCACTGGCTCACTCCCCAAATGTGTGCAGTACCCAGACCTGTGCCAGGCTGAAGCCAGGAGCCAGGCATTCCAACTGGATTTCCCACTTGGTGGCTGAAACTCAAGTACTTGAGCCAGCATCTGCCACCTCCGAGGGCTTATCAGGGAGCCGAGTCAGAAGCAGAATAACAGGACTCAGTCCCAGGCACCCTTGATAAGGGATGCGGGTGTCCCAGGCAGCACCTTGACCCTGTCCCCCCCAGTGCCCGCGCCTTGGTTCCCTTGCTCGGTACCTCTTCCAACAGCAGTAGGGAAAGGCGGCTGCGAATGGTGGCCTCCCCTCACCCCCGCCGGAACTTCCTTTGCAGGGCTGGACCCGAGAGGTGAGCAGGTGGTGTGGCCAGCGAGCGGATGGACGGCCCGCATCATTCAGCACGAGATGGACCACTTGCAGGGCTGCCTGTTCATTGACAAGATGGACAGCAGGTCGTTTACAAACGTCCACTGGATGGAGGTAAATGACTGAAGCTTTCCTGCCCGACTCGGGGGCCTGAACACCAACACGGACTGGGAGCTGGACACAGGGTACCTGGCTTCACCTTGGCATTGGCTGGAATCCCAGAAGACAGTGGACTGCCAGAGCGAGCCACCCTGAGGTGGAGGAGGTTAGAAACGTTTGCCCAGAAATCACCTGTGGACAAAATAGCGCCACAACTTGGGAAGCAACTGCACCCCCACCCCGGGAGTGGGCATTTCTGAGGATTTTGTATGGAGAGAGGGTGACAAGTAAATAACCCCTCAGACGTGGTTTCGTAAGGGCTGTATAATCCGCTCCCAAAGCCAAGATCTGATACTAACGTCGTCCCCAAACTCCTGAAAGCTGTTCTGAAAACATGGAGTTGATCATCTGCACGGTGTTCTTTTTACAAAGGGCTGTGTGTGTGCCCTCGGCACGCTTGCTTGTGGAAGTGACACCCAGGCAGAGGGTTCCCAGCGCAAGGAGGTGTGAAGGGCAGCATTTATGGAAGTAGGTGCCCACGCACCTGAACAGGTTCTGCAGAGTTAGGTCTTAACTTCCAGACTTGGGAGGACTGTGCTTCCAGTACCCACACACCTGAACAGGTTCTGCAGTTAGGTCTTAACTTCCACAGACTTGGGGAGGACTGTGCTTCCAGTACCCACGCACCTGAACAGGTTCTGCAGAGTTAGGTCTTAACTTCCAGACTTGGGAGGACTGTGCTTCCAGTACCCACGCACCTGAACAGGTTCTGTTGAGTTAGGTCTTCACTTCCACAGACTTGGGAGGACTGTGCTTCCAGTACCCACGTACCTGAACAGGTTCTGCAGTTAGGTCTTCACTTCCACAGACTTGGGGAGGACTGTGCTTCCAGTACCCACGCACCTGAACAGGTTCTGCAGAGTTAGGTCTTAACTTCCAGACTTGGGAGGACTGTGCTTCCAGTACCCACACACCTGAACAGGTTCTGCAGTTAGGTCTTAACTTCCACAGACTTGGGGAGGACTGTGCTTCCAGTACCCACGCACCTGAACAGGTTCTGTTGAGTTAGGTCTTCACTTCCACAGACTTGGGAGGACTGTGCTTCCAGTACCCACACACCTGAACAGGTTCTGCAGTTAGGTCTTCACTTCCACAGACTTGGGGAGGACTGTGCTTCCAGTACCCACATACCTGAACAGGTTCTGCAGTTAGGTCTTCACTTCCACAGACTTGGGGAGGACTGTGCTTCCAGTACCCACGCACCTGAACAGGTTCTGTTGAGTTAGGTCTTAACTTCCACAGACTTGGGAGGACTGTGCTTCCAGTACCCACGTACCTGAACAGGTTCTGCAGTTAGGTCTTCACTTCCACAGACTTGGGGAGGACTGTGCTTCCAGTACCCACACACCTGAACAGGTTCTGCAGTTAGGTCTTCACTTCCACAGACTTGGGAGGACTGTGCTTCCAGTACCCACACACCTGAACAGGTTCTGCAGTTTAGGTCTTCACTTCCAGACCTGGGGAGGACTGTGCGTCCAGCGTCCTGGGCAGCTGCTGCCTGGCTCGGTCTTTGGGTGCAGGCCGTGGGGCAGGGCTGAGGGCGGCTGCTCGCTGGGAGGGACCAGTGAGCCCCTTCCTGCACAGTCAGGACAGACCCAGAAAGCAGGACAGGAGCTTCCTTCCCGATCACACTGCCCAGGGTAGCTTAGGGGAAACGTCAGGACTTGATCCGAGGTGAAGTGACTCGGCCTTCTGGGTGACTGCTCATTTATGTTGAGTATTGGGAAGCAGGTGCTTTCGCCCCCCAGTCTTGAAAATCAAAGCAAGCCGGTAGGAGGAAGTCCAGTGAGTTGTTTAGAAAAAAGGGGTTTTAAACAGCCGTTCATTAAGTGTACCTAGGAAAGACTCCCCCATCCCCCGGCTTTCTCTGGGGAGCACCCCCGTCCCCACTGGCGGCAGTCAGACTTGGCACAGGCATCCGACCACGCCCTGCCCTGAGGTCAGACCTAGCTTCTGGGAAAGTCTAGAGAGCCCTCCTGTCTACTGGAAACTCACTTTCTGCAAGTGAGAACGCAGTGGCTTCCCCTCATGGGGCAGCCCGACACGCTGGCGCCCTCGGGTCACAGGGCAGTGGCACTGACTCCTTGCAGTTCCAGTAAAGAAATCGTCCACCCCAGGCAGCCATCACCACAGGTTAGCCACTGTGAGCAGTGGTTCCTGCCGCTGAGGAGGGCACAGAAAGGCAGGTGTTTGACAGCTGTGACCCAAGCTGCCCTACAGACCCCGTTCACCCCCGTAGCTTGTCAGGGTGTTTAGGCAGCAGAAATGAGGAAGCAGGTGAAAAAAGGAACAAGGGCCTCCTGACACGAGTAAACGCAGCAGCCTGGAAAGTCCTGACTAGCTCACTGAGGCTGCAGAGGGGCACTTTCCTGCCCTGACCTGTGTTCTAGCCTTCACAAGCGGGGACTGGGGGACGGGGGCAGATAACCAGTGACACAGGAACTCCCAAGTGACAAAGAGCCCAGGCACACTGCTACATAAATGTCCCGTGGATGGGGCCGGTGCTGTGTAGTAGATAAAGCCACCACCTGCATGCCAGCATCCCATATGGGCACTGGTTCAAGTCCCTGCTGCTCCACCTCTGACCCAGCTCCCTGCCATCGACCTGGGAAAGCAGCAGAGGATGGCCCAAGTGCTTGGGCCCCTGTGCCCATGTGGGAGACCGGGGAGAAGCTCCTGGCTTCAAATCAACCCAGTTCTGGCCATTGCAGCCATTTGGGGGTGAACCAGTGGGTGAAAGAAGCCCTCTAACTCTGCCTTTCAAATAAATAAATAACTCTTTTATAAAAACTGCCACCTGGAGGCCTGCTGATGCCGCAGGTAACGTGGGGGTGGGCTAGAACAAGCCCTGCCGCGGGCTGCCTGCTTCCTACCTAGGCCTTTTCTGTGTGACACGGTGTTACTGGCTGTGTCTGTGCCAGCAACCTCCTCAGCTTCTGCTCCCTGGCACTTGGCATTTCCGGGCTGCCTCCTCTGCCGGAGGCAGGACCGCAGGAAGAGCTGCCCGGGTTCCCTAAGCACTCCATGCGGCCTTCTGAGGCCTGGGAGGGGTCCTTGCCCACCTGCATGCAGAACAGGCCTGCAGGGGTGGCAGCTCGCGAGCATTCCTGCTTCTGCTGCAGGCGGGGAGGGGGCAGGAGGAGGAGAAAACCAGAGGGGCAAGGGCCAAAGATAAGTCTCTGCAGTTACTCAAGAAGGGAAGAGGTTTATTAGACCATTTCCAGGAGAGGGACCCGGGGCAGGGCAGTGGCCGTGCTCAGCGTTCTCACACCCAGAGGAAAGGCAGCCGTGCAGACCGCCCACCACCTGCCTCTGACCGACCGCGCCAGCTTTGTGCTCACAGAAGCCATCTCCTCCTGCTGCGAGGAGGACACGGGGCCCGGATGCAAATGGGGTGGATGGGAATGGCTGTTCTTAGTCTTTGCAGGCAAAGCTTGGCCTGGGGATCCAGGGGCTTCAGCCAGTGGGTTTTCAAGGAGGCAAACTTGGGCATCAGAGGAGCAGAGGCAGCGGGGCCTGGCAGCCGTCTGGGGGCTCTGCTGTGCCACCCACAGCTCAGCTGCTCCCACTCCTTGTTGTGTCCAGGTGATTTTATTTATAAACAAGTCGGAAATCCAAGCAGCATTAATTTAGGGGAACAAAAAAATGTTAAAGGAAAAGACGATGCGTGGGCAGGCTGAGCAGGAGAACTGGTGAGCGTCCAGGAGGGGAGAGGGGAGAGCCGGAGTCCACCGTGTGCACACGGGCGGCGCGGCGGAGCGTCTCTGGCCGCCAGGCCCTGCGAGGCCCTTCCTTCCTGCTCCCGGACGCACGCCAGCAGAGGGGATGCTGTAGTGACTTTAGGACGAGCCCAGAGCCCTGCCCGGCCACTGCCGCAGAGAGAACCATGGATGTGCCCCAGCCGATCTCCCACCTGCATCACCCTAATGAAGCAGCTTTTAGCTCTCCTGGCCGAAGTCCTCTGAGAATTTCTTCACTTTCAGGAGGTCATCTGCGTTCACCGTGGGCCGAGTGGTGGCCAAAGAGCGGAGCATGTCCGACTGCAAAGACCAGAGCAGGGGCTGAGACGCAGCGAGGCTCTGGGGCCTCGGACTCCCCTCCCCCGGCCCTGCCATCTACGTAGAAGCCTGCCTTCCAGGTCACCTCCCCCACCCCGCACACAGCTGCCTCCCGAGTCTGCCCACGCAGCACCCGCTTCCCCCTGGGGCAGCTGCGTTTGCAGCCTGAGGGCTCGAGGGCCTCTGCTCTCTTCACCACACTAACTCCCGTAGCAGGTGTCTGAAGTGGGCCCCACACCACCCCTGGCAGAGCCCTGCAATCAGCAGGACTAGGAGAGGAAGAGGCCCCGGCTACTGGGTTGGGAGCCGCCTTGCAAAGTGCACCCGACTGTGCCCATGGACTTTTACCCGTCCCTTCTGTGGACCAAGGAAGCCAAACCCCCGGGCCGAGTCCATGACTGGGGCCTGACTTTTCTTGCTGAAGATCATAAAATGCTAACGCCGCAGGGGCCCTCACCACCCGGAGCCACAGAGGCTTCTGTGCAGCAGCCGCAGCAGCCCAGCACACGGCGGAGCGGCTCATTTCCACTCTGACCCAAGTTTCCAGTTGCAGGGCTCTGTGCGGCCTCAGCTGGGCACTTACCATGCAAACCACAGGCTCTAAGAGTTTGTCACCAGGGACATCCATCCATGTCATCTCCATGGCCCCGGGATCTCCCGGTGAGCATGGTGTCAGGAGGTCGTCGATCATGACGCCAGGGTTGGTGCGAGAAGGGCCACAGACCTGAAACCAAGCCGGACTTTGACTGGGGAGCAGGGCTGCCCTCAGGTTTGGGGAAGGGCAGAACGCCTCGTGTTTCTAAGGACGTGCTAAAGGGGAGAGGATGGTGGACGCATGGGCTCCTTCACGCTATCCAAGCAGCTCAGGGACTGGTTTCAGAGGCTCGCGGTCAGTGCCCTTCCAGCCACTCCTCTGCAGCTCCCACTGCAGCCCCAGCCCCCACCCCAATGTCTCCCTCATTCACGCAGGCAAGTCTCATCACGAAGTCACATCCCGAACAGTTTTCTGGCTGAAGTCTACACTGCTGAGCACTGCCCCATGTCCCCAGAGCTCGCGCCCTCCCCTCCTTCAACCTATGGCTCGAATGCCAGCCCAGCATGGCAGGTTCAGGTTGAACCTCCAAGACGCCTGCTCTCCCTCACCCTGCTCTGTTCCCGAGTCACCTAAGAAACTAGCATTTGTTTGTTTACTGTTCCTCCCCCAGCCGGAGAGGAGGCTCCTGGAGGGCAGGGACTTTCCTATGTGTGGTCACTTAATTCCTCCCAGCACCCAGGACAGGGCCAGGCACAGAGCAGGACCCCAGGAGACAGAACAAAGACCTGCTGATGCGGCGGATGTGTCCTGGTGGCTCGAACGTTTCCCTGGCGTCCACCCTGCACAGAGCTCTTTCTGGTTGACTGCGCGGTGTTAAGATGGGGCCCTGTCCTCAGGTTGCTGAAGCAGAGGACCCCAGCAAGTGGAGCCCCGGGCCCACCTGGCACTCCCCCTGCTCTCCAGAAGAGGCGGTCACCAGAGGAGCTGGGGAGCAGGACCAGGGTCTGGCAGAGCGCAGTGCTTGCTGGCCACGCACCTTCTTGAAGTGTGTCGCCGACTGCACTTTCCTGACGGGCTGCATGAGGGAGTCCCGCACGATGACGCTGATGTCTGCCCCAGAATAGCCCTCCGTCTTGCGGGCCAGCTCGTGGATGTCGGCGTCCGTGAGGCTGTGGGGAGTGCTCCCCAGATGTAACCGGAACATCTGCGCACGGGCAGCTTCCTCTGGTAACGGAATGTAGATTCGTTTTTCAAACCTAGAAAGCCAAGCGCAGGGCAGGAGTTGAGAGCAGGGGCTAGAAGGGTGCCAAGAGCAGCAGCACAGAGACCGAGTGAAAGCAGCCGGCTTCCAGGCTGGCACTGCTGGTGGCATGGCCAGCTTCAACAAAGACCTGAGGATGACCCTGGAAAATGGCTTTGGGTCACAGCCATGGACTGCAGTCACAGGCTAACCATGGTTACAGAAGACTTCGGGCCCCCAGCCCCTCCTGGGGAAGACTCACCTCCTTCTAATGGCCGAATCCAATACCCAGGGGATATTTGTGGCGCCAAGAACCAGAGTCCCATCATTGTTATTCCCCACCCCTGTGGAGAAAGGGAGACAGCGGCTGGCTTTGACAGCACCTGCACAGGTCAGGGAGACTTGTGGGGCTGCACCTCCAGGGCTCTCTGTCACCAACGGCAGCCAGCCCCGGGCCACCACGGGTGAGTCCCAACTGAAGTTAAGCCAAGTCCTGGTCTGGCTTTGCCACGGTCAGGAGACCTGTGGTGCTGCCTGTCCTCAACCCAAGGACACAAACCCAACCACAGCTCAACTATGAAGCCCTGGGTGGACCTTGGGTGAAATAAGAACCCGGGGGCCGCAGGCCCAGCACGCACCCTGCATCTGGACCAAGAATTCTGTTTTGATCCTTCGGGCAGCCTCGCTCTCATTCTCATTTCGGGAGCCGCAGAGGGAATCCACCTCATCGATGAAGATGATGGAAGGCTTGTGCTGCCTGGCCAGCTCGAACAGGTTCTTCACTAGCCTGGGAGGGCGGGGAGCAGGGTGAGGGTTGGAGGCCCACACACACGCCCAGCCAGGTCCCAGGCACTTCTCTCCTCGCGCCCTTCCCCCAGGAGCTGACCCCAGCCATGCCTGGACTACAAGGAATGGGAGTCACAAGTCCTCTGGCAGAGTGGAACCAAGAGGAGCAGGGCAGCAGACTGGCACAGCGGTTAAGACAGCATTTACGACACTTGTGTTCCCACACCAAGTCCCTCGGTTCAATTCCCGGCTCCTCATTCCAGCCTTCTGCTTGTGCAGACCCTGGGAGGCAGGGGTGATGGCTCAAGTAGTTGGGTCCCTGCCACCCACGTGGGAGACTGAGACTGAGGTCCTATTCCTGGCTTTGGCTTAGCCCAGCCCCTGCCACTGTAGATATTTGGTGACTGTGCCAGCAGGCAGGTGGGAGCTCCACCTGTCTCTCTGCCTCTCAAATAAATATATAATTAACTACAGGTATCCATTTATTTATTTATTTTTTAAGGAAGAGCAGGCCCTGGCATCAGCTTCAAATCCTCCAAGTCCACTCATTAGCTGTGGTCTTAGGTCAAGTTACTTTCCTTCCTCTTTGTTTCAATGTCTGCAAAATGGGAGTGAGCTGTGGGGAACAAGTTACCCACAAAAAATGTAATTCTCAACTGACATTTGATTATTATTTGTTCCTTTCCCTTACCCTCTTTTTTTTTTTTTTTTAATATTTATTCATTTATTTGAGAGGCAGTTACAGACAGACAGAGAGAGGGAGAGACAGAGAGAGGTCTTCCAGCCACTAGTTCACTCCCCCATTGGCCACAACAGCAGGAGCTGGCTGATTTGAAGCCAGGAGCCAGGAGCTTCTTCCAGGTCTCCCATTTGGGTGCAGGGGCCCAAGCACTTGGGCCGTCTTCTGCTTTCCCAGGTGCATTAGCAGGGAGCTGGACCAGAAGTGGAGCAGCCAGGACTCAAACTGGTGTCCATATGGGATGCCGTGCTGCAGGCGGAGGCTTAACCTACTGCGCCACAGCGCCAGCCCCGCCCTCCCCTAGAGTCCTTCCTCTCTCCCAGGTTCCCTTCCACATGTATCTTTGTCAGGACCGTGCCCTGTACAATTAGTACCAAGATGTCACTCTCCTGGCTAGTTTCCTCAGTACCCAACAGCAGCCCCTGGGAGGTGACTCCAAGGGCAGGGACCAGTGCCCCAGGGGCTGCTGGGCAGGGCTGACTTACTTCTCGCTCTCCCCCAACCACTTAGACATCAGATCTGAGGAGGACACAGAGAAGAAGGTGGAGTTGTTGGCCTCCGTGGCCACAGCTTTGGCCAGGTAGGATTTCCCCGTGCCAGGGGGTCCAAAGAGCAGTATCCCTCGCCAGGGGGTGCGCTTGCCTACAATGCAGAACAAAGGGAACGTGAAGTCAGCGTCTCGTGATGGGAAAGGGGGGGACAGCAGCAACAGAGCGGAGCCCAGAGACCTTTACTGACTGTGGACACCATCAGGGAGAAACGGTTCTAGAAAACAGCTGAGTCCAGAAGCAGAGGGAGCTATACCACCTGCTGGGAGCTTAGTTCCAGCCCTTGCTCATGACCCCCTGACCTTACACTGCCTGGCCCTGGTTTCTGACCCTGCCCACCCCAAGGAGGTCAACTCAGAGTCCCAGCCACAGCCAGTTCCTGACACCAGCGAGCAGCCAAGGAGTAGACGACGGTGGTCGGCAGGCCCTGGGCCTCTCCTGACAGCACACTGCCGGGCCCGGCCGCCGCCCTCCGGAGGTGACGGGAACCAAGATGCCACCTGCCCTGCGATCCTCAACTCTTACCTGTGAACAAATGTGGGAATTTAATTGGTAAAATGACAGCTTCTTTGAGGGCCTCCTTGGCCCCCTCCAGCCCCGCCACGTCATTCCACCGTATGTTGGGCTTCTCCATGACAACAGCACCTGCAAGAGGGCGGCAGACCTGGAGCCAGGCCGACACGCGTGAGCCGACCCACGGGGCACCCACGCCTGGCCCCTTCCACGCCTCAGGGCTCGAGCCTCTTACCCATCAGCTGCTCCTGCAACTTCTTTTTCTCTGGGTTATCCCCTTCGCTGTCACTATCGCTGCTGAAAAAGCAGACAGAGAATCACAGGCTGGCCTCGGAGCCCGGGCCAGGAAGCGGCCGCCAGCACGGCGGGGAAGGGCGCCCTCCTGCCCGGCAGTGGTGAGGGGCCAGCGAGCAGGCACCTCGAGGACATCAAGGCCGCACGCCGTCAGCAGCTCACCTCTGGGCCCTCCAGCAAACACTGCTGGAACCCATTCTCGCCTCTTCATTAGGGAACAAGTGCAGAGACGCCTGCCTTCTCCTGAGCGCTAATGAGGGAAAAGTGCTCTGGCTGACTTAAAAAAGCAGCCAGCCAAGCAGGCTGGTGTCAGGAGCCCCTGTGCAGACTCACAGACAGCAGCAGCACAGGGCAGTCACAGTCCTCAGGGCAGCGGTCACGTCACTCTAGCACAGACTGCACGCTCATCCCAACAGCCAGTTCTTATGCTGACGTCACGTACTTGCCATCCACAAAACTCTGCCCTCCCTCCAGGGCCTGCAGGCGGGCTGCCTCCCATCAGATGAAGATGGTCATTCTCTGGCAGGAAGAGCAGTGATGTCTACTGAGTGCTCCCTGCGTGCCAGGCTCTGTTCTGAGCTGTCCACACCACTCATGCGCTCTTCACGGCAACACCAGGAGAGGAGCACCATCATCTTCCCCTTCTAAGGGAGGCTGGAGGAGACCGGTGCTGTGGCATAGCAGGTAAAGCCTCCGCCTGCAGCGGCACCAGCGCCCCACATGGGCTCTGGTTCCAGTCCCGGCTGCTCCACTTCCAATCCAGCTCCCTGCTAATGGCCTGGGAAAGCAGTGCTTGGGCCCCTGCACCTGCGTGGAAGACCCAGAAGAAGCTCCTGGCTCCTGGCTTCAGATCAGCCGAGGTCTGGCTGCTGAGGCCATTTGGGGAGTAAACAAGTAGATGGAAAACCTCTCTCTCTAACTCCGCCTCTCAGATAAATAAGTAAATCTTTAGAGAGAGAGACTGGAGGCTCAGGAGGTCATGGCACTTGCCCAAGGTCACAGGGCTAGGAAGTGGCAGAGCCGTGTTACACCCTGCGGGCCTGGTGACAGAGCCCAATACCCGTGACCTGTGCGCTGGGCTCCCCAGCCTTTCTGTACAGACCCAGGGAGACAACACACGTGGCAGCATTCGGCAAGGCGCAGAATGAAAGCAGCTGTTGGCACACACTTCCCCGTAAGGCAGGCACCACGGAAGCCGGCGGCAGCATCGGCACCAGGACACAGTGACACCGGGGGCACGCGGCCCGGGGGCGCCTGTCCCTCGGGGGCTGCGCGCTCCTGCACACTCACCCCTTGCCTTCACTCTGATTCTCTTTCACTGGCTTCTTGCTGTGCTTCTCCTTGTTCCGTAAGTAATCCTTCAGCTTCTCCGCTCGGTCTAGGTACTGCACGCACTTGGCTCGAATGCTCTCCTTGGCCTTGTCGCTGTGCGCCTCATCTGCAAAAGGAAACGTCCCCGTGAGCCCGGGGCTTGCCCTCTTGCAGGAGTTCTGCAGCGGGGACGCCCACGCAGCACTCACACTTGATGGCGTGGAGGAAGTACTCCACCGCATGCTGGTACAGCCGTAGGGCCTCCTCGTAATTCTTGGCTTTGTCCTCCTCTGTGGCTTTCGTCACCAGATCAATGGCTTTCTGGAAAGGCCAAGCGAATAGCTCAGTGCATCCCAGGAGGCCAGGAAGGGCCTTGGGGACACAGGCGGCAGAGGGAGTGCAAGGCTTGAGGGCTTGTGGGTAGCAGACCGTTGTTCTGCCCGTCTTTCCCAACATTACCTAGAGAGGCGCTAACAGGAAGCTATAAAAGACAGTGGCCCTCTTCACAGTGAGCTCCCGCAGGCAGACCCACCCTGGACCCAGCAGGTGGAAACCAGACAAGCTCAGGTCAGGGCTCACAGGGTGAGTTCACATGACTCCCTAGTCTACTGCCTCAAGGCAAAGAGAACTGGACCCGAACGAGAGCTGGAGGGGGGGAAGCAGCAGCAGCAGCGTGCCGAGCTCCTCTGCAAGGCGCCCAGAAACCACACTGGGCCTTGGGGCCGGAGGAAAGCCGGGGACTCGCTCATCAACTCAAGATGGTTTTTAAAGATCCGTTTATTTATTTTGAAAGTCAGATTTAGAGAGGGGGAGAGACAGAGAGAGAGAGACATTTTCCATCCACTGGTTCACTCCCCAAGATGGTCACAACAGCTGGGGCTGAGCCAGGTAGCCAGGAGTTTCATCCAGGATTCCCACAGGGGTGGCAGGGGCCTAAGTACTGGGGCCATCTTCCGCTGCTTTTCCCAGGCCATTAGCGGGGAGCTGGGTGGAAGAGGAGCAGCCAGGACGTGAGTGGATGCCCATACGGGAGGCCAACGCCGCAGGCGGCAGTTTTACCCGCTAGGCCCCAGCACGAGTTTCACCAGGTGACCTGAGGGACCTCTGCTCCCTGCTCCTGGCCCAGCTCTCTCGCTCCTCCAGGCTGGAAAGGTTTTCCTAAGTTGCCTCAAGCTGATCCCCAGGGAGGGCAGGCTTGGACACATGGCTCAACACACCAGCGACTCGTATGAAAGTGCTCACTTACTCCAGGGGTAAACATGCACTGCCAATTAAGGGGAACTGTCTTCTGGAACCTTCTAAGAACTCTGTGAGAAAGAGCAGCATGGGGAAACTCCCAGATCCTGCAGGGCCATGGCCTAGCTCAAAGAAAAGCACCTACACGTCCCGTTTTAGAAGCCACAGCTCCATCAGCCCACGGAGCACGGCCAGCACCCCTCCTCGGTCTGACGCGGCGTCAGCCTGGGGCAGACCTGTGGTCCCGGCCAGGGCGAACACCAAGCCTCTCACCAGCCCTCGGCAGGGCCAGGGCATCTGTCCGGCCCTTCCTCATCTGCTAACTAAGAAGTATCGGAGAGAAACACACACACGGCTCTGCACGACGGACGGGGTGAGGCCTGGCCACCGTGAACGGAACTCAGCCAACAGAGGCGGCAAGGAAGGGCGCGAGAGATGGCGCCAGCCCCTCCATTAGCTGCGAACGGCCCGGAGTGCCCAAGCTGCCGGCTCCGTCAGCTCACACACCGGCTTCGCTCAGCCACTCTCTCCTCTGCCACTGCTCTCAGGTCCGCATGAAGGCGGCGTCCTGTCCCTGGTGGCTTCTCCTCCCCACAACAAACGCCCCCAGCTCTCCGGACTTTTCCTTTCTACGCCTCTTCTTGTCTGGGTCTGTCCCGGTGAAAGCTGGGGCTCAGAACAAAGCTGCAGGTGGCTCTAGCCCACCCCAAGGGAGCAGGACAGGCCCACTGCCCACTGCCCTTTCTCCATACCGGCAATGCACCAGGAGGCATCTGGGTATTTTTGGCAACCACATACAGTTTCTCCAGTGCAGGAGGTCTTGCTTTCAATACTTTTGCCCACCAGGAAGGTAAGGTGATAAATCAAGCTGCCAGGCCCACCACAGCTCTAGAAACGCGCGTGGCCAGGGGGGTGGGGTGGGGGGAGAGGCTGGCAAGGGCTGGCAAGGGTCACACAGGATTCAGGCCTCACCGGCGTGGGAACCCTGTAACTCCTAACTCCGTCTCTGCAGCACAGAGGCAGCCACAGACAGTATGTACATACATTAGCTGGGACGCACTCCAATAAAACTTTATTCACAGACACTAAAATGTGGGTTTCCTATTATTGTCACGTGTCAAGAAGTAGTCTTCTCTCTCCCCAGCCTTTTGAAAGAATGTGAAAAGCCATGACTTCACGTGAAGCGAAGGGAGCCAGACACCACAGAGCACGTCCTGGACGACTCCATCTATACGAAACGCCTACCAGAGGCCAACGCACAGACAGGGGCGCGTGGCGGCCGGGGGCACGGCGGGACTAGGAGCGTCGGCCAGCGGGGCAGGGTTCCTTCCAGGGGTGATGAAAATGGTCTCATGAATGGCTGGGGGGGGGGGGGGTGTTGCACGCTCTGAATAAAAAGCCCTAAATCTGTACACTCTGAATGGGTGGGCTGCAGGGAATGCGGGTTACATTTCATAGCGCTGCTTCCTACAAGATATTCTTAGCCCCCAGGCCATCCAGACCTGGCTGGGCTGATGGGATCTACAGCCTAGGACGGCAGACCTGGCGCTAACAGATGGAGGGTGCACCTGGCTTGGACTCCACCTAACTCAGCTCAGCACCCTGACATAGCCACGCACCCTCCACCTGCAGGGGTCTGAATGTTTCTCACCCTCTGAGGCTCTGGCCAAGTGGCCCTTCTTCCATGAAGTCCTCCCGAACTCCCCCGAGCACTCTGTCTGCCATCACTTACTGTGGAACAGACGCTGTGCTAGGAATGCTTCACGGGAATTATTCAATAAAGAGCCATCGCCACAACTCTTCAGGGTATGGCCCCATTTAACAGGCGGGGAGACCCAGACTGCAAGGGCAAACTAGCCCAAGGTCACCTGCCAGTGAGTGGAGGGCTGGGACGCAAACCCCTGTCTCAGGCCTGAGCAGGTTTGTGTTTTCTGGCTATGCAAGGCAGACGGCACCTGGAGGAGGGGTCGGTCACTCGCCCCGGCGGCGCCACCCCAGCACCGCCCAGCACCATCCAGGGACTGAATGAAGGGTCGCCGGCCGAGGAGGGGAGGTCGGGGGCCGGGGAAAGCGCCGGAGCTTGTTGGCAGGGGGCCGCGGGGCTTCCAGGGCCCGGCGCTGGAGGAGGAAGAGGGAGTGACCGCCGCTCCGGGCCCGGGCCAAGCTCCTGGAGGCGGCGCCCGTGAGGCCCGGCTGAGGCTACCGCGCGGCGGTTCCGGGGCGCCGGCGGCACGTAGCGGCCTCGGGGCTCGGCCAGCGGGCCGGACGGTGAGGACGCCCTCGGCTCCGGGCGCGCGAAAACAGACGCAGGCGGCGCCGGGGCCGCAGCGGCCGGGCGGGGGCCGCGAGACCGGGGCTCCGAGGCCGCCCGCCCGGCTCCGCGGCCAGCAGGCCCCGCCGCGCCGCCTTCGGCCTCCGCAGCCGGGCCGGGCTGCGCCGAGGTACCTGGAGGGTTGACGTTGTCATTTCATCTCCTGGGTCCGCCCCACACCCCGCGGCGCTGCTTGCGGCCTCGTCCGGCCCCGGGGAGCCGAAGTGCTGGGTCTGCTGCGGGGAGCCCGACGAGGCGGCGCTGGGCGCGGACAGGGCAGCCGCTCGCAGCCGGAGCCGAGTCGTAGGGCGAGCGAGCAGCGCGGCCCAGAGCGGTCGGGCCTGAGCCGCGCGGCTGCCCCCGGCGGCCACGGCCGGCACTGCAGGCACCGCTCCCTGCGGCCGCCGGGAGGCCGGGGCCAGCGCGGGGACGCACGAGGGGCGGGGCGAGGGCGAGGGGCGGGGCGAGGGGCGGGGCGAGGGCGAGGGCGAGGGGCGGGCCGAATAGCATTGGGAAATCCTGGATCCCACTGGCATTAAGTTAGAGGCTGTAGGGCTGTTTTACTCGGTCAGTAAACCTGACTTCCCAGGAAACTTTGGCTTCCTGATGTTTAACGATCCGATTAAGTTAGTACCTACCTTCTGTAGCTTTAGCGGCAATGATTGAGGCTGCTAATTAAATAGTGTGCCTCACACTGGGGGCTCAGTGCTTGGTAAAAATTAGCATGCCGGAGACGCGAAGGCTCATTTTTTTTTAAATTTTGACATTGAAAATTTTAATTTTAGTTTTTAACAGATTCAATATGATTGCTAGATACAAGTCTAAGAACATAATGATAGGGGCCGGGTGGCGCAGCAGGTTAAAGCCCTGGCCTGAAGCGCCAACATCCCATATGGGTGCTGGTTCGAGACCCGGCTGCTCCACTTCCAATCCAGCTCTCTGCTATGGCCTGGGAAAGCAGCAGCAGATGGCCCAACTGTTTGGGCCCCTGCACCAACATGGGAGACCTGGAAGAATCACCTGGCTCCTGGCTTTGGATTGGCTCAGCTCCCGCCGTAGTGGCCATCTGGAGAGTGAACCAGCAGATGGAAAACCTCTCTCTGTCTCTACCTCTCTCTCTCTTTCAAATAAATAAAATAAATATTTTTAAAAAAATGAATGTTCCCAACACAAAGAAATGGTAAATGTTTGAGGAGGTGGATTGCCAGTTACTTGGTTTCATTATCACGTGTGGTATACATGTATTGAAATATTACCCTGTTTGCCATAAATTCACACAACTATATCTCAAAATGCTTGTTGCATATTAGAGAGATAAGGAAAAGGAGTCAGTGGGTAGGGCCTGTGTTGTGGTGCAGTGGATTAAGCTGACACTTATGACTCCAGCGCCCATCTCAGAGTGCTGGTTCAAGACATGGCTGCTGGCCTGCGCCGCGGCTCACTAGGCTAATCCTCCGCCTAGCGGTGCCGGCACACCGGGTTCTAGTCCCGGTTGGGGCGCTGGATTCTGTCCCGGTTGCCCCTCTTCCAGGCCAGCTCTCTGCTGTGGCCCGGGAGGGCAGTGGAGGATGGCCCAGGTGCTTGGGCCCTGCACCCCATGGGAGACCAGGAAAAGCACCTGGCTCCTGGCTCCTGCCATCGGATCAGCGCGGTGCGCCGGCCGCAGCGCGCCGGCCGCGGCGGCCATTGGAGGGTTAACCAACGGCAAAGGAAGACCTTTCTCTCTGTCTCTCTCTCTCACTGTCCACTCTGCCTGTCAAAAAAAAAAAAAAAAAAAAAAGACATGGCTGCTCTGCTTCCAACTCAGCTTCCTGCAGTTGTGCCCTGAGAGAGCAGCTGAGGATGGCCCAAGTCCTTGGATTCCTGCCGCCACATGAGAGACCAAGATAGAGTTCCTGGCTCCCGGCTTGTCATTTGGGTAGTGACCCAGCAGAGGAAAGATCTGTGTGTGTGTGTGTGTGTCTTTCCATCTTTCTGTATCATTCTGCCTTTCAAATAAATACATAAATCAGCCGGCGCCGCGGCTCACTAGGCTAATCCTCCGCCTTGCGGCGCCAGCACACCCGGTTCTAGTCCCGGTCGGGGCGCCGGATTCTGTCCCGGTTGCCCCTCTTCCAGGCCAGCTCTCTGCTGTGGCCCGGGAAGGCAGTGGAGGATGGCCCAAGTGCTTGGGCCCTGCACCCCATGGGAGACCAGGAGGAAACACCTGGCTCCTGGCTTCGGATCAGCGCAGTGTGCCAGCCGTAGCAGTCACTTTGGGGGTGAACCAAAGGAAGGAAGACCTTTCTCTCTGTCTCTCTAACTCTGCCTGTCAAAATAAATAAATACATAGATCTTCACACACACACACACACACACATCCTATCATGAGAGGTGGCTGTGTGGGCTTGCTCAGGCTACCATGACAAAATACCACAGACCAAGTGGCTCAAACAGCAGAAATTTCTTTTCTCTCGGTTCTGGGAGCTAATACTTCAAGATTGGAGTGTGGGGGCCTGTGCTGTGGGGCACCAGGTTAACCACTGTCTGCAGTGCCAGCATCCCGTACAGATGCCAGTTTGCATCCAGCTGCTCCACTTCCGATCCAGCTCCCTGTTAATGTGACTGGGAAAAGCAGCAGAAGATGGCTCAAGTGCTCGGGCCCCTCCGCACACACGTGGGAAACCTGGAAGTCAGAGATGGCTGGGTGGGCAGAACAAAGAAAAGACAACACAGCCAGTAAATCTCAAACCCAGCCCTTGTCATGGAGAGGAAATTCCCATGTTGAAACCCAGAACCCCGGCCGTTGCCGTGGCTCACTAGGCTAATCCTCTGCCTGTGGCGCCGGCACACCGGGTTCTAGTCCCGGTCGGGGCGCCGGATTCTGTCCCGGTTGCCCCTCTTCCAGGCCAGCTCTCTGCTGTGGCCCGGGAGGGCAGTGGAGGATGGCCCAGGTGCTTGGGCCCTGCACCCCATGGGAGACCAGGAAAAGCACCTGGCTCCTGCCTTCGGATCAGTGCGATGCACCGACTGCATCGCGCCGGCCACGGCAGCCATTGGAGGGTGAACCAACGGCAAAGGAAGACCTTTCTCTCTGTCTCTCTCTCTCACTGTCCACTCTGCCTGTCAAAAAAGATGGGATTACTTAAAAATGAGACCTTTTGGAGCAGACCTTACTCTAGTCTCTCTGTCCCATAGATACCAGGGGCGCATGCACACGGGAAAGACCAGGTGAGGACACAGCGAGGGGACGGCCATCTACAAGTCCAGGAGAAAGACCTCAGAAGACACCAGCCATACTGACACCCCAATCTTTTTTTTTAAGAATATTTATTTACTTATTTGAAAGTCAGAATTACAGAGAGGAAGAGACAGAGAGAGAGAGAGAGAGAGAGAGAGAGAGACATCTTCCATCTACCGGTTCACTCCCCAAATGGCCACAAAGGCCAGCGCTGGGCCAGGCTGAAGTCAGAAGCCAGGAGCCTCTTCCAGGTCTCCTACGTAGGCAGTAGAGGCCCGAGCACTTGGGCCCACCTTCTGCTGCTTTTCTCAGGCCACGAGCAGGGAGCAGGATTGGAGGTGGAGCAGCCGAGACAGGAACTGGCACCCCTATGGGATGCCGGCATTGCAAATGGCGGCGTCACCTGCTATGCCACAATGCCGCCCCCCAAGCAAGTTTTTAAGAGTGGGGTAGTTCTGACTCTGCTTCAAAATGGCACAAGAGGCAGGCGATCCTCTCGCCCACAAGTGTCTCTGATGAGAAAAACCCAGGGGTAAGAAACACGCAGGCGGCTCCCCCTCCCAGCTCCCTTCCTCCCTTAGTCCTCTCCTTCCCGCCCACTGCAGTGACGTCAGTGTCTGAGGCAGAGGTGTGAGGGAAGGGGTGCCATACAGGGGCGGCAGGAGCGCACACGTGGTGGGGGCGGGGGTGGAGTGCGAGGGAGCTGGGGGGTCACTGGTTTGGGTGTTACATGAGCAAGTAAGGCAGCGTATTGAGAATAAGGGAGTGGGGTCACTCACTATTTTTTTTTTTTAACTTTTATTTAATGAATATACGTTTCCAAAGTACGAATAATGGATTACTATGGCTTCCCCCCCATACCGTCCCTCCCACCCACAACCCTCCCCTTTCCCACTCCCTCTCCCCTTCCATTCACATCAAGATTCATTTTCGATTATCTTAATATACAGAAGATCAGCTTAGTATACATTAAGTAAGGATTTCAACAGTTTGCTCCCACACAGAAACATAAAGTGAAAAATAATAGATGATTTTTTTTAATGATGATGAAATCAGATCAGACCTATTGTCATGTTTAATCCCAGTGAGAGTCAAGTTGGGAGTTGATAGTTTCTTTTCTTTTCTTTTCTTTTTTTTTTTTTTTTTTTTTTTTTTTTTTTTTTTTACAGAGGATCAGTTTAGTATGCATTAAGTAAAGATTTCAACAGTTTGCACCCCCATAGAAACACAAAGTGAAATATATTATTTGAGTACTCGTTATAGCATTAAATCTCAATGCACAGCACATTAAGGACAGAGATCCTACATGAGGAGTAAGTGCACAGTGACTCCTGTTGTTGATTTTACCAATTGACACTCCTGTCTATGGCATCAGTAATCTCCCTATGCTCCAGTCATGAGTTTCCAAGGCTATGGAAGCCCCTTGAGTTCTCCGACTCTTATCTTGTTTAGACAAGGTCATAGTCAAAGTGGAGGTTCTCTCCTCCCTTCAGAGAAAGGTACCTCCTTCTTTGAAGACCTGTTCTTTCCACTGAGATCTCACTCACAGAGATCTTTTGCCAGAGTGTCTTGGCTTTCCATGCCTGAAATACTCTCATGGGCTTTTCAGCCAGCTCCGAATGCCTTTAGGGCTGATTCTGAGGCCAGAGTGCTATTTAGGGCATCTGCCATTCTATGAGTCTGCTGAGTATCTCACTTCCCATGTTGGATCACTCTCCCCTTTATTTATTCTATCGGTTAGTGTTAGCAGGTACTAGACTTGCTTATGTGCTCCCTTTGACTCTTAGTCCTTTCATTATGATCAATTGCGAACTGAAATTGATCACTTGGACTAGTGAGATGGCATTGGTACATGCCACCTTGATGGGATTAAATTGGAGTCCCCTGGTATGTTTCTAACTCTACCATTTGGGGCAAGTCAGCTTGAGCATGTCCCAAATTATATATCTCTTCCCTCTCTTATTCCTACTCTTATGTTTAACAGGGATCACATTTCAGTTAAATTTCAACACTTAAGAATAACTGTGTATTAATTACAGAATTAAATCAGTCATATTAAGTAGAACAGACAAAAAAAGTCACTCACTATTTGATGAGGGATTTACAAACACAGAAAGGGGGAGTTTGAAAGGGCCTTCATGTATTAGAAGCATCCGTATGAACCCACAGCTTTCAAATACACGATACAGAAATACAAATGGATGCACGTGGTAACGAGCACACTCAGCACCCAGACTTCATTCTGCACTACAGATTCTCAGAGCTTGGTGGCAATCACTGCTCCGGGGCCGGGGCAGGAAGTACAAAGGAGCCTTTACTGTGCCAGAAAAAAAAAACCCAAAATCTCAAGAATGCTGGGGACACAGCAAAAGGACACAGTGACTGGTTCAGAGGGGTTCCCACTGAACAATCTGGACATCAAAATAAGCATTCGGTTAAAACTTTTAATAAAAAAGTAGGATCTTGGAAGAAGCTCCTGGCTCCTGGCTCCGCATCGGCGCAGCTCCAGCCACTGTGGCCATCTGTGAACCAGTGGATGGAAGACCTCTCTCTCTCTGCCTCTATCTTTCAAATAATTTTTTTTTTTTTTGACAGGCAGAGTGGACAGTGAGAGAGAGAGAGAGAGAGAAAGGTCTTCCTTTGCCGTTGGTTCACCCTCCAATGGCCGCTGCGGCCGGCGCACTGCGCTGATCCCATGGCAGGAGCCAGGAACTTATCCTGGTCTCCCATGGGGTGCAGGGCCCAAGCACTTGGGCCATCCTCCACTGCACTCCCTGGCCACAGCAGAGAGCTGGCCTGGAAGAGGGGAAACCGGGACAGAGTCCGGCTCCCCGACCGGGACTAGAACCCGGTGTGCCGGTGCTGCAGGTGGAGGATTAGCCTAGTGAGCCGCGGCGCCGGCCTCAAATAAATGTCTTAAAACAAACAAAAACAGGGATCCAGGAGCCTCAATCAGTCAGTCACACCCAACAGTGGAGAAGGGGAAGCTATTGCCTATGTTGTACAATGTCAGCTAATCAGTGCCGAAGGAATACTGATCACCTTTGGCAACCACTGTCGTGGGAGATCATACAGGCGAGTTATTACTGGACAATAATGCTGGTGGAGGTAGTTTGATGAAAAACAGAACAATGGCTTAACTGAGTATCTCCCCACAAACGCTAGTCAAAGCCTAAAGGGAAAATGGCAGGCACTGACTTGACGAGCTGATCGAGGTTAACATCACCATGGTGGTCCGGGCCGACACCGCGCGCCTGCTGATGCTCTGGGAAGAGCGTGGCTCACTTCTGTGGCATTGCTACCGACAAGATGGGACAAGATGGGACTCGGGCAGGTCCCGCGGCGGCACGGGATGGGCCCCGTGGAGGGTTATCCTGTAAAGAGATCTGGGTCCCCGGGACTCTCAGGCATGTGAGCGACAGCCCGAGGACGGGGAACTGCTCCAGACTGAAGAGACGTGACAACCAAAGCGCCACCTGGTGCTGCACAGAATCCGGGGCCAGAACGGAAAGGGAGACAACTGTGGGTGACTGGCAGCAAACGCCAGTCTATGGGGGTCTATGGAGGGGATGGTAGCGTGGGACCTGTGTTGATTTTTCTGCTGAGAGGACTGGGGAGGCAACACACGGGTGCTCCTGTGTTTTGTAGGTATGCACTAGAGAATTTATGGATGCTAGGAGTATCTTGTCAAAAAAAAAAAAAAAAAAAAAAAGACAGGGGCTAGCGTGTGGTGTAGCGGGTTAAGCCTCTGCCTGCGATGCCGGCATCCCACATGGGCACATGGACACATTCGTGTCCTGGCTGCTCCTCGTGCTTGGGCCCCTGCACCCATGTGGACAAAAGGATGAAGCTCCTTGCAGTGGCCTGGCCCAGGGCTGGCTGTTGTGGGCATCTGGGGAGTGAAACAGTGGATCTGATCTCTTACTCCGACTTTCAAAATAAATAAATAAATCTTTAATTAAAAAAAAAAGACAAGACAGGGTAATGGCCCAAATGTAGTAAAATGCTAACACACTGGGAAATTTGCGTGGAGATAAAGGAGTTCTTTGTATTGTTTGAAAATTTGCTGTAGATTTGAAACTATTTCAACATTAGAAAGAAAACAACAAAAAATACAAGTCTAAAAGCAATTTTTTATTTACAGTATAAAGGTTACAAAGGTATATGTGCATTTATATATATAGTACCCTTAAGTTACAAAGTTTCATTGTAATGTACAATGCTATATGTGGATGTGCAACTCAAGGGGAAGTGTTGTCTATGCGTTTATATTTATAGAGTATACATAAAGCTTTTTTAAAAAATTAAGAACAGAAATACTGCCCTGTTTTATGCCATGGGTTTTTGATTTGGTAGCCAGAAGATAGATCTGAGACTTAAATTTTAAATAAGATTTAAAGAGAAGTCTTGTTTAAAATCAAGATTCTTTAAAGAAAAGAAAGAAAAAAAAACCAGGTTCGAAACTTTAATTATTTGCAGGAGTATTATTCCAGCTTTCTAAGTCCTCATACGTCACACATATGAAAGCAGAGTGGGAAAGAACACATACAGGTGGGTATTACCAGGGTGTGCACAGGTAAGCCAACGTGGGCCTCTTAGGTAGTGGTTTCCCACACTGTCTTCTCAGAGACCTTGGGTCTGGTACCAAACAGGAAACAAGTTCTTTGGGCACCAAGGACCTGTAACACTGAACTCATCTGACAGACTGTAAACACAGAACAGGGCCCTGCGCTGGAGGAAGAGGTCTGAAACCGGCTCCTACGATATAGCAGATTTGCGCTGAGGACCGTGCAAACCTGAAACTCGTTCTATTAATTCACAAAGCACAGGGGAGGAGAAGTAACTGAAACCCACTTGGACATGACCAAAATGGAAGGAAAGGCTCCTTGCAACCACAGCAGAGACACTCACGTGAGGCTAGGTAAGGGCTGGTTTCATTAATACACAATCATTAGCACCTGGTTGTCAAAGGGTAGGTGTAAAGACCAGACCACGACCAAGACCCTGAGGCATGGCCTAGTGTTTGTGCCCAACACCAGGAAGCTTGAAGACAAAGGGAAAGGAGCCCGTGTGACGGCCTTCCTTCCTCACGCCGTCCCAGTCACAGGCGGCTCAGGCGGCTCGGGGCATGACTCAGGATGTTGCCTGAGACCTGACCCTTGTGATGAATGGAGGACAAGCTGGGCAGAAAGGGGCTGGCGCTGTGTGAAAATTACAGAAAATGAAATCGTGCCCTCATTTTCTTCAGGTGCCATTTTCACTGAGTTTGAGTGCCAGTGTTCTAGAACAAAAGAATTTTGTTAAGTTTTAAATATCTTCATTTTGATCTTTCGATAATGGAGAAAGTCTCCACCTGAACAAATGAGATGCTTACATGTAAGTGGGGAAATGAGTTGGCAAAATGGAGAAATGGGGGCGGGGGGAGTGTGATGAAACATATTTAGTTTTGCTGTTTTAGTTTAAAAAAGACTTTCTCATTGATCCACTTTGGACAATAGAGCCTACTTTTTATTGTTGTGATTTATTTTACTAAGGATACTCTTTTCTTTTCCAAACTGAATTTACTTTTGCACTTAAAGAAAAAAAACATCCTGTATAATGAAAAGGACCAATCTACGTCCATGTGGTTGGAATGGCTTCCTGTTGGCATGGATCAAAGCCTGAGGATCTCTTGAAACATTTTCTAGTTTTCCAGATCCAGAGAAGAACTGTAGATACACTCGGGTAAAAATACCCAGTGATTAAGTATGTCCCCACTGAATGGACGTACCATGCATGGTGTGGTTGGGAAATAATGGGTCCTGTGCTACCTGGAGGCGGGAACCTTCTTTTCGACCCTTCAGGATGTATTGTTCAGTAAGTGCTTATTAGATGAAAGATGTATATTATTAATGGTATTAATTGGCTGTGCAGTTTTAATGTCTCCAAGCCCTCAAAGAGGACCCTGTGTAGAAGGAGTGAGTCATCAGGCTCCTGGGTGTACAGTGACTGGGATGAAGGAGGACTAGAAAACTAGAATATGCCGAGTCAAGCACAGGAGGGAAAAAGACTGTGGAACTAGACAAGACGTTCCAGTATTCAGAAATCAGAGACCCAACCAAGACTCCCAATCTCACACTACAATGAAGTATCATTCCTCTATTGATGGTTTTTGGTTTTAACCAATATTATTTTAAAAGGACAAGCCAAGGGTTACAATTCATATGGTAGATTTTTGTTGAATGTAATCAAATGTGTACTGGAGAGCAAGTAATGCTTTGTAAAGGGCAGAGTTATGCCTTACATTGTATGTGGATTCACTTACAAAACTGGAATGTGCTTTGGTTCAGTCACCAGTTCAACTGGAAAGGAAGAATACAGGTGGTAAGAAATTGAGCTCAAATGTTATGTCTTGAAGCAAAAGAAGTAATCTTGTGGAAATGTTCTTTTGTGGTACGTAACCATTCTTCTAGGTGGCAGTTTAGCTAGTGTCAAAAACAAGACAGGAAAACAGATGCACTACGTGCCTATGTATTGCACCTTCTCCCTAACTTGAAATTCTGTCCTTTAACAGCAGAATGAACTGGTGTCATCAATCTGCCAGATGTTTCTGGTTTTCAGAAAAAGGGTTTCAGCTAGTCACTTAGGCAGTCTACTCCTCGTGTAAAATAAACTCAACTTGATGTCATTATAGCACAGGAATAACTATGCTGCTCAAAAATACATGATCCCGATACACAGCATAATGATCTTAGCGGGTGTCTGTCATCACACATCCATGGAGTGTCAATGCACCCGACACAGCACAAGACAGAGCTGAGGAAGGAGGGCGACTGCTGCTATTGGTTTCTAAAGTAAAAACAAAACAAACAAACAAACAAAAGAAACAAAACTCTACCACCAAGCAGTCAAAATAAGGGCACAGAGACAGCACACGGGAGATGGCAGATTCCTCTACTTTCACCTTCAACACGAAAAAGAAAAGCCACAACTGAGATCTAACTGAGAGAGATTTCTAAATTCAAAGTAGAGTAACTAATACTACCTGGCATAAAATGTCATACCTGATATAAAGGTGCATAAAAAGAATGAATATGACCATAGCCTAATTAAACTTAAAGTTCAGATAAAGTCCCAAATGTAAGTAAGTCTCTTTTCATTACATAGACATTCAGATCTGGCCACAGCCATCTGCTTTGAGACCAGAGAGACCTGGCATTTGATTTCTTCATTAGGGACTGAGAAGAGCTTTGGCTTTCCTACCAGCCATTCCATTCACGCACCAGCTGTGGACAGTGGCCATGTGGAAATGCTGGGTATTTGGAGAGCTGAGATACTATGTACAATCAATAGCTTATAACCAGTGAAAATAATAGAAGCGTAATCCAAAGCAAGTGTCCAAGATAAGAATACAAAAGAGCAAAGTGCTTGAGTCTACAGGTCTTCCCTGAAAGTTTCAACAACGTTTAACTCTTAAACTAGGCAGGGAAGAGAATTTGCATAGCAGCTTACAAAGTAATTTGCATTAAAAATACGGACAGACTTTTCCATGATTTTGAAAACAAATATGCCCACATGCATATAAATTAAACAAGAGGACCTAGAGTTTCTCAAAGAATTTTTAAAGACGCAACCTTTACCTTATACCTCTTGTCCATTAAACCATTTATAGTGAAACCTGTTTCCGGGAGAAACATAATCTTGTCCGGATTCCACACGGCGTAATTTTTTTTTTTAAAGAATAAATTTTGGTTTATCAGCTAAGTGCATTTAATCAGCTGAAGAAAGCTGTGTTACCATTCTGCTTAGGAGAAGTTAAGAAAACAAACAAGTAACAATGTTAGCCATTTATGGGTTGAACGATTTTCTATGGGTAAAAAAAGAAATAAATACTTAAATCTCCCCTGCCATGCAATATTTTTTAGTGAGGGAATTTGTAGTGAGAGTACAGATGCGGAACGCAGGCCCTATCAGACTTTCCCCAGCCTAAAAAAGTGCTAAAACAGGGCTTTCAAAGAGGTGGGTGACATTTAAAGTAACATTTCTGATTGCCTGTGCATGTCTCAATATTTAACCTGAAACTCTGTCTACTACGCAGGCGAGTTTACAGTCACAACTACCCAATAAGCACTGTGTAGACACCCACTGAAGAACTGCTTCCTATAAGAGAACAGGTTTAGACCGGGCACCTCTAATCTGAAATGCTCTGGAATCCAACATTTGTGATCAGCATGCTGGATTTTGAATTAGGAACACCCAGCTGGAGAAGTCTATATGAGTGTCCCACAGTCTGGAACACTCCCAGGATCTGGAACACTTCTGGTTCTAAGCATTCAGGTAAGGGATTCTCAACTTGTGTCAATTTCAGACAAGGTTTGTTTGATGACTTCAGGAACGGATCTGTCTTTTGCAGAGAAAGAAAACTTTGTGCCTTTTCTTTTCTTTTTTATGGGGAGAGAATGGCCAGGAAAGAGGAGGAAGCCTTTCAGACACCAGCTGGTGTCGCCTGTGTGGTATGAGAAGCAGCCGAGCACCTGGTCTGGAGGGAGGGGCAGCAGGTGGTCTGCCTGCAGGGGGCACACTCTGCAGCCTCCTCTCCACTGGACACACAGGAGCCCGAAAGGCCCTGACAATTCTCCTAAATCAAGATGAAAGAGAAATGAAAAGTTACCTGCTTCTATAAAAGAGGTGAAATATAAAAATGATCATTTTTACTTGTCGTTTGAAAATTATATTGAAAATAATATGCCATGTTGTGGCAGGGAAATACAAAATACACATTTATCAAGGTGTCCCATTCCTAAAAAGCACTTCGTCTGTGGCTTGAAAATCCCCCCCCCCACACCTAGTTGAAGAACAATCTTGGCCACCTCGACTGGAGAGCAGTTCACGGATGCAGGCAAGCAGCTGCTGGGCTCTTGCTCTTGGGGCTGCTAGTGGACAGAGACCTCCCATACACTTCCATTTCCCAGGACTCAAAAGGTTATTACAAACCTCTGGACCTCAGCAAAACGAGCTGAAGCATATACGCCCTGCCCCTCCGGCCCACCGCTTAACCACACCTGGCTTCCAGACTCCACCTCACCAGTGAGCGGCGGCTCAGGATTCCCCTGCAAGTCCCAGTGTGTTAGCCTTTCTCCTGAGCACAGAAAGCCTCAGCCAAGTGGCTCTGCTGCCGAAGTCTGGACGGACTGTCCGACTCCTCTTATTAACGATACTCTCACTGCAAGGAGTGTCCAAGCTGGCTTATCTGACAGCATCATTTGTTGAAATTCTGCTTCCAGATATCATAGCTGGACCTTCGAGACATTTTCTCCTTCCTTTAATTGCAAATTGTCTCATATGGAACCCATCTTAGGTTTATGAATTTTCAAATCAAAAAAGTTCTTAAAAGGCAAATTTTTGTCTAGATTTTAACTTCTAGTTTTGAAGTGAACTAGATAATTCATCATTGGAGCTTTAACAATTATCTGAAGCTCGGGGAAGAACACACATCTCTCCCCGACATCGGATAGAGAACTCTCTCTGCTCCTGAGTCTGCTCTCTCCCACGTCCCACCTGTCAGTGTGCACACAAACCAAACAGCTCAGGTTTAGTGTACACAGCTACATCTTCTCAGCCCCCACCCCAACTGGGGTGCCACTCACATCTGCTCCCTAACAGTACTCACATCATCTTATGACATCCCTGATAGATCAAGTAAACAGCAATAATTCCTAGAGCTTTCTTCAGAGGGCAGAGAGAGCATTCAAGTCAAAAGTATCTTTCCTTTCAGATCTAGGGACTTGTGCTAATCTTGAAATTTTATACAGATACTACACTATTTTAAATTTCTTCAGATACATACCTTCTTCAAAATTAGGAAAACTAAGCCTCATGTGATTGTCCAATACCACAGAATCAGCAATTGTATTGCTGCTGCCCCCTAACAGTCGCATCTGGTACAGCTTCGCAAAGTGCAGGTGGATCATCCAGAGAGAAGCCAACAGGGGGTCTTGAGTCAGCAGCCGTCTGTCTGCGCCACTCTGCTGCCGCAGGCAGGGCCAGGGCCAGGGTGCCGCGTGGGCTCAGAACATCTCGCCGTGATGCCCCGCGCTGGGATTTGGCTTCACCCACCACGCCTGCTCTTCAAGCAAGCTGGCTCTTCCCCACCAGTAAGGAATCCCACCCGAAGACTGTTTCTCCAAGCTAGAAGGGAGGGTCTCCCTGGAATGGCAGTGATACCCAGTTACTGAAAGAGTAACTAATAAAGCTCCACTCACCCTAACCAAAGGCACATGTGGTCAGCAGTAAGAAATGGCTTAGCCGAAAATGAGGATTTCTTTAAAATAAATCGTGGAAGATACCCTGGCTCCTACCAAAGATTAAATCAGAAAAACCTAAATCAAGCTAAACTTTTCTTCTAAAGCAGTAGTTTCCAACTTGCTTTTCAACTTGGTCACCACTAGAAAGGAGTGGAAGGCAAGGCAAATCAAATTTTGCAAAATCTAAGTCCTAATGTTAGCACGTGCGAGCAGCAAAGCTGGTGAGGAGGTGGGAAGTGATGGCCAGGGTGGGATGAAGTGAGAGCCAGGACAGATGAAGACCCCTTTGGGGAAGCGACTCAAGGACGTCCTTGGTGGAGGGAGCAGGTGAGGAGAGTGAACTCCCACGAACCCTGTGGCCTATCTGGAATGACCGAGAGGCAACGGGCCGCTGCGCACTAGCACCTAGGAAGGGAGAGTTTGTCCTCACCAAGAGCTCAAGGCTAAGCCCACAAGAGGTCCTATAGGAAGCAGAAAAAGGAAACAGCTCTTGGCTACTTGATGGTGCCTGACAAGAAAAACAACAGCCACTCTTTTCAACAGGAGCAACAAGCCTAATCACACAGCAGCTGCAAGACAGTGGACCAACAGCTTCGTTCTGGAGCTCATCAGGGTCATCTGGCCAAGGTAGGTTGTGAGAAGTATGGTTCAGCAGCGATTTGCAGGTCCGTGGGAAGGCACTGTGCTGGAGGGGAGAGCAAAGAGCTTTCTTTTTGTGCTTTTTTTTTCTTTTTTGAGGTGAGAATACTTCTTTTGACAGTCAAGGCTCTTTTCTGATTTTTTTGCTGCTCATACAAGCAGTCCCATGCGGGTGACTTTGGCCGACAAGAAGGTATGCAACACGAATACAATCGGCTTTGGACAGGAGTGCAGGTCCATGGTCTGTGAAGAAAGGACATTAATTATCACTCTCCTATACAGACAATTTAATAAGCAAAGATCTGAAATAAACAAGTTTAGATGGATGTTCTAACTTTCAAAAAGACTGTGCCAGGGCCAACATTCTGGTGAGCGGGTTAGGCCACTGTCTGTGATATTGGCATCCCATATCGGAGCACTGGTTCGAGTCCTAGCTGCTCCACTTCTGATCCAGCTCCCTGCTGGTGCACCTGGGAGAGCAGTGGAAGATGGTCTAAGTAACTGCACCCTTGCCACCCACATGGGAGATATGGACAGCGTTCTGGGCTCTTCAGTTCAGCCTGGCCCAGCCCTAGCTGTTGGAGCCATTTGGGGAGTGAACCAGAAGATGTGAAACAAAGAACACTGTACGTGGAGACCACTAACTGTATCTGTAATTATATTTCCCTGGGGAAGGCAGCTGAAGCATGATCATCTGTGGGCGTGGTTTCTGAAACCTCTTGATAGATCTGTGGTGGGCATGATGGTCGGTGGGGCTTGTTAGGAGGAACAGCTATGCCTTCCTAAACACAGGTCTCCAACTTGACAGCTGCCACTCTCACGAGCAGGGAGAGCTAGAGTCAGGCTGTATGCACCCTTGGCACTGATAACATAAACCAGGAAAAGGCTAAAATTATGCCTTTTAAAGGAAAACATTAATTAGAAACATAAGTGACAGAGCACTAGTTATTGCTAAACTGTATATATTAAATATACAGCAGGGTTAAAATGTACAAATAGAAATAACCTAACACCTTGCTTGCTAAATGGCAACCGATAGTACTAACTGGCTAATTTAATAGAGAGAAGGATTTACCTCTCACTAATGTCTCAGGCTGCTGAAAAGCCCTGCACTATGGTCTGTCCTTAGTCTCCTAAAGGTTCAGCATTCACAGTCAGATTTTTAGGGGCCGGTGCGGTGGTTAAGCACTGTCTGCAGTGCTGGCATCCTATATGGGTGCTGGTTTGTGTCTTGGCTGCTCCTCTTCCAATCCAGCTCTCTGCTTATGGCCTGGGAAAGCAGTGGAAGACGGCCTAACTGCTTGGGCCCCTGCACTCACACGGGAGACCCAGAAGAAGCTCCTGGCTCCTGGCTTTTGATAGCCCCAGCTCTGGCCATTGAGGCCATGTGGGGAGTGAACCAGAGGATGGAAGACTTCTCTGTGTCTCCACCTCTCTTGTCTATAGTAAGATGGTCAGCCATAGCTTTCTCATTTGGAGATTCAATTACATTACTGTTGTCAAGTTCCCATCTCCAGTGGTTTTGTCAGTGGACATAAGATTTCATGTATGGTAAGACTGGAGATACTGACAAAACTGGTAACAAAGGTAAGGTATTTCTTCTCTTTTTTCGTAATTTATGATTTCTGTAGTATACTTGATATATTGCTTTAGTCCCTCTGGGAGGAATCGTGACTTTCTGTTGATATTTCCTTTAAAGGACAAGGGAGTCAAAAAAAAGCTGATAGCTGTGTGGATGTTTCCTTTCTCTTAATTGGCAGACTTCTGTAGCAGACAAGTCACTCAATCACTCTTAACCCTCAGCCCAGCGAACTGCTGATAAGAGCAATGGAAAGAATCTATTACAGTTTGCCAGCTTTCTTATTTTACATCTTACTTTTAAAATAAAAACCTGTTTCTTGAGGGGCTGTTTTTTCTTCCTAACAATAAAACAAAACTTTTTTTTTTTTTAAACAAAACACCTACACTCAATGACATCTCGAAAAGAATTTCCTGGATCCAGAAGAAATGCTGGATCATGATGTTCTATGTAAGACATAAGAAGAAATGAGAAGAGAATGTCTGTTAGTACAAACGTGTCTTTCAGAAACACTCACCAGTTCTCCCTCAGGGCCACCGAAATCCAGATACAGATTCCTGATGCCGTCATCAGCAGACATTTTCAGCCTCTCGAAGGGGTAGCGGTATAGTATGCTGCTGGCGCCTGCATCTTCCCTGGAGATAGTGAACCCATTTTCATAGTGGACAGTGAATCTTACCTCTTGGCCATTTAATGTGCAACCTGTTGAAGACAAGGAAAAATATTGGCAAAGTGGAAAGAGATGCTTCTGGTTTCACAAAGTGAAAAAAGATCTTTCCTAGACAATCTCAGAACTATCTGGGGCCTCCTAAAATGAGTTTTGTGTTGGTTACTGAAGTCAACATCTTGACTGAGATGAGGCAGAAATGACCATAACAATGACAACAGACTCAGGTCAATCCTCACTTGAGCACTCATGCTGGCAAGGCGGGGAGGGATAAGCTGCATGTGGTACTGGAGCGGTAAGAGGGATGATCCTTGCCCTCAAGGACTCCATCCACACAAAGGCATAAATGTGAGATTCCAACTGTGTAATGTAGAATGTGTAGAATACAACTGAATGCCAAACTGAACAAGGCCAAAGTCAAGGGAAAATTTCCCGAAGAGTTGGGACTTCAGATAGGCCCTACAGAATAGGAAAAACTGCATAGGGAAGGGGAAATAGGAAGAAGGATTCAAGTTGGCAAGAAGAAGGAACCACCAAAGAAGCAAAGGCAGAGATGTCTTTCAGGATTGTGGTTTGGTTGTTATTTGGAAAAAGACAGTGTGAATTGAAGGTAAGGGCAACGCCGAGCAAAAGACAAGCAGTCAATCCTTTCAAAGGAAGCATCTGGACTGACAGGACACAGAACTGGCAGCTGCCTTCTATCAAGATGGCGAAGTCTGTCTCACTAACAACTGAGTCACATTTCTTCTCGTACAGGGGCTATAACTGAGAGACTCACTGAGACTTGGCTACTGCATAGCTGTTTGAGAGCTGAGCTTAAAATTACTTAAGGATCAGAGTTGAACTAGCTTGGTCACTTCACTTTTTTTTTTTTTTTTTAATATTTATTTTATTTATTTGAAAGGTAGAGTTACAGAGAGAGATCTTCCATCTGCTGGTTCACACTCCAAATGGCCCCAACAGCTGGAGCTGGGCCAGGCTGAGCCAGCAGCTGGAATTCCAATTGGGTCTCCCATGTGGGTGGCAGGGGCTCCATACTTGCGACACCTTCTGCTACTTTCCCAGGTCCATTAGGAGGGAGCTGGATCGGAGGTGGAGTAGCTGGTACTCGAATCAGCGTCCATTTGGGATGCTGATGCTGCAGGCAGTGGTTTAACCCACTGTACCAAAATGCTGGCCCCTCATGTGCCTGGAAAAGCAGCAGAAGGTGGACCAGGCACTGGGCCCCTGCCACTCATGTGGAAGACCCGGATGGAGTTCCAGGCTCCTGGCTTTGGCTTGCCCCAGACTCAGCCATTGTGGACATTTTGGGAGTGAACCAGAGGACTGAAGATCTATCTCTCTCTCTCTCTCTCTGCCTTTCAAATATATAAACATATCTTTTTTTTTTTAATTTTTTGATAGGCAGAGTGGACAGTGAGAGAGAGAGACAGAGAGAGAAAGGTCTTCCTTTGCCGTTGGTTCACCCTCCAATGGCCGCCGCTGCAGCCGGCGCACCGTGCTGATCCGATGGCAGGAGCCAGGATCCAGGTGCTTTTCCTGGTCTCCCATGGGGTGCAGGGCCCAAGCACCTGGGCCATCCTCCACTGCACTCCCTGGCCATAGCAGAGAGCTGGCCTGGAAGAGGGGCAACCGGGACAGAATCCGGCGCCCCGACCGGGACTAGAACCTGGTGTGCCGGCGCCGTAAGGTGGAGGATTAGCCTATTGAGCCACGGCGCCGGCTAAATATATAAACATATCTTAACAACAAAGACTTATGAGGTCAGTGTTGTTGCATAGGGGCTAAAACTGATGCGTGCAATGCCAGCATCCCATATGGGAGCAATTTGTGTTCTGGTTACTCTCCACTTCCAATCCAGTTCCCTGCTAATGGCCTGGGAAAAGTGGTGGAAGATGGCCCAAGTGTTTGGGCCCCTGCCACCCACAAGGGAGACCTGGATGAAGCTTCTGGCTTTGCTTGGCCTGTTGTGGCCATGTGAGGAGTGAATCAGCAGATGGAAGACTTCTCTCTGTCTCTCTCTCTTTGTCACTCTTCCAAAATAAATCAATCTTTAAAAAAATATTTATTTTAAAGACAGGGTGACCGTGGGTGGGGGAATGTGGGGAGGAGAGGGAGAAGAAGGAAAGAGAGACAGAGAGATAGATCTTCCATCAGCTGGTCCACTCCTCAACTGGCCACAATAGCCAAGATTAGACAAGGCTGAAGCCTGGAGCCAGGAACTCCTTTCTGTCTCCCACATGGGGGACAGGGTCCTAAGCACTTGGGCCATCTTTCGCTGTCCTCTCAGGCACATTAGCTTCCTAGCTGGCTCAGAAGTGGTACAGCTGGGACTTGAACCAGTACTCAATATGGGAGGCCAGCAACACAAGCAACAGCCCTAGCACTAGCCCCATTACTTATTTTTTAATTAAAAAACTTATATTTATTTATTTATTTGAGAGACATACTTGCTAACACCGAGAGAGAAAGCTCCTGTCTACTGGTTCATTCTCCAAATGTCAACATCAGCCAGAACTGGGCCAGGCAAAATCCAGGAGTTAAAACTTGATCCAGGTCTTCCATGAAGGTGGCAAAGGCCCAAGTGCTTGAGCTGCCTCTCAAGGGTCTGCATTAGCAGGAAGCTGGAGTCAGGAGCCAGAGCCAGGAATCAAACCCAGGTACACCATGAGAGACAAAGAATAAAATAATAAAAATTTAAGGCAAACTAGGGGCCAGCGCTGTGGCATAGTGGGTAAAGCCGCCGCCTGCAATGCTTGCATCACATATGGGCACCGGCTCAAGTCCTGGCTACTCCATTTCCGATCCAGCTCTCTGCTATGGCCTGGGAGAGCAGTGGAAGACGGTCCAAGTCCTTGGGTCCCTGCACCCTCGTGGGAGATCTGGAAGAAGCTCCTGGTTCCTGGCTTCAGATCAGCATAGCTTTGGCCGTTGCAGCCAACTGGGAAATGAACCAGCAGGTGGAGGACCTCTCTGTCTGCCTCTCCTCTCTCTGTGTGTAACTCTGACTTTCAAATAAATAAATCTTTTTTTAAATTTTTTTTATTTTTTTGACAGGCAGAGTGGACAGTGAGAGAGAGAGACAGAGAGAAAGGTCTTCCTTTTCCATTGGTTCACCCCCCAATGGCTGCTGCGGCCGGTGCACCACGCCGATCCGAAGCCAGAAGCCAGGTGCTTCTCCTGGTCTCCCATGCGGGTGCAGGGCCCAAGCACTTGGGCCATCCTCCACTGCACTCCCGGGCCACAGCAGAGAGCTGGCCTGGAAGAGGGGCAACCGGGAAAGAATCCGGCACCCCGACCAGGACTAGAACCCGGTGTGCCGGCGCTGCAAGGTGGAGGATTAGCCTAGTGAGCCGAGGTGCTGGCCAAATAAATAAATCTTAAAAAAAAAAAAAGAAAAAAGAAAAAGAAGAAGAAGGGGCCAGCGCTGTGGTGCAGCGGGTTAACACCTTGGCCTGAAGCACCAGCATCCCATATGGGTGCCGGTTCGAGACCCGGCTGCTCCACTTCCTGTCCAGCTCTCTGCTGTGGCCTGGTAAAGCAGTGGAAGATGGCCCAAGTCCTTGGTCCTTGCACCTGCGTGGGAGACCCAGAGAAAGCTCCTGGCTCCTGGCTTCGGATTGGTGCGGCTCCGGTGGTTGAGGCCAACTGGGGAATGAACCATCAGATAGAAGACCTCTCTCTCTCTCTCTGTCTCTCTGTGTAACTCTGACTTTCAAGTAAAAATAAATAAATCTTAAAAAAAAAAAAAAAAAAAGAATGAAATAAGCCTGTCTCTGCATGGTTTAGAAGAATCTCCTGGAAATGTTGCTCATGTGGTTCTACAGAAGTAGCACAAAGAAAGAAAGAAAACTCACAAATTTGCTGTTCTTGGAACATTTCCTCTGTTTAATATAAATTTTATAAAACTAGATTTATAAAATAAAATACATAGAAAACAAGAGAGCAAAAGTAAGTAAACTGATTTACAACCAAGATGGCCAAGGTAAATAAAACCACGTTAGAAACTGTAATTATGAGGCTGCCTTTGGGGTACAATGGTTTATCTGTTGGTTGCAATGCCAGCATCCCATATGGGCACCAGTTCAAGTCCTGGCTGATCCATGTCTAATCCAGCTCCCTGCTAATGCTCCTGGGAAAGCAGTGGAAGATGGTCCAAGTGCCTGGGCCCCTGCCACCCACACAGGAGACTTGGATTGTTTCAGCCTCCTGGCTTTTTGCGGCAATTTAAGAACCAGCTGATGAAAGATCTCCCCCTCTCTTTGTGACTGCCTTTCAAATAAATACATAAATCTTAAAAAAAAAACAAACAAACCTGTAACTGCTACTTCATTGTGAATGATCTCTGTTCTTGTTAAAATGAAAAGCAATATGAAAAAAATATATATGCGTACACAAATACAAAAATACTACATTGAATAGGGGATGAGACGCCCAAATCCATAGACCAGCCACAAGAGGGCGCTGCCACAATGGTAAGAGGCTGCCAGGATTTTTCCTTTTAGATGCTCATTGAGTAAGCATTAGGCATACATTTTCAAACTTTTGAAGAGAAACTCCTAATTCCTTTAGTTTCCTGTAGCCATAAGCTTGTCAGATGTACACATTTTAAGGATGTCTATCCAATACACTTAGATTCCAAATTTGAACTCCAGAGTCAATGCATCTGGTACTTGGTAAATGAGCCCTTACACTGTCACATGCAGATTAAAATGATGAATTGGAAAACTGCTGTGCAGTGCAGAGTGGGTATAAATGTGCTGACAGCCACCTACCAAGCGCAGAAAACTGCCAGTGAAACACAGACACCAGATTTCTTTCCATCATCACCACTTTTAGCAGCAATATTTTAGCACATTTTTAAGTCTGGCACACATGACAATGGTTTCACTTTAAATTAAATTAAAGCATAACAGTTCCATTTAATTACTGTTAGAAATGAAATGTCAGCATCTCTACCTAGAGAGACCTCCTTGATCAGCTCAGCCGCAGCGTGACAACCCTGGACAAGTGTCCTGGTCCAGGTGGACAGATCCCGGTGTGTCTCCACTCTGAAGAGATGCATCTCAATGCCCTGTCGAGAGCCTGTCCTGGTAGCAAATGTAAGGTCAGATCCAAGTGAGGGGGACCGACATCCAGAGCCAGAGTGAACCAACCTAGGGCCACAGACAGAGCAGAAAGGTAGTTACGGCATCAGCAGAGGAAAATGCTAAAGGAAAATTCACGCTGTTCAGCAGCAACTTACAAAAGTCATCTGTGGTTTCAGGGTAAGTATATTTCAAAGCAAGATTACAGTCTTTACCATTCTGTGTTTTCCTAAAGTAACCGCTGTGTCACAGTCACCCTGAACACTGGAATGGACTTTCCCATGGGTTTTTTATGCTCCCAAGAGGATATGCATATCCCAAAAGATATAATTTGGATTAGAAAGTGATAAGCAAATTATAAATAATAACTTCAGAGGAAAAATATGCTCCTGAGAGAAAAACTGGGTGGGTCACTGCACGGCAAACTTCAGTCCGAAGAACTTGTGATTGCAGTAGCCACTGAATACCTGTTCTGGAGTAATGGTCAGACGGTAGCTAGTAAGGACCAACAACAAAACCAAATGTACCCGGTATTAGCATAAAAATTCATGCCGAATTTGCATCTGACTCTATAATTACTTGATCTATGAAGAAATATTATGCAAAAAACCCTCAGAATAAGTAAAACTATCTTTGTTCACGACATGACTGTCTACACAGAAAATTCCAAATAACAAACCAAAACAACAAAACAAAGAAATAACTACTGGAACAAGCAAGCAATTATAGCAAGGTTGCCAGATATAAAATTAATATATAAATGTCAGTTTCTTTGAGTAATTAGAATTTGAAATTAAAAACAGAGTATCATTTATATCAGTTAACACAAAAATGAAATATTCAGGTGAGAATCTAACAAATTATGTACGGGTGCTACATGAGGACAATCATAAAACTGGGGCCAATGCTGAGGGTTAACAGGTTAGGCCACCACTTGCCATGCTGACATCCATGTGGGAGCTGGTTTCCATCCTGGCCTGTCCACCGCGCTTCCAAATCCAGCTCCCCGCTAATGCGCCTGAGAAAGCAGCAGAAGTTTGCCCAAATCCTTGTGCTCCTGTTCCCACAAGGGAGACCTGGATGAAGCTACTGGCTTTGGACTGCCCTAGCACTAGCCATTGCAGCCACTTGGAGAGAGAACCAGCGGATCTCTCTCTAACTCTCCCTTTCTCTCTCTCCAAATCCAAGTCTTTCTCCAAGTATGCCTTTCAAATAAATAAATCTCTTTTTTTAAAAAAATAAAACAAAACATAAAACTTTGACAAAAGATTCCAAAGCTCTAAATAAATGGAAAGATATTTCATGTTCATGGGTGGAAAGACTCCATTTTTTTTTTTTTTTAATTTGACAGAGTTAGACAGTGAGAGAGAGAGAGACAGAGAGAAAGATCTTCCTTCCGTTGGTTCACCCCCCAAATGGCTGCTACGGCCAGAACTACGCCGATCTGAAGCAGCCAGGTGCTTCTTCCTGGTCTCCCATGCGGGTGCAGGGGCCCAAGCACTTGGGCGATCCTCCCACTGCCTTCCGGGGCCACAGCAGAGAGCTGGACTGGAAGAGGAGCAGCCAGGACTAGAACAGGCGCCCATAAGGGATGTCGGCGCCACCGGCAGAGGATTAACCAAGTGAGCCATGGCGCCGGCCCCGAGACTCCATATTAAGATATAAATTCTCTCCACTTTGATCTACAAATTCACTGCAATCTCAGTTATACCCCAAACAAGTTATTTTGTAGATACTGACAAACTGATTCTAAAGCTCATAGGGAAAGCAAAAGATCCAGACAGCCAGCACAATATTGAGAACAAAAAGTGAAGTACTGGCACTACTCAACTTTAAGTCTGACTATAAAGCTACTGTATTTGAGACAGTGTGGAATTGGCAAAAGAACAGACAAATTGATCAGTGGAACAGACTAGCACCCAGAAACAGACCCATATAAAGAGTCAACTGATCTTTGACAAAGGAGCAAAGACAATTCAATGGAGAAAGAAGTCTCTTCAATAAATGGTGCTGGAAACAGTCAGGCAATACATGCAAAATAAATCTAGACAGATCTCATACCTTTCACAAAAAGTAACTCAAAATGGATCTTAGAGCTAAATACTAAACACAAAACTGAAATTTCTAGAAGATAACATTGTAGAAAAAGGTAGCTGCTTAAAAAGATCTTAAACCAAAAATCACAGAATTGACAACTGGAATTTTACAAAAATTAAAAGAATTACTCTCTGCAACACACTGTTAAGAGAATGACAAGGCCGGTGCCACAGCTCAATAGGCTAATCCTCCGCCTGCGGCGCCGGCACACCAGGTTCTAGTCCCGGTCGGGGCGTCAGATTCTGTCCCGGTTGCCCCTCTTCCAGGCCAGCTCTCTGCTGTGGCCCGGGAAGGCAGTGGAGGATGGCCCAGGTGCTTGGGCCCTGCACCCGCATGGGAGACCAGGAGAAGCACCTGGCTCCTGCCTTTGGATCAGCGCGGTGCGCCGGCCGCAGCAGCCACTGGGGGGTGAACCAATGGAAAAGGAAGACCTTTCTCTCTGTCTCTCTCTCTCTGTCTAACTCTGCCTGTAAAAAAAAGAGAGAGAGAGAGAGAGAGAGAGAATGACAAGACATCAGGGAGAAAATGTTTGTAAAACACATATTTGATGAAGGACTGATAATTCAAACTGCAAGTTCATTCCCTAAATGCCCAACAGCTAGGCCGGGCCAGGCCAAAAGCAGAAGCCCTGAACTCAATCCAGGCCTCTGATGCGGGCAACAGGAACCCAGGTATGTGAGTCCTCATCTGCTGCATCCCAGGGTGGGTGAGGTGAGCAGGAAGCTGACTCAGAAGCACAGGTGGGACTTGAATCAAGACACTTTGATATGGGGATTCAGTATCCCACGTTGCATCTTCAACACTGTTCAGATGCCTGCCGCTCTCATATCTGGCGCAGTCTAAAAGAACTGCAAACAGGGTCCCAAAGTGGTAGCTGACTTCCACGTTCACGGCAGCATCATCTACAACAGCAACCTGCAGGTGCTTCGATAGAAGAATGCATAAAGACAATGTGGCATACCCATACAAAGAGGAAACTCCATCATAATATACCAGATATACACCATAACAGACCTTGAAGATACTATGCTGAGTGAAAAAAGCCAGCCAGAACACCACAAATACTGCATGATTCTACTTATATTAGGCACCCAAAGTAGACACATTCATAGAAACAGCAGCAGGTACTGTGGTTAGCAGGGTTTGGGAAAGAAGGGGAAATGCAGCCCTGTGACTCGATGGGTAGACAGTTTCAGTTTTGCAAGAGGAAAACGCTCCAGCAATCAGCTGCACAGCAAAGTGCATACAGCTGGCACTGCTGCACTACACACTTAATCATGGTTAAGTGATTCTTACTACACACAAAAAAGAACTGGTACAGCAGGGAAAACAGAAAATAAAAGAGGGTGGCAAAAGATACGAGCATATGCCTCATCAACAAGCTAAAAACAGTTTGTAAACAAGCATATTAGAACAGTCAGCATCATATATCATGAGAGGACCTTAAATTAAAATGAGATACCCTGGCTGGGGTTGTGGCATAGCCGGTTAAGCTGCTGCCTGTGACACTGGCATCCCATATGGGTACCAGCTCGAGTCCCAGCTACTCCACTTCTGACCCAGGTCCATACTAATGAACCTGGGAAAGCAGCAGAAGATGGTACAAGTCCTTGAGCCCCTGCACCCATGTGGGAGACCCAGATGAATTTCCAGGCTCCTGGTTTTGGCCTGGCCCAGCCTGATCTTCATTATAGTCATTCTGGGAGTAAACCAATGGATGGAAGATTTGCTCTCTCTAATTCTGCCTTTCAAATAAATAAATGAATCTTAAAAAAAAAAAAATCTTAGTAACAAATAAGAATGGGAATAGGAGAGGGAGGAGGAAGAAGGGTGGGAGTGTGGATACAGTGGGAAAAGTCTCTATGTTCCTAAAGTTGTATTTATGAAATGCATGAAGTTTGCATTCCTTAAATAAAAGGTTTCTGGGGGAAAGAATTAAAAAAAAAAAAAAGATAAACCAAACACCTACTCCCATGGCTAAAATAAAACCACAAGGAACACCAAGTGCTGAAATGCATGTAGAACAATAGGAACCCTTGTGCACGTGTGGTGGGGTAAAGTGGTATGGTCATTTTGGAAGATAGGGTAGTTTCTTACAAAAATAAACATAATGCATGACAGAGTAGTCTGCACCACACTTTATGCATACCACACAAATCTGCCTTCCGTGCACCACCAGGGCCCACCCTCCTGACTGCTCTTCCCAAGTAGCGGAAACCACAAGTTCCACAAAGCTGCAAACTTAGAACCAGTGCCAACTAGAAATATTCAATATGCCCACAGGGTATGACCCCACATGACCTACTGAGGTCATAATAAAACTACCATGTCTAGCACTTCCACTCCTATCATGCACCTGTTCTTATGACTCTTCTAATATTTCCAAGAAAGGGCACAGAAATGAATGACACTCAAGCCCCTTGTGAATATTCAATTACCTGTCACCCTAGGCACCACTCCCTATGCCTCTGATGGTATAAAAGGATGGCCCTAATGTCGTTGAGGGGATCTTTGTTGTGTTTTGGTTTTTTGTTCATTCTCTCTCTCTCTCTCTCTTTCTCTCCTACCTGCACTTTTCCTTCACTTTAAACAAATCCTGCTTCACTGCACACCTTTATACCTCCACATGGAATTCTTGAGTAAGCTCAGCTTGGGGCTCTGTTGTGCACCACAATACAACCTAGCAGTTGTGTTCCTTGGTATTTAAGTTAAAAACTTACATTCACAGAAAAACCTGAACACAAATGTGTAACTGGAAAAATTCCCTTTACTGAATGGAAAAGAGTACAGGAATAAAAGGCTTGGCCTTGAGACCAGCTTGCAGCACCAGCATCTCATATGGGTACCGCTTCAAGTCCTGGCTGTTCCACTTCCAATCCAGCTCCCTGCTAATGGCCTTGGAAATGCAGTGGAAGATTCCCCAAGTACTTGGGCCCCTGCACCCAGGTGGGAGACCTGGATGAAGCTCCTGGCTCCTGGCTTCAGCCTGGCCCACCCCTGACTGTTGTGGCCATTTGGGGAGTGAACCAGCACATGGAAGATTTCTCTCTCTCTTTCTCTGTCTCTACCTCTTTCCCCCTCACTCTGTAACTTTGCCTTTCAAATAAATAAGTAAGTCTTAAAAAAATGTTTGGGCCTGGTGTTGTGGTGCAGCAAGGTAAGCCACCACCTACAATGCTGGCGTCTCACACTGCTGTGCTGGTTCGAATTCTGGCTATTCAATTCTGATGAAGCTCCCTGCTAATATGCCCGGAAAAGCAACAGAAGACGGCCTAAGTAACTGGGTCTCTGCCGCCCACGTGAGAGACACAGATGGAGTCCCTGGCTCCTGACTTCAGCCTGGCTCAAGACCCAGACATTTGGGGAGTGAACCAGCAGATGAAGATCTTGCTCTGTCTCTCCCTCTCTGTCATTCTTTCAAACTAAAATAACAAATAAATAAAATGAAATAAATTTAAAAGTAGTTCTTTTTTTAAAAACAGGAAATTCCAAGCCAAGATGGCTTTGCTGTGTGAAGAATTAATGTCAAATCTTCATGAATTCTTCCAAGAAAATTGGACAGAAAGGAACACTTCTGAATTCAACCTAAAAGGCTAGTAACACTCTAATACCAAAACCAAAGATATCATAAGAAAACTGCAGACCAATATCTTTAATGAATACAGACATAGAAATCCTCATCAAAATACCAGTAAACCAAATTGAGATTTTATCCCAGAAGTGCAAGGTTTATTTAACATCCAAAAATCAGGTAAGATAATAGACAAAATATATGATCACAGTCTCAGAGAATAAAAGCACCTGACAAAAATCAAATTCCCTCCATGAGTGAAAAACACTCAAATACATGGAATAGGGGCTCACTCTGTGGTGTTGCAGGTCAATCAGCTGCCTGCAGTGCCAGCATCCCATATGGGCGCTGGTTCTAGTCCTGGCTGCTCCACTTCTGATCCCTGGGAAAGCAGAAGATAGCCCAGGTGCTTGGGCTCCTGCATCCGTGTGGGAGACGTGGAAGGAGCTCCCGGGACCTGGCTTTGGATCAGCCCATCTCTGGCCATTGCGCCAGTTGGGGAGTGAACCAGTGGATGGAAGACTTCTCTCTCTCTGTCTCTGCCTTTCTGTAATTCTGCTTTTCAAATAGATAAATAAATCTTAAAAAAAAAAAAAAAAAAGATATGGAAGGCTAATCTTCTGCCTGCAGCACCGGCACACCGGGTTCTAGTCCCGGTCGGGGTGCCAGATTCTGTCCCGGTTGCTCCTCTTCCAGGCCAGCTCTCTGCTGTGGCCTGGGAATGCAGTGGAGGATGGCCCAAGTGCTTGGGCCCTGCACCCTCATGGGAGACCAGGAGGAAGCACCTGGCTCCTGCCTTCAGATCGGCACAGTGCACTGGCCGTAGCATCCATTTCGGGGGTGAACCAACAGAAGGAAGACCTTTCTCTCTGTCTCTCTCTCACTGTCTAACTCTGCCTGTCAAAAAAAAAAAAAAAAAAAAAAAGATATGGAATAGAAGAAAATTTCCACCTGATAAAAGGTGTCTATGAGAAACACACAACTAACATATTTAATGGTAAAAGACTGAATGTTTTCCCCTTAACAAACAAGAACAAGACAACGCTGTCCAGTTAGGCTACTTCTATTAACACTGTCCTGGAGGCTCTAGCCAGGGCAATTAGGCAAGAAAAAAAAAAAAAAATAAATAAATGCCACTCAGATGAAAGGGAAGATACACATTAACAGTGATCAATCCCAAAAAGAACTAAGAAGACAATTTCATTTGTAGCAGCATCAAATTAAAACATATCTAGACATAAATTTAACAAGATATAATTTATACTTTGAAAGTTACAAAACAATAAACAAAACAAGTTACAAAACAATAAATTTAAAAAGGACACCCTGTGTCAGGAACTGGAAGATTTAAATTATTTAATATTTATTTAAAGGCAGAGTTAGAGAGAGTACGGGAGAGACAGAAAGACAGAGAGATCTTCCATTTGCTGGTTCATTCTCCAAATGACCGTAATGGCCCAGTCTGAGCCAGGCCAAAACCAGGAGTTAGGAGCTTCATCTGGGTTTCCCGACCCAAGTACTTGGTCCATCCTCTGTTGCCTTCCCAGGCACACCAGCAGTGAGTTGGATCGGAAGCAGAGCAGCTGAGATTCAAATGGGCACCCATATGGGTTGCTGCGTTGCAAGTAAACAAAAAACCCAACCTACTGAGCTACAATACCAGCCCAGATTTAAATTATTAAAATGGCAATATTCTCCAGATTGATCCACACACTCAACACATCTCTATTAAAATTTCAGCTGCCTTCCCCCCACCCCAGAAAATGACAGGCTGATTCTAAAAATCATATAGAAATAAGGGACTCAGAATCTGCAAAACAATCTTGAAAAAAAAAAAAAAAAAAGAACAAAACTTAAGAATTCACACTTTCCACACTTTCTGGGGCTGGCACTGTGGCACAGTGGGTTAATGCCCTGGCCTGAAGCGCCACATCCCATATGGACGCTGGTTCGTATCCTGGCTGCTCCACTTCCAATCCAGCTCTCTGCTGTGGCCCGGGAGTTCAGTGGAGGATGGCCCAAGTGCTTGGGCGCCTGCACCCACGTGGGAGACCCGGAAGAAGCTCCTGGCTCCTGGCTTTGGATCGGCACAGCTCCGGCCATTGCGGCCAATTGAGGAGTGAACCATCGGATAAAACACCTCTTTCTCTCTGCCTCTCCTTTCTCTGTGTAACTCTCACTTTCAAATAAACAAAGAAATCTTTTTAAAAAAAGAATTCACACTTTATGATTTCAAAACTTACTACAAAGCTATAAAACTGAGATTCCAGAAATAAACCCTCACATTTATGATCAGCTGATTTTTGACAGAGAGCCAGAGGGTTAAATGGGAGAAAGAATAGTCTTTTCAGTGAATGGTACTGTGGTAACTGGATACTCACATGCAAACAAATGAAGTTTGACCCATACATCACACCACACACAAAAACTAACTCCAAATGGAAAAGAGATCAAAATATAAGAACTGAAGTATAAAAGTTTTAGAACGTGTACACAGAGGGTTAAGCTACTGCCTGCGACTGGCATCCTGTAAGGTGCAGGATCAAGTCTTGGCTACACCACTTTTTTAAAAGTTTTATTTATTTATTTGAAAGTCAGAGTTACACACAGAGAGAAGGAGAGGCAGAGAGAGAGAGGTCTTCCATCCACTTGTTCACTCCCCAATCGGCCTTAACAGCCAGAGCTGTGCTGATCTGAAACCAGGAGCCAGAAGACGGCACTTGAGCCATCTTCTACTGCTTTCCCAGGCCATAACAGAGAGAAGGATTGGAAATGGAGCAGGTGGGACTTGAACTGGAGTCCATATGGGATGCCGGCACTGCAGGTGGTAGCTCTACCCACTATGCCACAGAGCTGGCCCCTGCTCCACTTCTGATCCAGCTTGTTGCTAAAGCACCTGGGAAAGCAGCAGAAGATGGCTCAGGTACTTGGTCCCCTGCACTCATATGGGAGACCAGGATGGAGTTCTGGGCTCCTGGCTTTGGTGTGGCTTATCCCTATCTGTTGTAGCCATTTGGACAGTGAACCGGTAGATGGAAGGTCTCTCTCTGTCTCTGCCCCGTAACTCTGCCTTTCAAATAAACAAATCTCTGTGACTTCAGACTACACAAAGCCTTCTTAGTCCAACACAAACTGTACAAGTGATACAAACAGAAAGCTGTTAAATGGGACTTGATCAAGAGTAAATAATTTTGTGCTTCAACTGACACCGTCAAGAAACTACAAAGACTGACAGAGAGAAAGTATTTGAAAAGCATATATTTGATAAGTGTTTGTCTCTAAAATATAGAAAGAACTCTTACAACTCAATAATACTAAGAAAACCTGGGTAGGCATTCAGACTAGCTGCACAACCCAGCTATGACTTCAGGGGCCGGTGCCATGGTGCAGTAGGTTCATCCTCCGCCTGCGGCACCAACATCCCATATAGGCACCAGTTTTAGTCCTGGCTGCTCCTCTTCTAATCCAGCTCTCTGCTATGGCCTGGGAAAGCCATGAAAGATGGCCCAAGCGTTTGGGCCCCTGTACCCACATGGGAGACCCAGAAGAAGCTCCTGGCTCCTGGCTTCAGATTGGCCATTTGGGGAGTGAACCAATGGAAAGAAGACCTTTCTCTCTGTTTCTCCCTCTCACTGTCTGTAGCTCTACCTCTCAAATAAATAAATAAAATCTTAAAAAAAAACTTGTTTAAAAATAGAATCTCATGACTTCAAATGGATGAATTATATGTATGTGCATTATATGCCAATAAAACTACCAAAAAAAAAAAAAAAAAAAGTGGAGGCCAGCATTGTGGTGGAGTGGATTAAGCCACCGCCTGGCCTCAGTGCCAACATCCCACAAAGGCAACAGTTCATGTCCCAGCTGTTCCACTTCTGATTCAGCTCCCTGCTAATGCCCTGGGAAAGCAGAGGAGGATGGCCCAAATATTGGGGCCCCTGCAACCACGTGGGAGACCCAGAAAAAGCTCCTGTCTCCTACCTTTCCTGGCCTAGCCCTGGCCAATTGGTGATTGAACCAGTGGATAGAAGATCTCTCTCTATCTCTGTAACTCTTTCAAATAAATAAAAATAAATATATTTTAAAAAAGTAACATAATAGTAGACATGTGGAAAAACTGTAAAAAATGTAATTTTACAAAAGATCACCAAACTATTCAATAGTTTGTTTTATGACAACCATTTAGTAATCTATTCACTTATAAAAATACTTCCCTTAGTTTTAAGAAATGTGAAGTTGACCAACATAAGGAGACATATTAGTATTTATAAAGAGTAGTTCAGAAAATGCTGCTTTCCACAGAAGATTGAAAAAAAAAAAAAAAAACTAGGTGTGGAATGCATATCAAATAGTAATAAACAGGGCCAGCGTTGTGGCACGTTGGGTAAAGCCATCACCTGCACCTGCAACGTTGGCATCCCATTTGGGTGTCGGTTTGAGTCCTGTCCACTCTACTTCCAATCCACCTCCCTGCTAATGTGCCAATGTGCCTGGAAAAGCAGCAGAGGATGACCTAAGTGCTTGGGCCCCTGCACCCAGGTGGGAGACTTGGGAGAAGCCCCTGGCTCCTGGCTTCTGCCTGCCTAACCCTGTCTGCTGCAGCCACTTGGGGAGTGATGAAAGATATCTGTATCTCAGTACATCTGACTTTCAAGTAACTAAAATCTTAAAAGAAAATCCACACACACAAAACAAACAAACAAAAAAAGCCCAGCAATAAATACTGGAGCTTATTCTCAGCTTTGTTACAGGCTGCATACCTATAACGTTTTTCTATAAATTTACTCTTCACTCCTCTAATAGCTACCTGGCAAGTAGACAACTAAGGAAGTGTTACTTTGGCACAGCAGGTTAAGCTGACATCTACGAGGCCAGCATCCCATATAGGAGTGCTGGCTGGAGTTCCAGCTACTCCACTTCTGCACCAACTTCCTAACAACGTGCCTGAGAAGGCAGCAGATGATGGTCCAATTACTTGGGTCCCTATCACCCACGTGGGAGACCAGGATGGACTTCCTGGCTCTTGGCTTCAATCTGACCCAAAGCTGGCTGTTGTGGTCATAGAGAGTGAACCAGTGGTTTGAAAATATCTGCCAGTCTTTCCCTCCCTCTTTCACTCTACTTATCAAATAAATAAATAAATAAATTTTAAATAAAGAAGAATAAGACATTCTAAGAGCAAATGGATGTTCCTTTACATCTCCTTTGGTTGTGAGAGTCACTAGTGATAAGGAAAAGGTACTTTCTTCAATGCTACCAATTTGAGTCAGCCAAGTTAATTACTGCACCTCTCACTCCCACTGTTCACTAGAATCAGCTGTCGCACAGCTTTGAAAACACACTCATGTCTGGATCAGGTCCTGAAAAAATCAGATATAACTGACCTAGGCAACCTTGTATCATTAAAAGCTCCCCAAAACATGTAGCCATTAATTGAAAACCACTGAACTAATGGCTTGCACTTTTTGGTCTGAGGACACAAACTCAAATCCTCTGGTCTCTCTTCTACTTTGAACAGATGTTTTTTTACCCACGCATGATTATGTAACATCATGTACTGGTCATTTAGAAAATATTTGTTCATAGAGTTAGGTACATATCCCAGATAAGAAAAAGGTGGAAAAGTTGCACTCAATAATGTCACCACTAATCTCATCATAAAAATACCTATCAGGGAGGGGTCAAGATCCCAGTAGCAGAACAAGTTTTCCAGAATTTTAATTTTCACCTGGAAGCTAGAATTTTATCAGGGGCAACAAATACAGTTAATGTTATTTTTTTAAGATTTATTTATTTATTTGAAAGTCAGAGCTACACAGAGAGGAGAGGAGAGGTAAAGAGAGGGAGAGGGAGGTCTTCCATCCGATGGCTCACTCCCCAATTGGCAGCAATGGCTGCAGCTGCACCAATATGAAGCCAGGAGCCAGGAGCTTCTTCCAGGTCTCCCACGCGGGTGCAGGGGCCCAAGGATTTGGGCCATCTTCTACTGTTTTCCCAGGCCATAGCAGAGAGCTGGATTGGAAGTAGAGCAGCCTGGTCTCGAACCAGCACCCATATGGGATGCCAGCGCTTCAGGCCAGGGCGTTAACCCGCAGCGCCACAGTGCTGGCCATGTTAATGTTTTTTTTAAGTGACAGACTCATTTGATCATTGTAGAGAAAATGTCTTACAAATACTCTAGTCTGACTAACCACAGTTGGTCAGTCAGTTGTCCTTTGAAGTAAAAAACGGTGTTTTAGGGTGGGTGTTTGTGGTGCAGTAGGTTAAGCCTACAACCCATATCAGAGTGTCTGGAATTGAGTCCCGCCTCTGCTTCTCATCCAGCTTCCTGCTTGGGAGGCAGACATGATGGCCCCAGAACTTGGGTTCCTGCCACCCATATGAGACACCTAGATGTAGTTAAAGCTCTTGGCTTTGGCCTGGCCCAGCCTTGGCTGTTGCAGCATTTGGAGTGAAATAGTGGATGCAAGACCTCACTTCTGTCTCTCTGCCTTTCAAATAAGTGAATAAATAAAACTTTCAAAATAATAACAAAGGGGTGTTCCATGAAAAACACATCGAGTTGAGCTCACAGCTCAGTCCACGTGCTCTTCCTAGAGACAGCAATCAGATCACACTTCAGTATGCTGTAGAAGTGTTCTATGAGCACTTTCCATTTCTGACTAAGGAATTTTAAAGATGAGCACACAAGATTAAATAATTTTCATTATTCCAACAAAGACATTTTGAGGTTAAGCTGGCATTTTCCCTCTGCAAGTCTGTGTGGGGAAGAATACAATCACTACTAGAATACTGGAGTATGCTACAACAAGCAGCTTGGTGCCTACTGCCTTGATTCACCCAAAGGCATCAGCAATCTACACAACCTCAGGGCAAATGTCAACACAGTGACAAAAGCAAACAACAGTATTATTACGAAAACAGCTTTAAATCTACAGAACCCTTGAGAAGGGGAATCCTCAAGGGTCCATGAAGAATACCTTAAGAATGTGTTTACTGCGCTGCTTCCCATAGAACTAACATGCCAATTAAACATTAGCTGTCCCAGAAAGAGTTAAGTAAGCTTCAGAATTACTCCACATCTGGTCCAAGTAAAATGGAGCACTGGGGAAAGCGACAGGGATATTCTACCATATTCTGTTTGATTGCTAATCCCAAGTCAGACATTACAAAATATAAAGTAATGGACAATTTTATAAAGTAGGACAATTTTTTCCTACACATTTGATTATGAAATCTTTGGCAGAGGAAATCTAATTTAAACCAGCTGCCGGAGCCTTGCTGAGAAACAGTTAGTCAGGACACACGGCCAAAAGGCTCCCCCTTTTATGGGGAGGCCAGATGAGCTCATGCAAAGGCGTTTTAGCAGCTTTTGCCCCCATAAGTCACATAAGCACACCACCACTCTCTTTTCCACATCATAAAGTAGCCACACTTTCCTTCAGACCTTTTTCTCTTCCAAAGAAAGTTACTATGTAAAGACTACAAAACACACATCCTGCAAAATTCACAGCAACTCTGAAATCAATGTGCCTTTCTACTTCTGTCTTGTATCTGGCTTTAATCTTAAAAATATTCTTCATTTCTCACTTCTTTGTTTTACTCAGCTTTGGTTTCCAAAGATTTGTAAATACACAATTCAACATAAACAGTAACTTGTGCTAATTTACACCTCTCTGACAATGTTATCTGATTCTGAATTATGATTAGTTCTCAATTTATCAGGGGCTATCTACTTTTGTAGATAATCAAGGTCTTTAATTTCTTTTCCTAACCTCTGTCTTTATGCTATTTTTCCCCTTCCCTTTCATTTACTCCCAAGAACCTGATAATAAGTACAAGAAAAACAAATAAGGAAAGTAAACATTCAGCCTTTTCTCACTACTCATTTAAACCTCAAACCCACTCCCCCACGTTAAGGACATAAGCACACTACCTTCTGCCTTGCCTCCGGCTGCAGGACACCTCCTGGTCTGGCTCCATCTTCTGCTCTCTCTCAGTGATCACCCTCTGCCTTCTGGGAGGGACGATTAAGCCCTGCTTAATTCTATCACGCAGTGACTTCAACCCAATTCCACCTGGCCAATATGGGCCACATGGAAAAACTAAACCTCTCATGTACTTGTCATCCTTGATCCTAATCCACCAGTACTTCCCAAACAAGGAGTGAAGAATCCCTACTGTTATATTAATAAAACTTATTAAGAAATAAGTATAGAGAGCTATAGGGCTCATGAGTTTAATTAACAGTTCAATTTGCATGCCTAGGTTGATTCAAATAATATATCCAAAATGCCCACAACAGCCTGGATTATGGTCATGCTGAAGCCAGGAACTGGGAGTTCAATCTGGGCCTCCCATGTGTGTGGCAGGGACCCAACTACTTGAGCCATCACCTGCTGCCTCCTGTATACACATCAGCAGGAAACCAGAACTAGAGTCGGGACTTGAACACAGGCACTCTAATATGGGATACAGGTATCTCAAGTGGAGTCCTAACTATTGGGCCAAATGCCTGCTGCTATGATAATTTAAAAGTAGCTGTGGCCATTTGGGGAGTGAACCAACAGAGGGAAGACCTTTCTCTCTCTCTCTCTCTCTCTCTCTCTCTCACTGTCTGTAACTCTGTCAAAAAGAAAAAAGTAGCTAAGCAGTTATTAAATCTTGTCAGGTTCTTTTGTTTAAACTGTGATAGGTTTATTGAGATACAATATATACACCATTCAATTTTCTCACTTAAGTTCAGTGGTATGCAGTATATTCAGAGCTGTACAAGCATTAGTACATTCAATTTTAGCAGATTTTCATCACTCCAAAAGGAAATCCTATACCCATTAGCAGTTGTTTAATATTGCTCACTACCCTCGCCCCTGGTGACTGTTAATCTACTGTTTGCTTTTTTAGATTTGCCTATTCTGGACATTTCATATAAACAGAATCATAAACTATGTGGACTTCTGTGTCAGGCTCCTTTCACTTAGTGTTTTCGGGCTTTATTCACGTTATAGCATGTGTCAGAACTTTATTCCTTTTTATTGTTGAAATCTCCCATTGCATGGATATATCACACTCTGTGCATCCATTCATCAATTGATGGGCACTGAGTCGTTTCCATTTTTTTTTAAAGATTTATTTATTTATCTGAAAGGCAGAATTAAAGAGAGGCAGAGGCAGAGAGAGAGAGAGAGAGAGAGAGAGAGATCTTCCATCCACTGGTTCACTCCCCAAATGGCTGCAATGGCCAGAGCTGGGCTGATCTGAAGCCAGGAGCCAGGGGCCTCCCCGGGTTCCCCCATGTGGGTTCAGGGGCTCAAGACTTGGGCCATCTTTTACTGCTTCCCCAGGCCACAGAAGAGAGCTGAGCAACCTGGTCTCGAACGAGCGCCCATATGGGATACTGGCACTGCAGGTGATGGCTCTACCTGCTACATAGCGCTGGCCCTTTTGCTTCCATTTTGTTGACTACTGTGAATAATATTGTAGAGAACATTCATATAAGTTTCTGTGTGGGCCTAAGTTTTCATTTCTCTTTATTAAACAACCTAAAGTGGAATTTCTGGGTCATACAATGACTTTGTGTTTACCTTTTAGGAACTCCCAGGTGGTTTTCCACAATGACTGCATCATTTTACATTCCCACCAGCAGCCTATGAGGGCTGCACTTTCTCCACAAATTCATCCATACTTTTATTGTCCTTTTAATTACAGTCATCCTAGTGGGTGAGAAATGTTATCTCACTATGTTTTTTTATTTTTTAAAGATGTATTTTATTTATTTGAAAGGAAGAGTTACAGAGAGAAGGAGAGGCAAAGGAAGGAGGGTCTTTCACTGCTGCTTCACTCCCCAGTGGCCACAACAGCTGGGGCTGGGCCACTCATGTGGGTGCAGGGGCCAGGGACTTGGGCCATATTCCACCACTTTCCCAGGCACATTAGCAGGGAGCAGGATCCAAAGTGGAGCATCCGGGTCTCAAACTGGTGCCCCTATGGGATGCTGGTGCTGCAGGTGGTGTATTAACCTGCTACAGCACAGCATCAACCCCCTTTTTTTTTTTTTTTTTTTAATAGAACTTTAGAATCTCCCACATGGGTGGGTACAAGGGCCCAAGGGCTTGGGCCATCTTCTACTGCGTTCCCAGGCCATAGCAGAAAACTGGATTGGAAGAGGAGCAGCTGGGACTCGAACAGCACCCATATGGGATGCCGGTACTGCAGGTGGCAGCTTACCTGCAACACCACAGTGCTAGTCCCTCTCATTATGGTTTTGATTTTCATTTCCCTAATGACTAATGATGATGAGTATCTTTTCATGTACATCATGGCCATATATATATATACACACACACACACACACACATATATATATATATATATTCATTCTATGGATAAATTCCATTCAGTTCCTTTTCCTTTTCCCATTCTTCTAGTACAGTAATATATCTTTTTATTATTGAGTTGGTAAAGTTCTTTACATATTCTAAGTAAAATCTCCTGAGAGGTATATGATTTTCAGATATTTTCTCTCATTTTGTAAGCTGTCTTTTCACTTTCTTGACACTGCAGCACAGAAGTTTTCAATTTTTTTTTTTTTTTTTTGGACAGGCAGAGTGGACAGTGAGAGAGAGACAGAGAGAAAGGTCTTCCTTTGCCGTTGGTTCACCCTCCAATGGCCGCCACGGCTGGTGCGCTGCGGCCAGCGCATCGCACTGATCCGAAGGCAGGAGCCAGGTGCTTCTCCTGGTCTCCCATGGGGTGCAGGGCCCAAGCACTTGGGCCATCCTCCACTGTCTTCCCGGGCCATAGCAGAGAGCTGGCCTGGAAGAGGGGCAACCGGGACAGAATCCGGCGCCCCGACCGGGACTAGAACCCTGTGTGCCGGCGCTGCTAGGTGGAGGAATAGCCTATTGAGCCACGACGCGGCAGAAGTTTTCAATTTTGATGAGGTCCAATTTACCTATTTTTTTTTCTTGCTACTTGTGGTTTTGGTGTCATATCCAAGAAGGCTGTAGCTCACCCAAGGTCTTGAAGATCACTCTTGTGTTTTCTTCTATAAGTTTTAATCCTTAAATCTTATATATATCTTTTCCCCACACTGATAATATAAAAACATATAAAGTGCCTCGGTGATCTACACCCAGTCTAATCTATGGATAGAAATTGTTTATTGGCCGGCGCCGTGGCTCACTAGGCTAATCCTTCGCCTTGCAGCGCCGGCACACGGGGTTCTAGTCCCGGTCGCGGCGCCAATTCTGTCCCGGTTGCCCCTCTTCCAGGCCAGCTCTCTGCTATGGCTCGGCAGTGCAGTGGAGGATGGCCCAAGTGCTTGGGCCCTGTACCCGCATGGGAGACCAGGAGAAGCACCTGGTTCCTGCCTTCGGATTAGCGCGATGCGCCGGCCGCAGAGCGCCGGCTGTGGCGGCCATTGGAGGGTGAACCAACGGCAAAAGGAAGACCTTTCATCTGTCTCTCTCTCTCTCACTGTCCACTCTGCCTGTCAAAAAAAAAAAAAAAAATTGTTTATTTATGGAACTGTATTTTTAGCATTCAACAGAGATTCATCTATGGGTTTCTGCCCCATCTTCCAAGGGTACACAGTTAAAGAAATGTATCGGGGGCTGGTGCTGTGGCATAGTGGATAAAGCTGCCACCTGCAGTACTGGCATCCCATATGGGTGCTGGTTCAAGTCCCAGCTGCTCCACTTCTGATCCAGCTCTCTGCTATGGCCTGGGAAAGCAGTAGAAGATGGCCCAAGCATGCATGTGGGAGACCCAAAAGAGCTCCTGGCTCCTGGCTTCAGATCGGCTCAGCTCCAGCCAGCCGTTGTGGCCAACTGGAAAGTGAACCAGTGGATGGAAGACCTCTCTCTGCCTCTCCTCTCTTTCTGTGTAACTCTTTCAAATAAATAAATAAATCTTAAAAAAAAAAAAAAGGTAGCATAAAGCTACCTTCTTTATAGTCCATATTCAGGAGTAGAGTGCTTCAAAATCATTTAAACTTAACAGATCTCAATGGTCATTTTTTTAAGTTCTAATTCTTTGAAAAATATAAATTTAATTGCTCTAATTATAACTACTGAGATATATCCACCTGTTTTTGCAGGATTCCTGTCATGTCCCCAGAGTAACTGTGACACAGACACTGTACGTAACAATTTAACTGTAAGATTTATTGAGTGCCTACAACATGCAAAGCACTGTGGGAAATGCTGAGATGACTAAGTCATAGTTCCTGACTTCTAGGGTGGTTATAATTTAGTAGTGATAAAACAATAAAATAGGGGCCGGTGCTATAGCACAGTGGGTAAAGCCAGTGCCTGCAGTGCTGGGATCCCACATTGGCGCTGGTTCAAGTCCCAGCTGCTCCGCTTCCAATCCAGCTCTCTGCTGTGGCCTGGGAAAGCAGCAGAGGCAGCCTCATGGGGGACCTGGAGGAGGCTCCTGGCTCCCGGTTTTGGGTCTGCCCAGTTTCAGCCATTGTGGCCAATTTGGGGGGTGAACCTGCAGATGGAAGATCTCTCTCTCTCTCTGTCTCTTCCTCTCTCTCTCAGATAAATAAACAAATCTTTAAAACAAACAAACAGGTAAACTGATGGTTAAATGCAGTCTTTCCGGAGGACTCTTCAGTCCTGAAGGAGTTCCTGAGGGGGTCCTCCCCAGCGCTGAGGTTTGATTCTTCCTTTACCTCTGCTGTGTGAGTAGGAGCTCCAGCTCTAAATTAGAGAGTCCTGGAAAGCTATGGGAAAATTATCTTTTATAAAAATAATTATACATGGAAGGGAAATTGGAAACTGGAGGAAATCTCAAAGAATACTTGCACTCTTCCTCACATGAGATCTGCTCAAAGCAGGAAAGCACACACTGTTTCCTATGGGACACACCATATGGTCCCATTAACTACCAGATAAACTGCCTTTTAGTGTGGCTTTTGAGTGACAGCAACACCTTATTTTTTTTAATGATTAAACAAAACGGAATTTGAATATACTTTCTAGTTTCAAAGTTCTTAACCCCGGGGACATCTTGACCCCTAAATCTACATTTCTTTATTCTTTTCCATTCCAAGTCCCCAGATATAGTATGTGGGGAAACATCCTGCTGCTTCAGATCAAATCAATGTTTGTTAGATGAATTAAAAATTACATGTTCTTAAATTAGAAAGAGAAGCTCAAGAGTATTCTGGCTGAGCTGCTTGGTTTATCCATAGCACCACATTCTGGTTTAAATGATTTCATCACTCAGTCAGAAAGCTGTCACAATTTCAGTGGTTTTCTAGTCACAGCCAATAAAGCAAACAAAAAAACCCTATTATCTTCATGACTAAACAAGTCTTAAACACAGGAAACTGCGTCAACAACTTAAAAGACACACACAAAAATACTAGTGACAGAAACAACTTATTCTGGAGCTAGGAGCTGTAAAATAGCCCATAAGGTTGTGAAAGAAAAGCTTCTGGGGGCCAGCACTGTGGCACAGCGGGTGAGGCCGCTGCCTCCAGTGCCAGCATCCCATGTGGGCGCTGGTTCTAGTCCTGGCTGCTCCACTTCCGATCCAGCTCTCTGCTGTGGCCTGGGAAAGCAGCAGTAGAAGATGGCCCAAGTCCTTAGGCTCCCGCATCCACGTGGGAGGCCAGAAGAAGCTCTTGACTCCAGGTTTTGGATCAGCACAGCTCCAGCCATTGTGGCCAACTGGGAAGCGAATCAGGGGATGGAAGACATCTCTCTCTCTCTCTCTCTCTCTCTCTCTCTGCTTCTCCTTCTTTCTCTGTGTAACTTTGACTTTCAAATAAATAAATAAATCTTTAAAAAAAAAGTTTCTGTCTACATCATTGATATCAGACACTTAAAATGCTTTCTTAGGCACTTAAGATAATAGAATTCATTTTAAAATTCATTAGTAGATTTAGAGGAGGATAAGTTTTTTTTTTTTTTTTTTGCCTTTAGTCTTACCTTGTAGCAACCAGAGGGTAGCTATGACATGGTGATGCCCAGGCATCTCTTGTCCACGGCATACAGTCATAAAGTAGTAGGTCCTTCTCGGTCACAGCCATGAGGATGGGTCTCCATTGTTGTCTTCCACCATCTAGTTTTGCCTGTTTCAATGGAGAAATCCAGACATCAGAGCCAAGTATAACTGTACAACTTTGTAAAAGTTAATTCAATAATGGCCTAAATTATTGCATCTTCATTTTGCTTGCCTATCCTAACAGACTTGAGATACAGGGAACATTCCCTCAGGTTCCTTCCCACTGGTAGGGATTCGCCACTGTGAGGTGTGAGGTTGTTTGTGCATTTAAGAAGCTCTCCTTGGGGGCCAGCTCTGTGGCATAGTGGGTAAGGCCACCACCTGCAGTGCCGGCATTCCATATGGGCACCAGTTCGAGAGGAGACCTGGCAGCTCCACTTCCAATCCAGCTCACTGCTATGGCCTGAGAGCGCAGTGGAAGATGACCCAAAGCCTTGGGCCCCTGCACCTGGTTGGGAGACCCAGAGGAGGCTCCTTATTCCTGGCTTCATATCGGTACAGCTCCAGATGTTGTGGCCAACTGGGAAGTGAACCAGTGGATTAAAGATCTCTCTCTCTCTCTCTGCCTCTCCTTCTCTCTCTGTGTAACTCTGAATTTCAAGTAAAATAAAATAATCTTTAAAAAAAAAAAAGCAGCTCTCCCTTGGTGAGTTTCAGACACTATCTAGTGATAGAACATAGTATATCCCCTACCACATAGCAACTGTGCATCATGAATTCTGATGAAAAATAGAGCATGCATTCAAAATGGTGATAGCTTCAGTGTGTCTGATGTGTGAGTGATATCTTCCAAGTACAGGACAGAAATTCCTATTACCTACTCCTACTAGTAGGACAGAAAATTCTCCTACTAAATAAATCTGATTAATCTAATTATCAACATTTCCCAAGTGTTTTTGATCAGGACCTATAAGAGAAATACAATTTTACATTGTAATTTAGTTTTTTTTTTCTTTTATTTTTTTTTTATTTTTTGACAGGCAGAGTGGACAGTGAGAGAGAGAGACAGAGAGAAAGGTCTTCCTTTGCCGTTGGTTCACCCTCCAATGGCCGCTGCGGCCGGCGCGCTGCGGCCGGTGCACCGCGCTGATCCGATGGCAGGAGCCAGGAGCCAGGTGCTTTTCCTGGGCTCCCATGGGGTGCAGGGCCCAAGCACCTGGGCCATCCTCCACTGCACTCCCGGGCCACAGCAGAGAGCTGGCCTGGAAGAGGGGCAACCGGGACAGAATCCGGCGCCCCGACCGGGACTAGAACCCGGTGTGCCGGCGCCGCTAGGCAGAGGATTAGCCTAGTGAGCCGCGGCGCCGGCCACATTGTAATTTAGTACACACACATAACCAAATATTTTGAAAATTTTCTATTATATTCAATAAAATTTGAGTTTATTGGGTATATTGAATATTTCCCAAAATACAACTCCCTGTATTTTGGGTAACAGACTATGGTAACTTCTATTTGCTTTTTTAAAAGATTTTATTTGAAGGGGAGAGAGAGAGAGAAGGGAAGGAGGGGAGAAGGACAGAAAGATCCTTTATCTTCTTGTTTACTTCATAAATGGCTACAACAGCCAGGGCGGGGCAGGCTGAGGCCAGGAGCCAGGCACTCCACCTGGGTCTGCATGTGGGCACCATCTGCTGCCCTCCCAGGTGCTTTAGCAGGGAGCTGGATCAGGATTGGAACTGACATTCTGATAGGGGTTGCTAGCCTCGCAGGTGGCAACTAAACTGCTGCACCGCAATGCCATGCCCTATTTTCCAAAAATGCTGATCATGAGCCACTAGGTTATATATATATTTTTAAAGATTTCTTTATTTATTTGAAAGGCAGAGTTATATAGAGAGAGGCAGAGGCAGAGAGAGAGAGATTATCCATCTGCTGATTCACTCCCCAGATGGCTGCCAATGGTCAAAGCCGTACAGATCCGAAGCCAGGAGCCAGGAGCTTCTTCTGGGTCTCCTATGTGGGTGCAGGGGCCCAAGGACTTGGGCCATCTTCTACTGCTTTCTCAGGCCATAGCAGAGAGCTGGATTGGAAGTGAAGCAGCTGGGACTCGAATCGGTGCCCATACGGGATGCTGGCACTGCAGGCGGCAGCTTTACCTACTATGCTACAGTGCTGGTCCCTAGGTTATATTTTTGGAAAACACTAATGTAAACTATTGTTAAAGAGTTTCCTATCATATTTAAGAAATTTGTATTTCAGCTTGAAATGTCCCATTGAATTTAAATGCATAGTTATCTCTGTAAAAGATTAAAAATGCAGGAAAACAACCACCCTTTTTCCATACTGTCAAGGGTCCAAGACTTTTAAAAAGCAAGTTTGTTCAAGAGAAGCCCTGTCATCATCAAAACTTTTGCCCTCCTTAGATGAAACATCGGAGCAGGGACCACTTAGCAACACATACTTCAACACTGAACAACAGGCAGTCACCATGGATGGCTCTGCAGAAAATTCAAGTTGATCAATCACTCATCTTTTAAAGAGTTGTCTTCAGAGCCACTTCTCATTTTCTTTTCCTGAATTAGGACATGGCAGAACACCTTAAGAATACTTCTGCAATCTGCCAGTGGTCTGAGTGGGTTGGTTCTGTGTTATGACCTCTAACACCAGGACTCTTTTTCTCTTAGCCACAACCATGAGCTAATTCCAGGAGTGGGAAGTGAATTCTAGCCAGTAAGGGGAGTGGTATTCTACTATGTGTTGGAAAACAACAACAACAACAAAACTACGACCTGACTGAAAATTCAAGCAAAGTATTATTGAAATAATTACATTTTTCTTATCAGTGGACACTAGTTTTCTAAGACTATTTCATTCTAAAGTAACTGCAATATCCAGAGAGAGAATATAAGCTCTAGAGATGTTCTCTTAGATTGTTACATTTTTGGATCATAGATTTCTAATCATGTTCAGTAGCAAGTCTCTGTCTCCAAGACAGTTATGGACAATATTTCAATAAGGAAAAGCATGTAAAATCTATCTTTTCAAAGAGTTAAAGTTGATAATCAGATGATTTTTAAAGATTTATTTTATGTATTTGAAAGGCAGAGTAGAGAGAGAGAGAGAGAGAGAGAGATCTTCTATGTGCTGGTTCACCCCCAAATGGCTGCAATACTGGAGCTGGACTGATCCAAAGCCAGAAGCTTTTTCCAGGTCTCCCACATGGGTGCAGGGGCCCAGATACTTAGGCAATCTTCCATTGCTTTCCCAGGTGCACTAGCAGGGAGCTGGATCAGAAGTGTAACAGCTGAGACTCCAACATGCCGGTGTCGGCAGGTGGCAGCTTCATCCACTACACCACAGTGCCGGCCCCTAATCAAGATTTTTTGTTAATGAATTTCTCCGAAGTTGCAAAAGAGAGATTTTTGAAGGCTAGACCAGAAAATATGCATCTGGTAAACCTGAATTAAACGTTCAAGGGTGTTAAAAAACTTCATGGAGAATATGTTATCTTTTAATTACACTTTCCATGAACTTTTTGAAGTAAGTTAGTATTTTGTCCCTAAGAAAATTTTTGGGTTCTAAAGGAAAAATGCTATTGCCAAAAGAAGCAATATCCACTAGAGAGAGAGAGAGAGAGCATTATGTTTATGAATTTTTAAAAAGTGTTTGCTCTTTAGTTCTTTTAAGCTTCTTTTTTAGAGAATATCTTTTCCCTTCTTCTACTTAACAGTGAAGAAAAATGAAACCTCAATTTTAGTCATTCTGTTTACCTATTGCCTTAACTTTTAACGATACTGTTTGCTTTTACTGGAGTCAAAATGCTGCCTGCTATATATAGTATGTGTTTTCGGTTGTGGTATCAGCACAAATAGCTGTGGGGCTCCATTACTGAGTTTTTGGCTGGAGAAAAAAGGGATACTAATGTTAGGGTTTTAGTTTGCAGGTGATTCAATACCCACACACACATATAACCAGCCAAACAACAGCATTCTTCAAATTTTACTTTTCAATAAACAAAATCGGATAGCACTAAAGATGAAAAAGTCCTCAGAGTTATTATCCATTCTCCAAACTCCTTAGTCGCTCTTTCTTTTTGACAGGTGATGAGACTTCTCTGCTCTTTATTGATTTAATTATTACCATAGAAAACAGAGATTAAAAATTTGGGAAAGTAATCTGCTAATTCTGATTTAGCATTTATATATTTATTTTAGTATATATAATTTAGTATATATATATTTTATCCTAATTTGCACCTTTATATTCAGTCTGAGAATTAACAGGAACAAAGCATGAACTGTTAAAGCATTTCTTTGGCTAGTTTGGTTTTTCTCATCAACACCAAAATGCTTTAGAAAAACTGATTTTAAGCCGGCGCCGTGGCTCAATAGGCTAATCCTCCACCTTGCGGCGCCGGCACACCGGGTTCTAGTCCCGGTTGGGGCGCCAGATTCTGTCCCGGTTGCCCCTCTTCCAGGCCAGCTCTCTGCTATGGCCCGGGAGTGCAGTGGAGGATGGCCCAGGTGCTTGGGCCCTGCACCCCATGGGAGACCAGGAAAAGCACCTGGATCCTGGCTCCTGCCATCGGATCAGCGCGGTGCGCCGGCTGCAGCGGCGGCCATTGGAGGGTGAACCAACGGCAAAGGAAGACCTTTCTCTCTCTGTCTCTCTCTCTCACTGTCCACTCTGCCTGTCAAAAAAAAAAAAAAAAAAAGAAAAACTGATTTTATAGGTAATAGTTGCTCCATTTGGTGAACTCAAAGAAAATTTCCTTTAAGAATATACAACCAGAGGGGCCAGTAGTTGGGTAGACCACCACCTGTGATGATGCCAGCATCCCATATGGCTGCCAGTTTGTGTCTCAGCTGCTCCACTTCTGATCCAGTTCCCTTCTAAGATGTCTGGGAAAGCAGTGGAGAATGGCCCAAGTGCTTGAGCCCTTGTACCCTGATGAAAGACCTGGTAGAAGTTCTCAGTTCTTGGCTTCAAGCTGGCACAGTCCCTGCTGCTATAGCTTTTGAGGAGTGAATCAGTGAATGGAATGTCTCTCTGTCTCTCCTTCTCTCTATAACTCTTTCAAATAAAATTAAAAAAAAAATAAATTTTAAAGAGAAAATGAATATAACCAGAGGGGCCACCATTGTGGTGTAGCAGGTTAAGCCACAGCCCACAATGCCAGAATCTCATATGGTCACTGGAGTCCTGGCTGCTCCATTTTCCATTTAGCTCCTTGCTAATGGCCTGAAAAAGCATTAGAGGATGGCCCAGGTGTGTGGGCTCCTGCACCCATGTGGGAAACCCAGATGAAATTCCTGGCTCCTGTGTTTTCCCAGCCCCAACCCCGGCATTGCAATCATCTGGGGAGTACCAGCAGATGGAAGATCCCTTTCTCTCTGTCTCTGTAATTCTCCCTTTCAAACAAACAAACAGAAGAATATAACCAGACTTCAAAAGAAAACACAATGAAAGCAAAAACAGACAAATGGGATTCTATTAAATTAAAAAGCAAGCAATTAGAAGAGTAAAGAGACAACTCAGAGACTAAGAGAAATTATTTCTAAGTTATACATTGGATAAAAGGCTAACACCCAAAATATACAAGGAACTCAAATTACTGAATAACAAGAAGATAAACAACTACTGAAATACGAGCAAAGGACCTACAAGGACATTTCCTAAAAGATGCACAGAAGCAGGTGCTGTGGTGCAGCAACCTAAGCTGCCACTGGCATGTCAGCATCCCACATCAGAGCGCTGGTTTGAGCGCCAACTGCTCCACTTCCGATCCAGCTTCCTGCTCATGCGCCTGGAAAACAGCAGAAGATGGCCCAAATACTTGGGTCTCTGCCACCCACATGGGAGACCCAGATGGAGATCCAGGCTCCTGGCTTCAGGCTGGACCAGCCCCAGCCATTGCTGCCATTTGGGGAGTGAATCAGATGGAAGATGGAAGATGGAAGATCTCTGTTACTCTCTCTTACAAATAAAATAAAAACATCTTAAGAAAAAAAGAAAATGCCATGGCCATGAGATAGATGAAAGAAATGCTCAACAATTCCATCAAGGAAATGTTAAGTTAAAACCATAATGAGTCAACAGCTCACACTTACTAGAATGATTATTATAAAAATGATGAACACTAACAAGTGTGGACAAGAATGTAGAGAAAATGGGACCCTTGAGGCCGGCGCTTCGGCATAGCAGGTAAAGCCACTGCCTGCAATGCTGACATCCTATATGGGTGCCGGTTTGAGTCTCATCTGTTTGTCTTCCGACCCAGCTCTCTGCTATGGCCTGGGAAAGCAGTCAAAGATGGCCCAAATTCCTGGGCTCCTGCACCCGTATGAGAGATCTGGAAGAAGCTCCTGGCTCCTGGCTTTGCATCGGCCCAGCTCTGGTCGTTGTGGCCATTTGGGGAGTGAACCAGAGGATGGAAGACCTCTCTCTTTATCTCTGCCTCTCTGAAATGCTGCCTTTCAAATAAATTAATTAATTTAAAGGGGGGGGGCACTTGCACACCATTGGTGGGAATGTAAAGTAGTACAGCCATTGTGAGGAACAGTCTAGAGGCTGCTCCAACAGCTAAATAGATCCAGCAATCCCACTTCTAAATTCCCAAGTAACAGAAATTAGTAGGTTGGAGATGTCCAAAACTCCCAAATTCAACACAGCCTATTCACAAGAGTCAAGATGTGGGAACAAAGCACTCATCAATGAATGAATGGAATAAAATTAGATACACACACCCCCACACAATTGGTTTTAAAATACAGGGAGTTCTGTAACTTGCAACAACACAGATGAGTCTACAGGACTGTATGCTAAGTGAAATAAGCTAGATGTAGATAAATACTGAATGGTTTTATTTATATGTGAAGTAGGGAGTAGAAGAATAGTTGCCAGAGGCTGAGGGGTGGAGAGATAGATAAGGAAGGACAGCTATTAGTTAAAGGGTACAAAGTTTTAGTTACACAGAAGCAATAAGATATGGTGATCCACTGGATAGCATGATAACTGTAGTAGTTACTAACACTACGTTGTACATTCTTTCTCTCTGTCTTAACTCTGCATTTCAAATAAATAAAATAAAATTTTAAAAAAGAGAAAAAATAGGGGTTGCATTGTGGCATAGCAGGTTAAATTGCTGCCTGCAACACCAGCATCCAATTATGGATATTGGTTTATGTCCTGGCTGCTCCACTTGCAATCTGGTTGCCTGCTAAGGTGCCTGGGAAAGCAACAGAAGATGGCCCAAGTCCTTGGGCCCTGCATTCACTTGGGAAACTGGGATGAAGCTCCTGGTTCCTGGCTTCAGCCTGGCCCAGTTCTGGCTGTGGTGGTGATCTGGGAAGTGAAGCAGCAGATAGAAACCACGCCCTCCCCCACTCTGTCCTTCAAATAAATTAAAAAAATAAGTATTTCAAAAAATAATAAAATAGAAAAAAGAAAAATAATACATTGTATATTTCAAAATGGGTAAAAGAGGATTTCAAATGCTTTTACCACAAAGAAATGAGGTACAGATAAGCTAATCAGTATGATTTGATCATTTCACAATGTAAACATAGGTGGAAACATTGCATTGTATCCATAAATACATATAATTGCAATATGCCAATGTGTAAAAATTTTTAATAAGGAATATAACCAATATGGGATGGGGCTGGTGCTGTGGCACAGCGGGTAAAGCTGTCGCCTGCATCCCACATGGGCGCCAGTTCGAGTCCTGACTGCTCCACTTGTGATCCAGCTTTCTGCTGTGACCTGGGAGAGCAGTAGAAGATGGCCCAATCTGCTCCCAACATGGGAGACCCACAAGAAGCTCCTGGCTCCTGCCTGCGGATCGGCACAGCTCTGGCCGTTGCCGACAGTCGGGGAGTGAACCAGCGGATGGAAGACCTCTCTCTCTCTCTCTCTCTCTGCCTTTCTTCTCTCTGTGTAACTCTTTCAAATAAATAAATAAATAAATCTTAGAAAAAAAAAGGTTAGAATATATACAAACACAAACATCCGTAAAGAGACAGAGTCCCTATATACAGAACAGATTATCTATTGTTACTAAGTAGCTATAGTTCAGGTATTCCCTGTTTTTTTTCTTTTTCTTTTCTTTTCTTTTTTTTTTTTTTTTTTTTGACAGGCAGAGTTAGTGAGAGAGTGAGTGAGAGAGAGAGAGAGACAGAGAAAGGTCTTCCTTTTTCCGTTGGTTCACCCCCCAAGTGGCCGCTACGGCTGGCACGTTGCAGCCAGCACGCTGCGCCAATCCGAAGCCAGGAGCCAGGTGCTTCCTCCTGGTCTCCCATGTGGGTACAGGGCCCAAGCACTTGGGTCATCCTCCACTGCCTTCCTGGGCCACAGCAGAGAGCCGGACTGGAAGAGGAGCAACTGGGACAGAATCTGGCACCCCGACCAGGACTAGAACCCGGGGTGCCAGTGCCACAGGCAGAGGATTAGCCAAGTGAGCCATGGCACTGGCCCCCTGTTTTGAATAAACTCGATTTAAGATAATGTGAAATAACAAGAATGATAAATTAAGAAGAAATAATTTAATATTAAACAAATGATCCTTCCTAAATTTATCTGCCCTAAATGATTCTTTTCTTAGTGTACTGCAACTAAAATAGCTCCTTATATATGCCAACTTTTCAAGAAATATACCCTTTGCCAAAATAAATATTTATCTGAATCAGAAATGATTCAAATTTTTTGTGATCATTATTTTCATATTCACAGTTAATCAATCTTAAAGGAAGAAAAGGCTTTAACATTTACGTAGTTCAACACTTATTAGATACATAATTCATTATAACAACTATGAGAAAAGGTATCCAGTCTTGTTTTGAATACCTTATTTCCGAGAGTAATATGTGATTTGGGTAACCCAAGCAACTACTTCAAAATATAAAAAGAGCATTTTAGAAACAGTTCTTTGAATCAGCTTGGTCATACTATTTTTAAGGCAGTTGGAACTTCTCCACTTAGTAGTGTTTTCCAATCCTGAATTTATATTAGTAGATTTTAATATATAAACATATATATTAAATTTATTTATTTGAAAGCCAGAGTTAGAGAGAGAGGGAGAGACAAAGAGAGATCTTCTATCTGCTGGTTCACTCCCCAGGTGGCCACAAGGGCCAGGACAAGGACAGCCCGGAGCCGGGAGCTTCATCTGGGTCTCCTCTGTGGGTGCAGGGGCCTAAGGACTCGGGCCATCTTTTGCTGTTTCCCAGGCAAATCAGCAGGGAGCCAGATCAGAAGTGGAGTACCCGGGACTTGAACCACCACCCATTTGGGATGCAGGCTTTGCAGGCAGCACCACAATGCCAACTCCCTTAGATAATATTTTATAATTAGTGCCTTGTTTGCTTGCTTTTTATATATATGTATGCAGACAGAGAAAACAGAATTACTTTACATAAGTTACTAGGCTAAGTTCTTTGGAGGAATAGGATTTGGAAAAAATCAGTTCCTGTCTTCCAAGAGCTCCCAACTGAGTGGGGAAACACACACTTAAATGTGGCCCACAAAAGACACACTGCAATGAACTGTCAGCTTTATTTTTCTCCTTTCTAACACAAATCCTATTAACTTCACTTTAAAAGTCTAGCAAACATTGCTGTTGAGAATCTAAATTAAATTAGCACCACCTCAACAGAAGGTTATTTGGCAATATTTATGAAAATTGCAAATGCATATACTCTTTGCAGTAGCTTAAAAATAAGCCAATAAATTCTTTGCTACTTTCCCTTGGGTTTAGGCTGAAGGTAAGCAAGTTACTTCTGATGAGAAGAAAACAGAAGCAACAGTGCGTGACTTCTGAGACTGGGTCATATAAGGTACTGTGGCTTCCATCGTGTTCTCGTTCTCAGATCACTCTGATGGAAACCGGTGGTTACTGTCGCTCCCCCTCTTTGTGGAGGAACGACACAGGACCCTGCGCTGTTCTTTTGTCTGCTCGGCCCTTCCCGGGTTTGCTGCTGGTTCTTCCCGGGTTGGCTACCGTCCCTTCCACCTCCGTGGAAGGGCGGTTCCCCCTGCCACTTTCCCTACTTCCGCGGGGGAGCGGCACACCGCCGGCCGGCTCTCTCGGGGGCTGCTCAGATGTTCCTCAGGTGTTCCTGGTGCATGTTGTCTCTCTCCTCCTTTATAGTCCTCTTCCACCAATCCCAACTCTGCTACCCACACGCCGAGTATGCTGCTCTCCTCCAATCAGGAGCAGGTCCTACAGTTTATTGGTTGAACTGGAGGCAGCTGTGTAGAAGCTGTTTCCTCCTCTCCCAGAGCCATATTGTGGGAAAGCAGATGCATAGAATAAGTCTTAATTCCAGTAACTTAGTCTAGTCCGAGTTGCTCCCCACAGTTACGTCATGAGAACACTCAGGCAGGGCTGTGGTAAGGCCTGCATGTCAAGGAACCGAGGCCTCCTCTAACAACCACAAGCGTGAATTACCTTCCAAGTGGAAGTCCTTGGCTGACTGCCACGCTGCGTGGTCACGTGGCCACTGACTTCAAGCTAGGATGAGAGGTCCTGGGCTACAACACCAAACCACGCTGTTATTAGATTCCTGATCCACAGAAACTATAAGTGGCTATTTGTTATTCACTCCCCAAATGGCAGCAATGACCAGGGCTGGGTCAGGCTGAAGCCAGGAGTTAGGAGTTTCTTCTGCGTCTCTCATGTGGGTACAGGGGCCCAGGCAATTGGGCGATCCTCTGCTGCTTTCCCAGGTGCATTAGCAGGGAGCTGCATCTGAAGTGGAGCAGCCTGAACTCGAGCCAGCGCCAATATGGGATGCTGGCACTACAAGTGGCAGTTTTACCCTCTATGTCACAATGCCAGCTCCAAGGGAGTCTGTTATTTTAAGCCATTGAGTCTTGGGGATAATTCATGGTGGAATAATAGACAAAATAATAATTGACAGGGCAGGCACTACGGAACAGTAGGTTAAGCCTCTGTCTGCAGTACCAGAGGCGCCAGTTCGTGACCTGGCTGCACCATTTCCAATCCAGCTCTCTGCCATGGGCCCCTGCACCTGTGTGGGAGACCTGGAAGAAGCTCCTGGCTGCTTTACTGAAACACAGCCACATCCAAGCATTTCCACATTTTCTGATTGCTTTCTTGATACAATGGCACAGGCAAGTAGCTGTGATGCTATCTAGCCCTTTATAGAAAACATTTGCTGACCTTGGTCTACAATCATGGAAATTACCTACCCTCTGCCACTAAGGACAGCAGTGGTAATAAGAATCGCTATACCATGACAGTTCTTCCTGTAGAGGTGATCACCAGCAACAAACAGTTAAAAGGTAGGGGGAAAAAAGGGAGGAGAAACAAGACAGACAAAAGAGCTGTAAATTACACATCCATGATAAATATTTCAGACATATGACATGGGGAACCATGTTGGCTCTGAATGGGAACCACGTGAGAGAGACCCTGCTCTGCCTCCCAGCCTACCTGCTCTGCCAGCCAGGCAATGTGCTTGACCTCCTTGCTGCCTCCTGCTGTACTGGTTGCACCAAGCATGGTATTGAGTTCAGCCAACACCTGTGGGAGGAGAGCCATTATGTTGGTGTGGATAGCTACGAACCAGGAGTGTGCTGTGGCTGTGTCTTTGCAGCGTAGGATCAACGTGTTCCTGCTATCAGGAGAATGTAGCTCTATCAATCTGTGTGGAAAAAGAAAAAAAAGTGAGCTAGGTGAGAAGTTATTAAATCTCCCAGGGCTTTTTTAATACTAAGTTAAAACTTTATTGAATAAAGAACACTCTCCAGGGGGTCGGCACAGTGGCATACTGGGTAAACCCACTGCCTGCAGTGCTGGCATCTCATTTGGGTGCTAGTTTGAGTCCCGGCTGCTCCACTTATGATTTAGCTCTCTGCTATGGCCTGGGATAGCCACAGAAGATGGCCCAAGTCCTTGGGCCCCTGCACCCACATGGGAGACCAGGAAGAAGCTCCTGGCTCCTTGGCTTCAGATTTGGCACAGCTCCAGCTGTTGTAGCCATCTGGGGAGCGAACCAGCGGATGAAGACCTCTCTTTCTCTCTGCCTCTGCCTCTCTGTAACTCTGACTTTCAAGTAAGTAAATCTTTAAAAAAAAAAAAAAATTCTCCAGAACACATGATCTGATGGATCAGGAATACATTACATGAAATAAAGCTGAACATGATTTTTTAAGTACTTAGGAAATTATGGCATAAGGTCTTACAGATTAAAAAAAAAAAAACACACACACAAAAAACTACTGTCCATATAGTGAATAGAAATTTATATTATGTGAAATAAAGAAAAGGGAAATTAGCAGAAGAATACTCCTTTTAAAGATTTATCTATTTCATTTATTTGAAAGAGTTTCAGAGAGAAAGGACAGCGATAGAGAGCTATCTTCCATCCACTGATTCACTTCCCAAATAGCCACAACGACCAAGGCTGGGTGAGGCTGAAGTCAGGAGCCAGATCAGGATCTCCCACATGAGTGCAGGGTCCCAAGCACTTGGGCCATCTTCTGCTGTTTTCCCAGGTGCATTAGCAGAGAGCTAGAGCAGAAGTGGAGCAGCCAGGTCTCAAATCAGCACCCACATGGGATGCCAGCGTTACAGGCAGCAGCCTAAGCTGTTAGGCTAGAATGCCAGCCCCAGGAACACTAGTTTTTTTCTGAAAATCTGTGTTTTAATATATGGGTAATACAGTATGATTAAATCACCCATGGACTAATGGAAGAAAAGTAGTTAAGAGATCTTCAACACTATGACTGTTCTCTTATTACTCAACTGAGAACAACCTTTATTTCAAAAGTAACTTTCAAGAATTATCTATTGGGGCTGGCGCTGTGGCGCAGTGGGTAAAGTTGCCACCTGTAGCGCTAGCATCCCATATGGGTGCCAGTACAATTGAGTTCTCTGCTATGGCCAGGGAAAGCAGTAAAAGATGGTCCAAGTGCTTGGGCCCCTGCATCCATGTGGGACACCCAAAAAAAAAAAGCTCCTGGCTCCAGGCTCCTGGCTTTGGATTGGTCCAGTTCCAGCTGTTATGGCCATTTGGGAGTGAACCAACAGATGGAATACCTTTCTGTCTCTTCCTGTCTCTGTAACTCTCCCTCTCAAATAAATATTTTTTAAAAGAATTATCTATTTTGGGGCTGGCGCTGCAGCACACCAGGTTAATGCCCTGGTCTGGAGTGCCTGCAGCCCATATGGGCGCCGGTTCAAGACCCAGCTGCTCCATTTCTGATCCAGCTCTCTGCTACGGCCTGGGAAAGCAGTAGCAGAAGATGGTCCAAGTGCTTGGGCCCCTGCACCTGTGTGGGAGACCCAGAAGAAGCTCCTGGCTTCAGCCTGGCCCAACCCTGGCTGTTGTGGCCATTTGGAGAGTGAACCAGCAGATGAACTACCTTTCTCTCTGTCTCCCCTCTCTTTGTCTGTAACTCTATTGCTCAATAAATAAATAAAATCTTAAAAAAAGAAAGAAAAATCAGAACTTATTCCTCATATCTAATTTGGAATTTAGTACTGGTTGGCCAACTTCTCCCCTTCTCTTTGCCCTCTCTATTCCACAGCCTCTGGTAATCATTATCTTACGCTTTACTTCTGTGAGATTTTTTTTTTTTTAAGATTTATTTATTTTGGCCGGCGCCGCAGCTCACTAGGCTAATCCTCCGCCTTGCGGCACCGGCACACCAGATTCTAGTCCCGGTGGGGGCACTGGATTCTGTCCTGGTTGCCCCTCTTCCAGGCCAGCTCTCTGCTGTGGCCAGGGAGTGCAGTGGAGGAAGGCCCAAGTACTTGGACCCTGCACCCCATGGGAGACCAGGATAAGTACCTGGCTCCTGCCATTGGATCACCGCGGTGTGCTGGCCGCAGCACGCCAGCCGCGGCGGCCATTGGAGGGTGAACCAACGGCAAAAGGAAGACCTTTCTCTCTGTCTCTCTCTCTCACTGTCCACTCTGCCTGTCAAAAAAAAAAAAAAAAAGATTTATTTATTTTATTTGAAAGTCATAGTTACACACAGAGAGGAGAGGCAGAGAAAAAGAGAGAGAGAGATCTTCCATCCACTGGTTCACTCCTCAGATGGCTGCAAAGGCTGGAGCTGCGCCAATCCGAAGCCAGAAGCCAGGTGCTTCCTCCTGGTCCCCCATGTGGGTGCAGGGGCCCAAGCACTTGGGCCACCTTCTACTGCTTTCCCAGGGCATAGCAGAGAGCTGGATCACAAGAGGAGTAGCCGGGGCTAGAACTGGTGTCCATATGGGATGCTGGTGCCGCAGGCAGAGGATTAACTACTGCGCCATGGCGCTGGCCCTCCCCTTCACTTTTGAGGTAACAATGCAGTCAAGGAATTCATGCTACAGTAAATAACAAGTTCAACAAGTGACAAAGACTCTACTTTAGTGGGAATGTGGGTAAGGGCCGTAAACAACAGTCAAATGGAAAAATGACTCTCTCACCCATATGGAGCAAATCTCAAAGTAATCATCAATCATAAAACTATAGTAGTATAACATTCTTTTTTTTTATTTTTATTTATTTATTTATTTATTTTTTTGACAGGCAGAGTGGACAGTGAGAGAGACAGAGAGAAAGGTCTTCCTTTGCTGTTGGTTCACCCTCCAATGGCCGTGTGGCCGGCGCGCTGCGGCTGGCGTACCGCGCTGATCCGATGGCAGGAGCCAGGAGCCAGGTGCTTTTCCTGGTCTCCCATGGGGTGCAGGGCCCAAGCACTTGGGCCATCCTCCACTGCACTCCCTGGCCACAGCAGAGAGCTGGCCTGGAAGAGGGGCAACCTGGACAGAATCCGGCGCCCCGACCGGGACTAGAACCCGGTGTGCCGGCGCAGCTAGGCGGAGGATTAGCCTAGTGAGCCGCGGTGCCGGCCTTTTTTTTTTTTGACAGGTAGAGTTACAGACAGTGAGAGAGAGAGAGAGAGACAGGGAGAAAGGTCTTCCTGCCGTTGGTTCACTCCCCAAATGGCCACTACGGCCAGCTCTGCGCCGATCTGAAGCCAGGAGCCAGGTGTTCTTTCCCGGCCTCCCATGCGGGTGCAGGGGCCCAAGCACTTGGGCCATCCTCCACTACCCTCTCAGGCCACAGCAGAGAGAGAGCTGGACTGGAAGAGGAGCAACCGGAACTAGAACCCGGCACCCATATGGGATGCCAGCGCCGAGGCAGAGGATTAACCAAATGAGCCACGGCACCGGCTCCAGTAGTATAACATTCTTAACTATCATTTTGACAAATATATAAAACATAACTTGACAAAACTGCATTTGTAACAATACTGATATCTACGGGCATTTCTCTTTTTTGTTTGTGGATTTTTTTTTAAATTTTAGTTCCTATTTATAAGGAAAAACATGCAGTATTTGTCTTTCTGTGTCCAGATTATTTCATTCAACATGATGTCTTCCAGTTGCATCCATTTTTCTGAACATGGTAGAATTCCATTCTTTTTTTTTTTTTTTTTAAGATTTGTTTATTTTATTTATTTGAAAGTCAGAGTTACACAGAGAGAAAAGGAGAGGCAGACAGAGAAAGGCCCTCCATCCACTGGTTCACTCCCCAATTGGCTTCAACAGCCGGAACTGCACCAATCCAAATCTAGGAGCCAGGATCTTCTTCCAGGTCTCCCACAGGGAAACCAAGGGGCCCAAGGACTTGGGCCATCTTCTGCTGCTTTCCCAGGCCATAGTAGAGAGCTGGATCAGAAGTGGAGCAGCCGGTCTCAAATCAGTGCCCATATGGGATGCCAGCACTGCAGGCGGTGAGCTTTACCCACTGTGCCACAACACCAGCCCCAAATTTCATTCTTTTTAATAGATGAATAATAGTCCATTGTGTATATATGCCACATTTTCTTTATCCATTCATTTGATAATAGATATCTTGATTGATTCCGTATTTTGGCAATTGTGAAGAGTGCTGCCATAAACATGGTGGTGCAGGTATCTACTTGATATGTGTTCTTGTCTTTTGGGCACATACTCAGAAGTGGGACTGCTGGATCTGACAGCAAGTCTATTTCTAGTTTTTAAGAAATCTCCACCCTGTTTGCCATGTAGATGGACTAATTTACATTCCCACCAACAGTGCATAAGGGTTCCCCTTTCTCTACATCCTTGCCAGCATCTGTTACTGTCTTTCGAATTTCAGCCATTCTGACAAGGGTAAGGAGCTACCTCATTGTGATTGTGACTTGCACTTCCTTGACAGCTAGTGATGCTGAGTATTTTTTCCTATATTTGTTAGCCATTTGCATTTCTTCTTTTGAGAACTGTCTGTTGAGGTTATATAACATTTTCTTTATCCATTCACTTGAGATTGATTGGACACTTGAGATTGATTTCCTATACTGGCTATTGTGAATCTTGCTGCAATAAACATGGGAGTGCAGATATCTTCAACACACCAATTTCATTTCCTTGTGTAAATATCAGTAATGAGACTGCTGGGTATGTGATAGCTCCATTTTTAACTTTGGATTAAAAATTCAAATTAAAATTGGAGTTAAGAAAAAATTTATTTTTCCATAATGACTGAACAAATTTACATTTCTACCAACAATGTGTACATTTTATTTTCTCCATATCCTCACCAGCACATGCTATCTTCTATCCTATCACAGCCATTACAGCTGGAGGGAGGTAATACCTCATTGTGGTTTTGAATTCCATTTCCCTATGATCAGTATTAGTGAGCATTCTTTCATATAATGTCAGTTTCAGTCTTTTGTTCATCTTTAAATCACATTACTTGATTTTTTGCTATCAAGTTGTTTCAGTTTTATATATTGTGGACTTTAGCACTTATCAGAAATATGGTTTGCAAATATTTTACCCCATTCTGTAGGTTGTCACTTCGTTCTGATGTTTGCTGTGCAGAAGCTTTTTTTTATGATTTATTTATTTATTTGAAATGCAGAGTGATAAAGAGGAAGAGACAAAAAAAAAAAAAAGGTATCTTCGATGCACTGATTCACTACACAAATGCCCCCAACAGCCAGGGCTGTGCCAAGCTGATGCCAAGACCCAGGAACTCCACCTGGATCTTCCATGTGGGTGGCAGGAATCCAACTACTTGGGCTCTCACCCATTGCAGGAAACTGGATCTAAAGCATGAAGTAGTCCTGACATGGAGTAGGCACTATGATATGGGATGTGAGTGACCCAAATGGTAGGCCACAAATGCCCATCTCATCTTTTTAGTTTGATGTTATTTCATTTGCTTTTGTTGCCTGTACTTCTGGAATCTTAATTACTCTTTTTTTTTCCTAGTAGTTTTAGGCTCATAGAAAAAAATTTGGCAGAAAGTACGGGGTTTTCCATATAATTTTTCTCTCCATAATTTCTGCCATTATTACCACTGTGCATTAGTGTGGTATATTTGTTACGACCGCTAAGGCAATACTGTGCACCATCCAGTCATCTGTCCCTCCCTGCTAAGCCCTCACAATCACTGATCTCCCTGCTGTCTCCATAGTTTTGTCTTTCTCAAATGTTGTATAGTTGGAATCACATGATATATAACTTTCAGACTGGTTTTTTTTTTTATTTAGCAATATCTATTTAAGATTCCTCTATGCTTTTAGTGCTTTAATAGGTCCTTTCCTTTAATCGTTAGATAATATTCCATCGTATCAGTGCACCACAGTTCATTTATCCAATTACTGAAGGGAATTTTGCTTCCTTCAGAGTCTTAACAAACATGAAAAAAACTGGTAAAGAAATTCGGGGGCCAGAGCCATGGCTCACTTGGTTAATCCTCCGCCTGCGGTGCCGGCATCCCATATGGGCACCGGATTCTGTCCCAGCTGCTCCTCTTCCAGTCCAGCTCTCTGCTGTGGCCCGGAAGGGCAGTGGAGGATGGCCCAAGTGCTTGGGCCCCTGCACTTGCATGGGAGACCAAGAAGAAACACCTGGCTCCTGGCTTCAGATTGGCACAGCGCTGGCCGTGGCGGCCATTAAGGGGGTGACCCAGTGAAGGGAAGACCTTTCTCTCTGTCTCTCTCTGTCTATAACTCTACCTGTCAAATAAATAAAAAAAAAGAAAGAAAGAAAGAAAGAAATTCATGTGCAGGTTTTTGTGTGCATCTAAGTTTCTAACTCCTTTGAGTAAATACCAAGGAGCACAAATGCTGGGTCATATGGTAAGATTATACTTAGCTTTGTAGAAAACTACTAAACTATCTTTCAAAGTAGTCATACTACTTTCCATTCGTATCAGCAACAAATGAGTTCTACATACTTGTCAGCATCTTGGATTTTGGACTATTCTAACAGGTGAGTACTGAGGTGAGTACTGGCATTTCTTTTTTTAATTTGTAGTTTCTTTTTTTCTTTAATTTTAAAGATTTTATTTATCTATTTGAGAGGTAGAATTACAGACAGAGAGAGGGAGAGACAGAGAGAAAGATCTTTTGGCTGCTGGTTCACTCCCCAAATGGCTATAATGGCCAGAGTTGAGCCAATCTGAAGCGAGGAGCCAGGAGCCCGGAGCCCAAGCACTTCAGTGCAGTGGCCCAAGCACTTAGCTACCTTCCATTGCTTTATCAGGCCATAAGCAAAGAACTGGATCAGAAGAGGAGCAGCTGCGACACATACTGGCACTCATATGGGATGCTGGCACTGCAAGCAGAGGCTTAGCCTACTATGCCATAGTGCTGGCCCCAATTTGTAGTTTCTTAATGACACATGGTATTGAGCACCTTTTAATCTACTCATTTGTCATCTGTATGTCCTCTTAGGTGAAGTATCTGTTCAGATCTGACACCTATTTTTTTTTAAGATTTATTTATTTATTTGAAAGGTAGAGTTAGAGGCAGAGGCAAAGAGAGAGAGAGGAAGAAAGGAAGAGAGAGAGAGGGAGGAGAGAGAGAGAATCTTCCTTCAGCTGGTTAACTCTGGAAAAGCTGGAGCTGAACCAATCCAAGGCCAGGAGCCAGGAGCCTCCTCCAGGTCTCCCACGTGGGTGCAGGGGCCCAAGGAGTTGGACCATCCTCCACTACTTTCCCGGGTGTACCAGCAGGGAGCTGGATTGGAAGTGCAGCAGCCAGGACCTCAAACTGGCGTCCGTATGATATGCCAACACTGCGGGCGGCGGCTCTACTTGCTATGCCTCAGTGTCACCTATTTTTAAATTATTTCCATCTTATTTCTTTCTTTCTTTCTTTTTTTTTTTTTTTTTGACAGGCAGGCAGAGTGGACAGTGAGAGAGACAGAGAGAAAGGCCTTCCTTTGCCGTTGGTTCACTCCCCAATGGCCGCCGCAGCCGGCGCGCTGCGGCCGGCGCACCGCGCTGATCCGATGGCAGGAGCCAGGAGCCAAGTGCTTCTCCTGGTCTCCCATGGGGCGCAGGGCCCAAGCACTTGGGCCATCCTCCACTGCACTCCCTGGCCACAGCAGAGAGCTGGCCTGGAAGAGGGGCAACCGGGACAGAATCTGGCGCCCCAACCGGGACTAGAACCCCAGTGTGCTGGCGCCGCTAGGCGGAGGATTAACCTAGTGAGCCGCGGCGCCGGCCTCCATCTTATTTCTAAAGCAAGGAGACAAAGAAGGATCTTCCATCTATTGGTTCACTTGTAATGTCTGCGACAGCCAGAGCTGAGCCAGGTTGAAGAGAGGAGCCCAGAACCCGACTCCAAACTCCCTTGTGGGTGGCAAGAATCCAAGTACTTAAGCAATCACCTGCTGCCTGCCAGGGTGTGCATTAGCAGTATTGAGAGTGAAGGAGCCAGCATTCAAAACACATACTGTAATATGGGATGTGGGTGTCCCAGGTGACATCTTAACTACTGTGCCAAATGTCTGCCTCTATCTATCTGCCTATTTTTGAAAGGCAGAGAGACAGAGACCAAGGCAGAGGAGGGGAGACTGAGATTACAATCACTTGGCTCATTCCCCAAACGTCCTCAACAGCTAGACCTAGGCAGAAGTCAGGAGCCCAGAACTCAATCCGCATCTCCCGCATGAGTGGCAGATATCCAAGTACTTGAGACATCACCTGCTACCTTCGAGGGTGCACATTAGTAGGAAGCTGGCATTCTAAGTGGAGCTGGGGCTAAAACCCAAGTACTTCAAGATGAGATGTTAGCAACCCAACCAGCGTCTAAGCCACTGAACCAAGTGCCCACCTCCATGTCACCCATTTTTAATTGGGTTGTTTTCTTATTGCTGAGTTTTAAGAATTTGATGTAGAGTTTGAATGCCAGTCCTCTATCCAATATGTCCTTTACAAGGATTTTTCCCCCTCAGTCTGGCTTGTCTTTTCATTCGTTTAACAGTGCTTTTGCAGAGCAGAACTTTTAAAATTTAATGAAGCTCAACTTGTCAATTTCTTCTTTCTGGATGGTGTTTTTGTGCTGAATATAAGAAGTCATCACCAAACTTTAAAAGCATTTTTCAAAAGCATAATGCAACAAACTCAGGGACAACAAGAGAGGAGCAATTACAACAAAGCGTTGAAAGCTGGAAACAGTGTTTGTCAGATGCAAGTGAAGTAGGAGAGTCGGGTCAGAGCCAATCCTTGCTGCGAGTCCCTGAGAGGCCGGGGAACTGGCGCAGCTCTGGAAGTGGGAATAATGCCTGCAGCTAAGGAAAGAGGCTGCCCAGAAGTCCATTTGCGCATTCTCCACACCCAACGGCCAGTAACTGCCCCACCCTCATCCTCCCAAAACTGAGTGGGAGCGGTGGGGATGACCTTAGTTCAGACTATTTACCAGGCTATTCAATTTCTAGAGGGGCTATTCATTCCCACCCGGTGCTTTGACACTTTTGCCAGCATAACAGCCTTTAATCACATGCTGGAAGTTCAGCGGCAAACCATGATGAGAAATTTCCTTCACCCCTCCTACTGACCTCCTTAGCACTAAAGACAGGAATCAGTTCATCCTTCCCTAGGCACAAAACATCTACCTCCTGAAAAACTCTACATTTTTTTTTAAAGATTTATTTTATTGATTTGAAAGACAGAGTTACAGAGAGAGGTAGAGACACAGAGAGAGGTCTTCCATCCGCTGGTTCGCTATCCAGATGGCCGCAACGGCCAGAGCTGCACTGATCTGAAGCCAGGAGCCAGGAGTTTCTTCCAGGTCTCCCACGTGGGTGCAGGGGCCCAAGGACCTGGGCCATCTTCCACTGCTTTCCCAGGCCATAGCAGAGAGCTGGATCAGAAGAGGAGCAGCTGAAACTAGAACCAGTGCCCATATGGGGTGCTGGTGCCAGAGGCCAGGGCTTTAACCCGCTGCGCCACAGGGCCGGCCCCAAAACTCTACATTTCATAGAGTTTCTAGGACAATCCTTCAGAAATGCCTGCTTTGACAAAGTCTAAATTGTTAAAATCCTGATATCAGAGATCCTACTTATTAATAACTGGAAGAAAAAAAATCTGTTTAAAAAGTAAAACTACCAGGTTCTAGTCCCGGTTGTTCCTCTTCCAGTCCAGCTCTCTACTGTGGCCCAGGAGGGCAGTGGAGGATGGCCCAAGTGCTTGGGTCCCTGTACCCACATGGGAGACCGGGAGGAAGCACCTGGCTCCTGGCTTCGGATCGGCATAGCGCTGGCCATAGCAGCCATAGGGGAGTGAACCAACGGAAGGAAGACCTTTCTCTCTCTGTCTATAACTCTCTGACTCTCTCTCACTGTCTAACTCTGCCTGTCAAAAAAAAAAAAAAAAAAAAAAAAAGGTAAAACTAAGTCTGGCACAGGCGTAGCGGGTAAGGCTGCCGCCTGAAGTGCCGGCATCCCACATGGGCACGAATTTGTGTCCTAGCTGCTCCACTTCTGATCCAGCTCTCTGCTACGGCTGGGAAAGCAGTAGAGGGTGGCCCAAGTCTTTGGGCCGCTGTACCCATGTGTGGGAGTCCTGGAAGAAGTGCTTGGCTCCTGGCTTCGGATAGGCGCAGCTCCGGCTGTTGCAGCCATCTGGGGAGTGAACCAGTGGATGGAAGACCTCTCTCTTTCTGCTTCTCCTTCTCTTTCTGTGTAATCTGACTTTCAAGTAAATAAATAAATCTTAAAAATAAATAAATAAATAAAACTAAGTTTGATTAAAGACTGGTAACCACTGTACTAGAAAAAAAGATTATCAGTATCACCAATTTTTCATGAATGAAAAATTCTGCTTGGCTGGTGCTGTAGTGCAGTGGGTTAAGCCACCATCTGCAGTGCCAGCATCCCATGTGGATACCAGTTTGAGTCCCGGCTGCTCCACTTCTGATCTTTAAAAAAAAAAAGAAGAAAAAAATCTGCAGTTTTTTTTTTTTTACTTTGTTGGGCATAGCCCCAACTGTATTTTTTTTTTTTTTTGGACAGGCAGAGTGGACAGTGAGAGAGAGACAGAGAAAGGTCTTCCTTTTCCATTGGTTCATCCCCTAATGGCCGCTGCGGCTGGCGTACCATGCTGACCTGAAGCCAGGAGCCAGGCGCTTCCTCCTGGTCTCCCACCCGGGTGCAGGGCCCAAGCAGTTGGGCCACAGCAGAGAGCTGGATTGGAAGAGGAGCAACTGGGACAGAATCTGGCGCCCCGACCGGGACTAGAATTTGGGGTGCTGGCGCCACAGGCGGAGGATTAGCCCATTGAGCCGCAGCGCCGGTCTGCAGTGTTTCTTGAAAAGGGAGGTGAAATAGAAAATGGGATTAGAAGAAATAGAAAACAAAGTCCAGAAGTGGACTGGTGTGTCTAGGATGCCTTTGAAGAAAGGGAACAAAGTAATTTCCAAAGCCTACTGCTGTTTTAAAAGAAAAATTCAAATGAAAACTCTGCTAAAAAAAAAAAAAAAAACTATGGAGGCAATCTGCCAGTAATTGTTTGAGTCCAGGGGAAAGAAGAGGCGACAGCTACACTGTGCAATGTTTTGGCCTTGAGTCAAACCACTGAGAATTTCCTGAGAAATGCAATTATATTTTGATTAGATGAATCAAGTCCATGTTTTGGTAGGAATACAGACATACAGGGTTCTGTAAGTCTAATCTACTTTATTTCTTCTGTTTAGTAAAGTCTTCGATATAATTTACACGTTCTGCTCAGTGATAATCATGTAATGTTAGATGTCATAAGGCCTTTTACATGGAAAATAGCCAGTAGGACTATGACCAAGACATTGTGAACCGGCACAAAGGACACAGATTTACACTGCTGAAACGCAGCATTTAAGAACACTCCGTCCTGGCTAACCTTCCCACTGTCCACTCTACTGTCTGCTAAGGAATGGCTCAGCTTCTCCCCCTGGATTTCTCATCCATTTAGTTTTCACTTTCCAGAATGAAGTGCTCACAATTATCCGAAGCAGCTGGCGCCATGGCTCAGTAGGCTAATCCTCCGCCTTGTGGCGCCAGCATACCGGGTTCTAGTCCTGGTCGGGGCTCCCGATTCTGTCCCGGTTGCCCCTCTTCCAGGCCAGCTCTCTGCTGTGGCCAGGGAGTGCAGTGGAGGATGGCCCAAGTGCTTGGGCCCTGCACCCCATGGGAGACCAGGATAAGCACCTGGCTCCTGCCATTGGATCAGCGCGGTGCCCCGGCCGCGGCGGCCATTGGAGGGTGAACCAACGGCAAAAGGAAGACCTTTCTCTCTGTCTCTCTCTCTGTCACTGTCCACTCTGCCTGCCTGTCAAAAACAAAACAAAACAAAACAAAACAAAACAAAACAAAAACAAAAACAAAACACACACACACAATTATCTGAAGCATCTATGAGGTCTGGCAAACTCAAGGTGGGGGAGGGGAGTAAGCATCCTCTCCCAGTGATCAGCCCTTTTTTCAGCTTTCTATAGTAGAAACAAATCAAAGGAGTCAGGAAAAAGGATATTTCTCTCTAATAGCAAATAAGCTTCTGGCCTAGTAAGTTTAATCTTTACATAGAAATGAAGGGTCAAACACACAGAAATTCCACTACATACACACCAGGATGGTTAGTATGGAAAAGTTTGAAGCAATGTCGGTAAGAATGTAGAGCAATGGAAACTCTCATACACTGTTGGTGGAAACAACTAATTGGGAGGAAGTAAACATATATCTATTCTTTGACCAAGTAATTCTACTGCTGCTATACATTTATCCAGGAGAAATAAAAACGCATGCCCTCAAAAATACTTGTAGTGGCCAGCACTGTGGTGTAGCGGGTAAAACCGCCTCCTGCAGTGCCGGCATCCCATCTGGGAGCTGGTTCGAGACTTGGCTGCTCTACTTCAGATCCAGCTCTCTGCTATGACCTGAGAAAACAGTACAAGGTGGCCCTAGTCCTTGGGCCCCTGTACCCATGTGGGAAACCCCGAAGAAGCTCCTGGCTCCCGGCTCCTGGCTTCAGGTCGGTGCTGCTCAGGCTGTTGCAGCCAGTTGAGGAGAAAATCAGCGGATGGAAGATCTCTCTGTAACTCTGCCTTTCAAATAATTAAATAAATCTTAAAAAAAAAAAAAAAAAACTTGTAGAAAAACAGTCATAATAACTCTATTAATACTAGCTCAAAACTAGAAATAGCTCGGGTAATCATCAATAGGGAAACAGATTTAAAAAAATTGACATTTACTTTGATAGAGCCAATGTGTATTTTTTTTTTAAAGATTTTTATTTATTTATTTGACAGATAGAGTTACAGACAGTGAGAGGTACAGAGAGAAAGGTCTTCCTTCCATTGGTTCACTCCCCAGATGGCCGCAACGGGTGGAGCCGTGCCAATCCGAAGCCAGGAGCCAGGTTTTTTCCTGGTCTCCCACGTGGGTGCAGGGGCCCAAGCACTTGGGCCATCTTCTACTGCTATCCCAGGCCACAGCAGAGAGCTGGACTGAAAGAGGAGCAACCGGGGCTAGAACTGGCGCCCACATGGGATGCTGGCACCGCAGGCGGAGGATTAACCCAGTGCGCCACGGCGCCGGCCCCGAGCCAACATATAATTTAAGGATCAAAGAGCTCCGAGCAGTTTTGCAGATATTGTCTTATTTATCCTTGAAGTATTTCGAAAGAGTTAAGTATCCCGTATTATTCCTATTTATAGACAGAGAAAAACAGTAGGACAGCAAGGTTAAGGAACTTAGTTAAGGTCTCATAATACTAACAGCACCTCAAATAGTATCTTAAAAATTCATTATGCCAATTCGGTAATCATTTTCTCACTCAATCTTCCAATAACCTTCATTTTGTATTATACAGGAGGAAATATGAGGCTTATGGCAAACACATAGCTTGATCAAAGTTATAAAGCCCTAACATCTCCCTAACTTATCTTCTAGTTCTTGTAACTGAAGGCCAATCAGCAAATGTGTACCTTTTTTCTGCCAAGATACACAGGATACACGTTCATGTTCCCTGGATTGAACCGAAGCTATGCATAATTTCTGCCAACTACTTGTAATTTTACTGCTTTTCTTTTTCTCTAAAAGCATGCTGGAATGCAAGCAAACACAATATCATCATGAATAACCTTGAATCACTTCCAGTTGATACTTTACAAAAAATTATTAAAATTTGATATTCAATTAAAGTTAGAAACAAATTACTTTGCAGCAAATAGACTGAGAACTTCTGCACAAGCCTGGACCTTCTAAGACCTTTCCTTGTATAGTAAGCTGTGACCAAGCAGGCTGATCATCCTATTGCGAAAGAAGCCATGGTAAAACTTTTATGGCTCCAACCTGCCTTCTCTACTTTGTTTTGAAGACATATTTCAAAGCTGACCATCAGCAGATGTCTTCAACATATAAATACACTAAAGAGAATATAGCCCCCAAGGGTTTTTTTAATGATATCATTTTTTTTAAAGATTTATTTTATGTATTTGAAAGATGGAGCTACAGAGAGAGCTCTTCCATCTGCTGGTTTGCTCCCCAGTTGGCCGCAATGGCCAGAGCTGCACTGATCTGAAGCCAGGAGCTTCTTCCAGGTCTCCCACGTGGGCGCAGGGGCCCAAGGACTTGGGCCATCTTCTACTGCTATCCCAGGCCACAGCAGAGAGCTGGATCAGAAGAGAAGCAGCCAGGACTAGAACTGGCGTCCATATGGAATACCAGTGCTCTGGCAAGGGCTTTAACCTGCTGCACCACAGCACCGGTTTTAATGAAGGTCAAGATTACCAGGCTCTAAAATACTTCTTAATGGGTAATAAAAACACAACTTTTTAGCAATCTAGCAAAGTCAAATCACCTTTGCTCCTTCTATCCCCACTGCCATACCCCAACGTTGCATGGAAACTTTACAGTCCTGGGCCAGCACCGTGGTGTAGCAGATAAAGCCATTGCCTGTAGTGCCAGCATCCCATGTGGGCTCCAGTTCGAGTCCCTGCTGCTCCACTTCTGATCCAGCTCTCTGCTATGGCCTGGGATGGAGGTGGAAGATGGCATGGCCCAAGTCTTTGGGCCCCTGTACCCACGTGGGAAACCCAGAAGAAGCTCCTGGCTTTGGATCTGCACAGCTCCAGCCATGCGGCCAGTTGGGAAGTGAAAGAACAGATGGAAGATATCTCTCTCTGACTCTCCTCTCTGTGTAACTCTGATTTTCAAATAAATAAATAAAACTTAAAAAAAAAAAAAAAAAACAGAAACTTTACATTCCTTTGCTTCATTCTCTAGCAGCCAGCTCCTCCAGCAGAACCATAGGTACCTATTTTCAACTTATAATGAAGGGATTCAGCCTCTCAGCCTGACAGCTCCTGGTTTAGGTTCATACTAATGAGACCCTAGGAGGCAGCAGTGAAGGGTCAAGTAACTGGGTCTCTGCCATCCACATGGGAGACCTGGAATGAGCTCTCCATTTCCACTTCAGCTCAGCTTAGATGCAGTGAGTGTGGGTGTTTGGAGAGTGAACCAGAGGGTGAGAACTACCTTATTATACATTCCCATCTTTCTCTTTCTCTCTATTTCTCAAATTAAATAAAAATTTAAAACAAATTCTATTCAAAGAAAAAAAATTCCAAATATAGACTTAAGTGGCTGAGACCATTACCTCTTTTACAAATTAAATTCTTTATTTAATTTTTTAAAATATTTTATTTATTGATTTATTTATTTGAGAGGTAGTTACAGATGGTGAGAGGGAGAAACAGAGAGAAAGGTCCTCTGTCTGTTGGTTCACTCCCCAAATGGCCACAATGGCTGGAGCTGCGCCAATCCGAAGCCAGGAGCCAGGAGCTTCTTCTGGGTCTCCCACATGGGTGCAGAGGCCCAAGGACTTGGGCCATCTTCTACTGCTTTCCCAGGCCATAGCAGAGAGCTGGATTGGAAGAGGAGTAGCTGGGTCTTGAACTGGCGCTCATATGGGACGCCAGCACCACAGGCGGAGGATTAACCTACTGTGCCACTGCGTCAGCCCCACAAATTAAATTCTTACTTTATGAAAAATATCACACAAAATTTCTTTAGGGGCCAGCACTGTCATGTCATGGGTAAAGCTTCAGCCTGTGATGTCTGGCATCCCATATGGGTGCCAGCTTGAGTTCCAGCTGCTCCCCTTCTGATCCAGCTCCCTGCTAATGCACATGGGAAAGCAGCAAAGGATGGCCCAAGTGCTCAGGCCCCTGTACCCGTGTGGGAGACCCAGATGAAGTTCCTAGCTTCTGGCTTTGGCCTGACCCAGCCCCAAATGTTGTGAACTAGTGGAATGAAGATCTCTCTCTCTCTCTGTTTCTCCCTCTCTAACTCTGCCTTTCAAATAAATAAAATAAAACTTAAAAAAAATTAAAGATGATTCAACATGCATACATAAAATGATCCATCATAAACACACAACCTTTCAGGAATAACCCTATGTGTAACACCAAGTAATTTCCATAATATCTCAAAGTTCTAAAAAGGTCAATCAAAGCAATACAAATATATCAGTATATATATTTTTTAAAGATTTATTTATTTTATTTGAAAGGCAGAGTTACAGAGAGGCAGAGGCAGAGAGAGAGAAAGAGACAGAGAAAGGTCTTCCATCTGTTGGTTCACTCCCTAAATGGTCGCAACAGCCAGAGCTGCACCAATCCGAAGCCAGGAGCTGGGAGCCTCCTCCAGGCGGGTGCAGGGTCCCAAGGACTTGGGCAGTCTTCTACTGTTTTCCCAAGCCATAGCAGAGAGCTGGATTGAAAGTGGAACAGCCGGGACTCGAATCGGCACCCATATGGGATGCCAGCACTGCAGGCTGGGGCTTTACCTGCTATGCCACAGCGCTGGCCCCATATCAGTATATAATAAATGTGTATATATATATATATATATATATACACACACAGTTGTTAGTTAAGGGTTTTTTTTTTTTTTTTTTTTTGACAGGCAGAGTTAGACAGTGAGAGAGAGAGACAGAAAGATCTTCCTTCCCTTGGTTCACCCCCCAAATGGTTGCTACGGCCAGCGCACTGTGCCAATCCGAAGCCAGGAGCCAGGTGCTTCTTCCTGGTCTCCTATGTAGGTGCAGGGGCCCAAGCACTTGGGCCATCTTCCAGTGCCCTCCCAGGCCACAGCAGAGAGCTGGACTGCAAGAGGAGCAACTGGGACTAGAACCCGGCGCCCATATTGATGCTGGCGCCGCAGGCAGAGGATTAACCAAGTGAGCTACGGCGCCAGCCCTGAGAACGAAACTTTCTATCCACTGGTTCCCTCTCGGCTGTGCTGAGCCAAGTCAAAGCCAGGTGTCAGGGTGTACCATGTGGGTGGTAAGGTCCAAGTTCTTAGGCCATCCTCTGTTGCTTTCCAGATGTGTTAGCAGGGAGCTAGATTGGAAGTGGAACAGACAGGACTCAAACTGTGCTCACAGGGATGCAGCATTGGAGGTGGCTTAAGATATGGCACAACAATGCCAGCCCCTAGTTGCTAATCTAACACTAGATTTGTCAGTACCTCCTCCTGGAATAAATAAAAACAAAGTCACAGAACAGATACCTAGCAGAGAAATCTGAAATTATCCAATCCATCCCTCTTATTTTGCAAAAGAAACAGATCACCAGAAGCCGACTTGGGTCCGGTGCTGTGGTACGTTGTGGTTAGCTGCCATCCATGAATGCCTGCTTATGTCCCAGCTGCTTCACTTCCAATCCAGCTCTCTGCTAATGCGCCTGGGAAGGCAGTGTAAGATGGTCAAAGTACCTGGGCCCCTGTAACCCATGTGGGAGATCCGGATGGAGTTCCTGGCTCCTGACTTCAGCCTGGCCCAGACCTGGTTGTTGCAGCTGTTTGGAGAGTGAATCAGAGCGTGGAAGATCTCTATCTCTGTCTTTAAAATAAATAAAATAAATCTTTATAAATCAACAACAAAAATAACACTGCACATTAGCAGGGAGCTGGATTGAAGTATAGTAGTTGGGTCTTGAACGGGCACCCAAATGGGATGCCAGCGTTGCAGACAGCAGCTTTACCTGCAATGCCACAATGCCAGCCCCAATAAATCTTTTTTTTTAATGAAAAGTTTCCTTGATAATACGTATATATTTTTCAATAATATAAATACAGAACTCCAGAATTCATCTCTCATTGCAGATAGATTTTTTCTCTGTATGCTTTAGTTAACAGAGCTATGTAATGTTCTGACACATCTGTTAGTCTCTGAGGCTGTAAGTATGGTGTTCTTGTTGGGTACAGCTTACCTGTTCTCCAGATCCGGCATGCTTAGGTTTCTAGCAGCAAAGCACATTTTGAGAGGGATGACTTTTCTGTCCTTAGTGCTGTTTTGGTGTTTTGGAGAACCAGAGTCCTCGCTGCCACTAAAGCTTGGTGACTGGGGAGCTGCACCTTCCCAGGGCAGATCTGATACTAATGATGGCTTCTTGATATATGGTGTGACTTCTCGGATGAACTTGACTATGAATAAAAATCAAAGGAGAAGGTTAGTATTTTTGCTTCCTATGAAAAATGGCAATTGAAATAGCCACATGCATACAGTATCTTGACAAAGTTTTTTAAAAAATTAAGTTAAAACCCATGAATTCCCTCAAGATAGATTTAGTCCCTTCTGAGATAGTGTCATCTAGCTATAGACAACTCTTTTTGTTAAAAAGATAAAAGATTTATTTATTTGAAAGGCAGAGTTACAGAAAAAGGGGGAGAGAGAGAGAGATCTTCCATCTGCTGGTTCACTACCCAAATGGTCATATTGGCCAGGGCTGTATCAGGCTAATGTCAGAGCCCAAAACCGGGTCTCCCACATAGGTGTAGGGGCTCAAGTACTTGGGCCATCTTCTGCTGATTTCCCAGGCACATTAGCAGGAAGCTGGATTGGAAGTGGAATAGTCAGGAGTTGAACCAGCACCCATATGGAATGCTTAACCTGCTGCATCACAATGCCAGCCCAGTTATGGACGACTCTTAACGTTTAGAAACTCCTTGATCCACTAATTTGCTGTCTATTGAAAATGTACAGAACAAAATAATCTCTTTTCCACATAAGAACCCTTCAAATATCTGAAAATAGAGTGTATATCTCTATTCTCCATACTATCCTATTTCTTCTTTTTTAAAGATATATTTATTTGAAAGGCAGAATTAGAGAGAGAAAGAGAGAGAGAGATATTTCTCATCTACTGGTTTACTCCCCAAATGGCAGCAATGGCAGGGGCTAAGCCAGAAACCAAGAGTTTCCTCTGGGTCCCCGATGCGGGTACAGGGGCCCAAAAACTTGGGTCATCTGGCTGCTTTCCCAGGCGCATTAGCAGGGAGCTGGCATTGGAAGTGGAGAAGCTGGGACTTGAACTGGCCCCCATACAGGATGCTGGCACTGCAGACGGTGGCTTTACCTGCTATGCCACAGGGCCCCCCCCCCAACCTAAATATTTTTACTCCAACTCAATTCAACTCAATCAATATTTATTAGCTAGCAAGTGTCACTGAGAATAAAAAGGCAAATGAGGCATAGTTCCTGTTCTCAAGTATGAGATAGCTAATCCTGAAAATAAGTGCAACAATAAAGTATATGTAACGTATGGTATGATCTGGAAAGTGTAAGCAGATTTTGCTTGTTCAAGGTACTCTATTTTCTATTAATGTAGTTCAAAATTAAAATATAGTTTTTATTAGATAGGAGTGTTTTTCTTTTTAAGTTCAGTGTTAAGACTCTGAATATTTTTTTTACCTTGGTCATGACTGGTGACTACTGTCAGTTGTGGTGTGCTATTTTTGTTTCAAAAACTAGATAAACTGGGGTGGCACTGTGGTAGAGCAGGTAACGTTATCACGTGTGGCACCAGCATCCCATATAGGCACCAGTTTGGGTCCCGGCTGTTCCACTTCCAATCCAGCTCTGCCAATGTGTTTGGGAAAGCAGCGGAAGATGGTTCTACCTACTTAGGAGACCTGTATGAAGCTCCTGGCTCCTGGCTTCAGCCTGATTCAGCCCTGGCCACTGAGGCCACTTGGGGAGTGAACCAGCAGATGGAAGACCTCTCTCTCTCTCTGTAACTCTGACTTTCAAATAAATAAATAAACCTTTAAAAAAAACTAGAAAACTAAAAATTATTAAAATCTTAAATAGCATCAAAACTATAACAGATAAATTAGTCATCATTACCTCTGCTAAAACCACTACACGTTATACCAGTATCCTATCTCCCTTTAGAAGTCTACTGTGACAGATCATTAGACTAGTATCACAGGAATCAAAAACAGATGTAACCACTGCTAGGTGATCTCACTTGAAGGCTCTAAGGTACACATGTAGAAAGTGAGAGCAGGGCTGGTTCTGTGGTGTAGTGGGTACAGCTGCCTCCTGCAGTGCTGGGCATTCCATATGGGTGCCGGTTGGATCTCAGCTGCTCCACTTCCGATCTAGCTCTCTGCTATGACCTGGGAAAATAGTGGAAGATGGCCCAAGTCCTTGGGCCCCAGCACCCATGGGGGAGACCCGGAGGAAGTTCCTGGCTCTTGGCTTTGGACTGGCACAGCTGCGGCCATCTGGGGAGTAAACCAACGGATGGAAGACCTCTCTATTTCTTTTCCTCTGACTTCTCTGTAATTCTGCTCTTCAAATAAATAAATAAACCCTTGAAAGAAAGAAAGAAAGAAAGAAAGAAAGAGAGAGAGAGAGAGAGAGGGAGGGAGGGAGGGAGGAAGGAAGGAAGGAAGGAAGGAAGGAAGGAAGGAAGGAAGGAAGGAAGGAAGGAAGGAGCAACATTAAACAAGTAAAAATTCAAAGGCTTGGCCTACTTCTCCAGTTAATCATAGGTGCCTCTTTTTCTTTTCCTAAATTAGAATGTTAAGAAAGAAGTTAAAAAAAACTAACAGTAGTCAATAGAAGAGATGAAGCTATTTTTCTTCTAAGCTAGCAAACAAGATCTGCTAAATTTAAGCATCATACTAGAAAATATAATAATTCTGTTGTCAACATTTACATTTAGTTTATACGTGTTTCCATATAGGTGTGTGACTTCTATGCATGGTTATAACATGTATTTCTCGGAGGACACAGTAAAAACTGCCTCAAGTTCCTAAGGAAATTTTTTTTTCATCCTAGAAAAACGGGCAGCGGTACAGCCAGTAGATCTCTAAGAGGCTGACTCAGGCATTTCAATATACTTAAGCTTTGTCCTTTCAAGAGAGGATTATATCACAAGAACTTTGGCATAAATTCCTAGGGTTTCCAGTTGCTGCCAACAGAAGGGACATACTTTTTGAACATTTAAAGCAGCATACCAACCATTGGGTTACCAAGTGGGGAAATTACAGACATTCTAAATGACTACTCTTGACTACTGCAGTGGTTAGAGAGGAACTGTCAATGATCTACTCAGAATGTCATTCAATCACACAGTAGCATCAATGAACTGATTGCCACACATGCACTATAACAGAAACACACACACACACACACACACACACACAACCTATGATCACCTTATCAAAAGAGTAGTGAGGGGCCAGTGCTGTGGCATAGTGCCTAAAGCCGCCACCTACGGCACTGGCATCCTGTTTGAGTGCCGGTTCGATTCCCGGCTGCTCCACTTCTGAATCAGCTCCCTGCTGGTGCACCTGAGAAAGCAGCAGAGGTGGCCCAAGTACTTAGGCTCCTGTAAGCACATGGGAGACCTGCAAGAATCTCCTGGCTTTAGACCAGCCCAGCTCCAGCCGTTGTGGCCATTTGGGGAGTGAACCAGGGGATGGAAGATATCTCCCCCTCCTCACTCCCCATCCCTGTAGAGTGTGTGAGTGAGTGTGTGTGTGTGTGTCTTCCTCTCTCTCTCTCGAACTCTGCCTTTCAAATAAATAAATCTTTAAAGAAAAAAAAAAAAATAAGGGGGCCGGTGCTGTGGCGTAGTGGGTAAAGCTGCCACCTGTGGTACCAGCATCCCATATGGGCACCAGTTCGAGTCCCAGCTGCTCCACTCCTGGTGCAGCTCTCTGCCATGGCCTGGGAAAGCAATGGAAGATGGCCCAAGTCCTTGGGTCACTGTACCCATGTGGAAGACCTGGAGGAAGCTCCTGGCTTTGGATTGGCACAGATCTTGCTGTTGTGGGCAGTTGGAGAGTGAACCAGCGGATGGAAGACCTCTCTGTTTTCTGTGTCTCTGTGTGTGTCTCTCTCTGTCTCTGCCTCTGCCTCTGTAACTTTGCCTTTCAAATAAAATAAATACATCTTAAAAAAAAGACTTACTCTAAAACCTTGTTCAAATATTAAATGTTGGGGAGGCAGGCGTTGTGGCGCAGTAGGTAAAGCTACCACTTGTGATATCTGAGTCCCACATCTGAACGTTGGTTTGAGTCCTAGTTACTCTACTTCCAATTCAGCCTCCTGCAAAAGTGTACTGTGGGAGAGGCAGGTGGTGGCTCAAGTGCTTGGGCCCTTGCTGCCCATGTGGGAGTTCCAGGTTCCTTGCTTCAGCCTAACCTCACTCTGGCTACTGTAGGCACTTGGAGAGAATAGTAAGCATAACATGGCACCGCTGTGTGGTACTCTGTCACTCTTAGCTACCCTTTCAAATAGATGAAAGCAATAAAACAAACATTAGGAGGCCAGCATTGTTATAGAGGGTATAATTACTACCTTTCGTGTCAGCATCCCATATGGGTGCTGGTTCATGTCCTGGCTGCTCCATTTCTGATCCAGCTCCCTGCTAATGGTCTGAGAAAAGCAGCAGAAAATGGCCTAAATGTTTGGGCTACTGTTACCCATGTGGGAGACCTGATGAAGCTCCTGGGTCCTGGCTTTGGCCTAACTCAGTGCAGGCCATAGTAGCTATCTGGAGAATGAACCAGTGAATGGAAGATCTCTCTTTCTCTATCCTTCTCTCTCTGTAACTCTTTCAAATAAAGTCTTTTAAAAATTAAATATTGGAACTTCTATAAAATGAAATCTTGTTGAGTCTGTGAAAACTATCACAGTGGATGGTGTGATCCAGGATCCAACTAATTTTTAATGAATTTCAAGCTCTAAGGAGTAATATTACAAGGATTTCCATGTTTGGGACATCAGGTTGCATTCAATTCTAAACTGAATGCTATTTATGTGGTTTTTAAAACAGGCAGAAAAACAGAGAAATCTCCAATCATTGGTTCACTTCCCAAATCCCCACAATAGCAATGACTAGGCCAGGCTGAAGCTGGGAGTTTGGAACCCAATCCAGGTCTCTCATGTGATGGCAACACCTCCCACAGCCTGCTCAGGGAAGGAAGCTGGGGTCAAGGGCCAGAGCCAGGAATCCAATCCAGGTACTCTGATGTGGGACATGAGGGGTCTTAACCACTAAGGCTAAATACCTACTTCTTATTGTGACTTTTTAAAGCTTATCTAAAAAGTACTTCATAGTGCACACATAGCCTATGGCTGTAATTACACATATTTGAGTAAACCGATCCCTTTCCCTATAATCATTATTTTACTCTTTGGCTCTTCTTTCATTCCAGCTGGTGATATTTACTATTAATTTAAGTCAAACTAAGTTAGTCACACAATGTGGAGAGTGCTACCATGACTTCCCCTTCTTTTGCAAGATATTTGTTTCTGTAATATTCTCAGAGTGAACAATCTGGCTTTGCATTTTGGACAGAAATGAGTTATGTTGATGTCAGTGATAAAGTATTCTCCCAAGAGATTAGACGTAAGGGAGGAGTTACTTCACTCTCATTAGAGCCTTTTATACTCTCAACTTGCATGCATCTTCCAACCCAAGTCTCCGTGTCTTTGGGGTTTAAGGAAACTACAGAGAACAGGGTTTGGTGCAATGAACCTGAAGTGTGTTCAGAGTGTCTCTGGTTTCATTGCATTTTTTAACTTTGAAGAAACATAGCACATTCATTAATTTATTCAGCACCTACTATGTACCAGGAACTGTTTTGTGCACACAGAATAAGACACCAGTGAACAGAACATGCAAAAAACAATAATTAATAAGCTAATAATAGTCTAGAGAAATGAAAATACGTTCACACAAAAGCCTGTACAAAATTTTCTTTTCAGGCCGGCGCCGTGGCTCAATAGGCTAATCCTCCACCTAGCGGCGCCAGCACACCGGGTTCTAGTCCCTCTCGGGGCGCCGGATTCTGTCCCGGTTGCCCCTCTTCCAGGCCAGCTCTCTGCTATGGCCCGGTAGTGCAGTGGAGGATGGCCCAAGTCCTTGGGCCCTGCACCCCATGGGAGACCAGGATAAGTACCTGGCTTCTGCCATCGGATCAGCGCGGTGCACCGGCTGCAGCGCGCCGGCCACGGTGGCCATTGGAAGGTGAACCAACGGCAAAAGGAAGACCTTTCTCTCTGTCTCTCTCTCTCACTGTCCACTCTGCCTTTCAAAAAATATTTTTTTTTCTTTTGAGAGGCACAGAGAAACACACACACACACACACACACACACACAGTGAAACAGAGAGAGACCTCCCATCCAATGGTGCATTGCCCCAAATGCCCAGCAGCCAGGAACACAACACAGGCCTCCTACACAGCTCAACCACTTGAGCCATCACTTGCTGCCTCCTAGAGTCTGCATCAGCAGGGGAGTGCAACTGGAAGTAGAACCGGAACTCAAACTCAGGCACTCCAATACAGGATGCGTCCAACTCACGTCACTTCTGACCACTGCACCAATGTCTGCCCCTATATATGAATATTTTTAGTAGCTTATTTATAAGTGCTCAAACTGGAAACAACCGGAATATCCTTCAATAGTGAATAGATACATTGTTGTACAGCTGCAGAGTAGAATACTACTCAACAATAAAAAGGAATGAACTACTGATGACACTCAGAAACCTGGATGAATCTCAAAGGCATTCTGTTGAGAGAGGTCATTCTTGGCCGGTGCTACGGCTCACTTGGCTAATCCTCCGCCTGCGGCGCAGGCACCCCAGGTTCTGTCCCGGTTGCTCCTCTTCCAGTCCAGCTCTCTGCTGTGGCCCGGGAGGCAGTGGAGGATGGCCCAAGTGCTTGGACCCTGCACCCGCATGGGAGACCAGGAAGAAGCACCTGGCTCCTGGCTTCGGATCGGCGCAGGATGCCGGCCTTTGCGGCCATTTGGGGGTGAACCAACGGAAGGAAGACCTTTCTCTCTGTCTCTCTCTCACTGTCTAACTCTGACTGTCAGAGAGAGAGAGAGAGAGAGAGAGGTCATTCTCAAATGCTTACAAACTGCATGATTCTATTATTGAAAAAACAAAACTATATATGAAGAACAGATTGGTGCTTTCCAGAAGCCAGGTAGGAAGGAAGGTGTAATTTTTTTTTTTTTTAAAGATTTATTTATTCTAGGCCAGCGCCGTGGCTCACTAGGCTAATCCTCTGCCTTGCGGCGCCGGCACACCGGGTTCTAGTCCTGGTCGGGGCGCCGGATTCTGTCCGGGTTGCCCCTCTTCCAGGCCAGCTCTCTGCTGTGGCCAGGGAGTGCAGTGGAGGATGGCCCAAGTGCTTGGGCCCTGCACCCCACGGGAGACCAGGAGAAGTACCTGGCTCCTGCCATCGGATCAGTGCGGTGCACCGGCCGCGGCGGCCACTGGAGGGTGAACCAACAGCAAAGGAAGACCTTTCTCTCTGTCTCTCTCTCTCACTGTCCACTATGCCTGTCAAAATAAATAAATACATAAATAAATAAAAGATTTATTTATTCTACTTGAAAGTCACAGTTACACAGAGAGAGGCAGAGAAAGGCAGAGAGGCAGGAGAGAGAGAGAGAGAGAGAGAGAGAGAGAGGTCTTTCATCTGCTGGTTCATTCCCCAGATGGCTGCAATGGCCAGAACTGCTCCGATCCGAAGCCAGGAGCCAGGAGCTTCTTCTGGGTCTCCCATGTGGGCGCAGGAGCCCAAGGACTTAGGCCATCTTCCACTGCCCTTCCAGGCCATAGCAGAGAGCTGGATTGGAAGTGGAGCAGCTGGGTCTTGAACTGGCGCCCATATGGGATGCTGGTACCACAGGCGGCAGCTTTACCCACTATACCACAGCGCTGGCCCCAGGAAGCTGTAATTATGGAACAATCTTGTACCTTGATTGTGGTATGGATACAAGAATTTATATATGTGTTAAAATCCATAACTGGGGGCCGGCACTGTGGTGTGTAGTGGATAAAGGCACCGCCTGTGGTGCCAGCATCCCATATGCACTCTGGTTCCAGTTCTGGCTGCCCCGCTTCCAATCCAGCTCTCTGCTGTGGCCTGGGAAAGCAGTAGAAGACAGCCCAACTTGGGCTCCTGCACCCGCGTGGGATATTTGGAGGAAGATCCTGGCTCTGGATTGGAGCAGCTCCAGCTGTTGCGGCCAATTGGGGACTGAACCAAATGATGGAAGACTTCTCTCTGTCTTTCTGCCTCTCTGTGTAACTCTGATTTTCAAATAAATAAGTAAATCTTTAAAAAAAAAAACAAACCCGTAACTGTATCCCTGGGGCTGGCGTTGTGGCACAGCAGGTAAAGCTGCTGCCTGAGACAAGGGCATCCCATACGGATATGGACGCTGGTTTGTGTCTCAGCTGCTCCACTTCTGATCCAGCTCCCTGGGAAAAGCCTAGGAAAGGTAGTGGAAGATGGTGTAAGTGCTTGGGCCCCTGACAGCACGTGGGAGACTTGGAAGAAGCTCCTGGCTCCTGGATTCGGTCTGGCCCAGCCCTGGCTGTTGTAGCTATCTGGGAGGTAAACCAGCAAATAGATGATTCTTCTCTCTGCACCTTTGAATTTCAAATAAATAAATAAATCTTAATAATAATAAAAAGGAAGAAGCATTCCAATCAGAGTTAAAGGGGGGGGAGGTTTACAGAAGTTATGGGGGCGGGAGGCAAATCATGTGGGGTCTTGTAAGCCATCATAAGGACTTTGACTTTTATCCTCAAATGGGAAGCCACTGGAAGCTTTCCAGCAGAAGAGTGACTGCTATGTTGAAAATGAAGTGAAATAAGACCAAGGGCAGAAGCAGGAAGTCTAGTCAGGGAGGTTGTCAGAGGTGAGAGATGATAAGATTTGGACAAGGGTGACTGAAGTGGAAGTGGTTAGACTCTAATCTCTAATAAAAGTAGATCTACTTACATGTCCTGACAGATTGGACAAGGTGGGGAAAAGAGAGACGAGTTGAGAATAATTTCAAGATTTCCGTCCTGGGGCCTGTGTTGTGGTGTAGTAGGTTAAGCTGTTGCCTGCAACACTGGCATAACATATGGGTGCTGGTTTGAGTCCCAGCTGCTCCACTTCTGATCCAGCTCCCCACTAATGTGCCTTGGGAGAACAGCGGAAGATGGCCCAAGTACTTGGGCCCCTGCATTCACGTGGAAGACCTGGAAGGAATTTCAGTCCCCGGCTTCGGCCTGGCCCAACCCTAGCCACTGCGGCCATTTGGGGAGTGAACCAGCAGGTGAAAGATATCTCTCTGTCTCTCCCTCTCTCTGTAATTCTGACTTTCAAACAAATATATAAATCTTAACAAAAAAAAAAAAAAAAGAATTTCTGTCCAAAACAACTAAACAACTGAACAACTAAAAGGCTGGATTTCTACTGCCAGGTTTAGGAGAAAAGATCAGGACCTCAAAGACATAAATTAAGCAATTAAGTCCAGCAGGCAGCTAGATATGTGAGTCTGTAGCAGAAGAAACGGGTCTGGGCTGGAGGCATTCATCTGGGAGCTATTACAAACGGTTATATTTAAACCACAAAACTGGATAGGATTGCTGATTCAGTTAGAATCCCAAAAGCAGACAGATGATATAGGATTTAGTAAAGGGAAGATTTATAAAGGTGTGGGCAGAATGCAGACACCACAAGGGAAAATTGAACATGGTATCCCAGGACTATTAACAGACTGGCTGTTTGCACACCTATGCCTGACAGGACTAGAAATGGTTACCAGATTCAGAAGAGTCCTATGGAAACTGATTCGAGGGGAGCAGCAATCTTTGGTGCATTCAGCCAGACTTGAGGTGGCTTAGGAGCCAAGGGGCAAATGCTCCAACCTCACTCTCCTTTCTCCATCCCTCCAATGTCCTGCTGGGGCTCCACAGTGGCCAAACCTAACAAACCCAAAGAGCAAGGAACCTTATTGATGTAGTCTATGCAGGTCAGCCTTCTGGGACTGAGGTAAAAAAGCTGGGGTGGACCCAGAGGGACAAATGAAGACTTCAGTACATCACCAAGGAAGTGAGCACAAAGGAGGCAAGGCAGTTCTACTACTGACGAGCTGCAGAAGAGAGAAGAAATAGCAAATAAGATGGGCTAGGAGATAGGAGATCCACGAGAGACAAGTACTCATAGAAACACCAGACTGGGGGCTGGCATTGTGGTGTAGCTGATAAAGGCACTGCCTATGATGCTGGTATCCCACATGGGCACCAATTTGTGTCTTAGCTGCTCTACTTCCAATCCAGCTCCCTGTTAATGGCCTGGAAAAAGCAATAAAAGATGGCCCAGTGTTTGGGTCCCTGCCACCCATGTGGGAGACCCAGAAGAAACTGGGGAGTGAACCAAAGGGTGGAAGATCTCTCTCTCTCTCTCTCTCTGTAACTCTGCTTTCCAAGTAAATAAATTAGTATTTTAAAAAAGAAAGGGGGCTGGCATTGTGGCGTAGCATGAAAAACTGTCGTCTGCGTGCCAGCACCCATATGGGCACTGGTTCCAGTCCTGGCTTACTTCCAATCTAGCTCCTTGACAATGTGTCTGGGAAAGCAGCAGAGGATGACTCATGTGCTTGGGCCCCTGCACCCACGTGGGAGACCCAAATGAAGCTCCTGGCTCCTGGTTTTGGACAGGCCCAGCCCTAGCCACTGCGGCCATTTGGGGAGTGAACCAGCAGATGGAAGATCTCTCTCTGTCTCTGCCTCTCTCTGTAAATTCTGCCTTTCAAAGAAATAAATCAATCTGAAAGAAGGAAGGAAGGAAGGAAGGAAGGAAGGAAGGAAGGAAGGAAGGAAGGAAGGAAGGAAGGAAGGAAGGAAGGAGAGAAGAGAAGAGAAGAGAAGAGAAGAGAAGAGAAGAGAAGAGAAGAGAAGAGAAGAGAAGAGAAGAGAAGAGAAGAGAAGAGAAGAGAAGAGCAAACATCATCCAAATTTAACCAAACAGAAAAAGTTCTGCCTTGACCTGAGTGACCCCAACTTGGCTCTTCCTTCCTTCTTTGGAAAAATCAAAACAAAACGGCTTATGCTTGCTGTTTCTATTTTCTCTTTTCACTCCTTAATCTTTCTGAATAAAACTGTGTTCTAAAGAATCACTAATGTTTTCTTACCTAATTCAAGGGCCCTTTCTCAATCCTTGGTGTACACCATTCTATTGTCTGTAACAATGACTCTACCAACTTTTCCCCTTTTTTCTGTTGATTTATTTTTAATGCTTTTTTTTCCCTCCTATCCTTGCATTGTAGGCATTTCCCAAGGCTCTGGTTTTTCCACTTTCCTGTCACTTTATACTCCCACTCCCGGCAACTTTCAATGCTGGATTCAACCCAATTATTTCCTGTGGGTCCCAATTCCTTCTATTTGGGTGCTGTCCCAATGCTTCAAATTCAACATATCCAAATGCAAATTAATCTTCATTATCCTTTATCCCCCTGCCCTGTTCACTGTTTTAGTTATTATGATCAGCATTACCATCTAGTCATCCCAAATCTAATCTAAACCAGTCTGGTGTAAAGTACAATAATCTTCTATTTTATTAAAGGTTGCCGGATGGCTGATTCTTATGCTCAGATTTAGGAACTGCTTATCTGGATCTCTGCAGACGACTCCCTCTTCCTAGCACCCTCATCCCACCTCTAACATTATTCTCCAACCTACGCACTTTCCTCATTTCTCACTGCCAACATGCTTCTGAATCACTCAGACCATGGAAATGCCTTTTTGGGAGGTGACGGGGTGGGAGCTGGAGGGAGGGGATAATTGTGGTAAAATATTCACGACATAAAAATCACCATTTTAACCATTTTTACATGTACACTCACATTGCTTTGCAATCACTACCATCCAGCTCCAGAACTTTATTTTCCCAAACTGACACTCTGCACCCAATAAGCAATGACTTCCTGTTCCCTACTTCCCACCAGTCCCTGGCAACCACGATTCTTCTTTCTGTGTCTTATGAATTTGACTACTCTATGCCTCCCATGTGGCAGGGACCCAGGTACTTGGGCCATCATCTGATGCTAGTCCAGGCACATTAGCAGGAAGCTGGATCATAAGCAGAAGAGCTAGGACTTGACATGGGATGCCAATGCTACTTAACCCCCTGCATCGCACTGCCAATACCAATCTGCTTCTTAACGCTGAAACTGGCTAAGTAAGAGGTTTCTGATCACAGGTCAGAATCAAGTTGCATGTCACACAATTTCCTCTACATATCCATGTTCTGCTCTTGTTCTTTCTCATATCAACTGTTCAAAACAGCCATTAATACTTTTTTAAAGATTTATTTATTTGAAAGGCAGAGTTGTAGAAAGAGAGCAAGAGAGAGCAAGAGAGAGAGAATGAATCTGCCATTCACTGGTTCACTCTCCATATGGCCACACGGCCAGAGCTGGGCTGGTCTAGTCAGGAGCCAGGAGCTTCTGCCGAGTCTCCCACATGGGTGCAGGGCCCAAGCATTTGGACCATCTTCTGCTACTTTCCCAGGCACATTAGCAGGGAGCTGGACTTGAAGTGGAGCAGCTGGGACTTGAGCCAGCACCCACCCATATGGGATGCGAGCATCACAGGTGGCAGCTTTATCCACTATGCCATAAGGCTGGCCCCCAGTCTCATCTTTTCATTTCAGATAAGTAAACATAAAATAGAGAAAATAAAAATACAAAGGGGCCAATGTTGTGGTGCCACCAAGTTAAGCTACCAGTTGCAACTCTGGCATCCCATATCAGAATGTCGGTTGGAGTCCAGACGCTCTGCTTCCAATCCAGCTTCCTGATAATGTGCCCGGGAAGGCAGGTAAATAAATATTACAAATATACATAATAATTGCTCTGTAGTATTCCCCCCAAAATTTTAAAAAGATATATACAAAAATTCCTAATCCTACCATATTTCCTTCTAGACTTTTTCAGTCCTATACTTAACACAGAAATATTATACAAACTCTTCACAAGCATCATTTGAAAATAACTTACAGCATCCCATTGTGTGTTTACCATAATTTATTTAGGCGTTCTCTAATTACTGAGTACTTAGTTTAAATGACGTGCATCTTTTTTAGGGAAGAAATTATCTGGGTCACACGAATATTTAAGGTTCATGATAAATGTTGCCAAATTGCTCCCCAAATGAACTGTGTCACTTTACACTCTCAACCAGCATGTCCAGGTCAGGACATTTGCCGACAGAAGTAGTCCCATTTAAAGCAAACTTTTTTACTTTAATAGGTGAAAAATGGTGTAATCTTGATCTCCTATCTCAACAAATGTTGAATGTTATAATTTTTTTCTTTTTCTTTCTTTTTAAAAGATTTTATTACTTATTTGAGAGGCAGAGTTATAGACAGTGAGAGGAAGAGACAGAGAGAAAGATCTTCCTTCCGTTGGTTCACTCCCCAAATGGCTGCAACGGCCGGAGCTGGGCCGATCCGAAGCCAGGAGCCAGGCGCTTCTTCTGGGTCTCCCATGTGGGTGCATGGGCCCTTGGACTTGGGCCATCCTGCACTGCTCTTCCCAGGCCATAGCAGAGAGCCAGATTGGAAGTGGAGCAGCCGGGACTAGAACTGGTGACCATATGGGGTACTGGTGCTGCAGGTGTAGGATTAACCTACTGCGCCACAGCACCAGGCCCTATTTTTTTCTTAAAAGCAGGAAATCCATGTCTCTTCGGTTTTTTTCTGTCTGAAGAAGTGGGAGAAATAATTTGAGCTAAGAACAGTGATGAGTTACAGGACAGTCACTGGGACCTCATATTTAACACAAATCTGAATTAAATTTCATGATATACCAGCATTTCCAAAATCCAATTCCAAAATAATTTTCCATTATTGCCTGTCATTTATCTCTGTGAAATTAGCTTCCTTTTTTCTTTGAAAGGCAGAGAGACAAATGAAGAGACAGAGAGAAATATTCCATCTGCTGGTTCATTCCCCAAAATGCCCACAACGGCAGAGGCTGGGCTGGGTTGAAGCCAGGCACCTGGAACTCAATCTGGGTCTCCCATATGGGTGGCAGGCACCTAAGTAGCTGAGCCTTCACCTGCTGCCTCCCAGGTGCACACTGGAAGGAAGCTGGATAGGAAGCAGAGGAGCCAGGACTCAAGACAGATACTCCCATACAGGATGCTGGCAACAGAAGCGCTGCACCAAACACCCACCTGGGACCCTTTCTTCTTCTAAGGCATCAGTGTGGAAAATGCCCAGCAAAGAAATGAACCATTCAGAAGCAGTATGTGTGCTCTGAAGATGTGAGATGTGATTTTAACATTAAAAAACAAAAAACAAAAACAACTGTGGTTTATCTTAGTACTAGGTTTTCAATTTGGTTTACTTTCCATCTCTCCTTCTCCATTTCAGTGCAAGCCCTGTCTAAGTCAATAAAAGCAGGAGAAATACCCTTTTTAAAGATCTCAAATTACTGATGATATGATAAGGAGAATTCAAATTTTCTTTTAAACTTCTGAACTATAGGGAAATAAGTCCAAATAAACCAGATATAAAGTAGCTCTGAAATTTGTTCCTAGCAATTAAAATTTCAGGACTTTAAAATTATAGCCTTTTATAACATATTTACGCAAACTGGCAGAAAAAATATATTTTCTGGGCCTTAATCAATTCCTAACATGGATATCTATTACTCCGATACAAAAGTATTGGCTTTCACACTATTACATACACAAATGCAGACTAACAGGATAGATGGAAATAATTTGGGACATTGGGCTGTTCACTGTATAATTTCTTCTTGGCAGGCTTCTTTAATTACTAATATTATATGGTAAACTAATTGTGGTCATTTATATATTAAATATTCCTCAAATGCATTTACAAACTGTTTTTCTTTGAAATGTTTCCTTAAACTACAATAAGATATGGAAACTTCTCACTTCTCAACTTTTTATTTAAAAAAATCTTTTAAAACATCTTGGATTTGCATTTTGAAACGTTTTTGTAAAGAAGGCAGCTACTAGTACATTTCCCTGTGGAAATTTCCAAACAATGCTGGTTTAAAACCCTTTCTGGGGCTCGGCATTGTGGCTCAGCAGGTAGGGCCACCACTTGGGATATCTACATCCCGTATCACAGTGCGGGTTCAAGGCTGAGCTACTCTACTTCTAAGCCAGCTTCCTGCTAATGTACGTGCAGCGATGCAGCAGATGGTGGCCCGAGTACAGGAGTCCCTGACATTCACACAGGAGACCCGGGTGGAGTTCCTGGCTCCTGTCCTGGTTGTTGCAGGCACTGGGAAGTGAATCAGTGAATGCAAGATCTCTATCTCTCCCTCTGTGACTCTGCTTTTCAAATAAACAAATCTTTAAAAATAAAATAAAGTCCTTTATATAACAAATTCAAAAACTGGCAAATACTGCATCTGAACAAGCATTTCAAATTATATTTTTCTTTTCTTATTGGTATTGACATCTATATTTATTTTCTATGCCACATCTTTTTTTATATAAGTCAAATTATACTTAGTACTTCTTTCATTCCTAAAAAGTACTACTTTATGTGAAACAATGTTCTAATGTTTTTCATATCATTTTGCTTACTTCAAAACACAAAAAGACTGTTGACAACAGCAGAGAAAATTTGACCATGTATAGGATTAGTTAATGTGCCTTGGAAAGCAGCAGAAGGTAGCTCAAAATGCTTGGGCCCCTGCACCCGTTTGGGGGCACCCGGATGAAATGGCTTCAGCCTGGCCCAGTCTCAGCTATTACGGTCTTTTGGGGAGTGAACCAGCAGATGGAAGATCGTTCTCTCTCTCTCTCTCCTTCTTCTTCTCCCTTTCTCTCTCTCCCTCTTTTTCTGTAACTCCCCAGTTGGCTGTAATGGCTGGAATTGCCCTGATCCGAAGTCAGAAGCCAGGAGCTTCTTCCGGGTCTCCCACATGGGTGCAGGGGCCCAAGGACTTGGGCCATCTTCTACTGCTTTCCCAGGCCATAGCAGAGAGCTGGATGGAAAGAAGAGCAGCCAGGACTAGAACTGGTGCCCGTACGGGATGCCAGCGCTTCAGGCCAGGGCGTTAACCCGCTGAGCCACAGTGCCGGCCCCAATCTATAGAATTTCTTTTTTCTTTCTTTCTTTTTTTTTTTTTTCTTTTTTTTTTTTTTTGACAGGCAGAGTGGACAGTGAGAGAGAGAGACAGAGAGAAAGGTCTTCCTTTTGCCGTTGGTTCCCCCTCCAATGGCCACCGTGGCCGGCGCGCTGCGGCCGGCGCACCGTGCTGATCTGATGGCAGGAGCCAGGAGCCAGGTGCTTATCCTGGTCTCCCATGGGGTGCAGGGCCCAAGCACTTGGGCCATCCTCCACTGCACTCCCTGGCCACAGCAGAGAGCTGGCCTGGAAGAGGGGCAACCGGGACAGAATCCGGCACCCCGACTGGGACTAGAACCCGGTGTGCCGGCGCCGCAAGGCGGAGGATTAGCCTAGTGAGCCGCGGCGCCGGCTTATAGAATTTCTAATGCCAATCGTATGCCAACTTTACTGAATAATTGAGAGGATTAAAGAAATTTAACTAATGAAAGTTGTTTAATAAAAAATTGTTTAACAGGGCCTAGAAGATAGTAGGCACTGAATATAAATGATTTACAGAATGGGATTACTACATAACAATCAAGAATATCTGCAGATGGTAATTAAGATATCTCCAGAACCACAGCAAGCCAATTGTTCTTTGTTTCCCCTTTCAGTCACACACACAAAACCAACTTTGACACCACATAGCCTTCCTCATTTATTTTTCTTAACAGTCTTCATATTGCAATCCTGGCACCTGTCATATGTCACAGTTCCTGTCCTACCTGTCTTTTGCACTTGAAGAAGGATACAGTAAAAGGATTAAAATTCAAGGCACTATAAAAAAGTCAACAATTACAATATATCACTTATTTTTTGGTCATGCTTCAGAACTGCATTGCAGTCTGGGTAGGCTTAGGTCATCTTCCACCGCTTTTCCCATTAGTTGGGAGCTGGATCAGAAGTAGAGTGGCTGGAACTCAAACCAGCGCCCATATGGGATGCCAGCACCCCAGGCAGCAGCTTTACCTGCTACACTTCAGTGCCAGCTCCAAGATTTACTTTTTTTTTTTTTTAAGCACCAATTTATTTATTTATTTAATTTATTTTTACAGGCAGAGTGGACAGTGAGAGAGAGAGACAAAGCTCTTCCTTTGCCATTGGTTCACCCTCCAATGGTCGGCGTGGCCGGCGTGCTACAGCCGGTGCATTGCGCTGATCCGAAGCCAGGAGCCAGGTGCTTCTCCTGGTCTCCCATGCGGGTACAGGGCCCAAGCACTTGGGCCATCCTCCACTGCACTCCCAGCCCATAGCAGAGAGCTGGCCTGGAAGAGGGGCGACCGGGACAGAATCCGGCTCCCCGACTGGGACTAGAACCCGGTGTGCCGGCGCTGCGAGGCAGAGGATTAGCCTATTGAGCCGCGGTGCCGGCCAAGATTTACTCTTAAGAACCATAATATTCCCCCTTCTCAACAACAAATAACACTTTCCTACATGCATGCAATGCATGTGGGGTATTTAAACGTCTGATAGGCAGATACTGTCCTTAAGTTGTTTATTTCAGAAGGAAAATAAAGATATATGCTCCTTAAAAAGAGCAACTAATAAAGAATTAAAGGCAAGACATGCTAACTGCTGTGAGAGTAAAATACAATGCTACACATAACTGCACGAGACAAGTGGAAAACACTCCTAAAATAATGCTTTTCCACTAAACAAGAAGTTTCTGGGGGGCCGGTGCTGTGGCCTAGCAGGTAAAGCCGCCGCCAGAAGTGCCGGCATCCCATATGGGCACTGGTTCGAGTCCCGGCTGCTGTTGCAACCAATTGGGGTGAGAACCAGGGGATGGAAGAATCTCTCTCTCTCTCTCTCTCTGCCTTTCCTTCTTTCTCTGTAACTCAGACTTTCAAATACATATATAAATCTTTTTTTTTTTTTTTTGACAGGCAGAGTGGACAGTGAGAGAGAGAGAGAGAGAGACAGGGAGAAAGCTCTTCCTTTTGCCATTGGTTCACCCTCCAATGGCCGCCGCAGCTGGTGCACTGCGGCCGATGCATCGCCCTGATATGAAGGCAGGAGCCAGGTGCTTCTCGTGGTCTCCCATGTGGGTGCAGGGCCCAAGCACCTGGGCCATCCTCCACTGCACTCCCAGGCCATAGCAGAGAGCTGGCCTGGAAGAGGGGCAACCGGGACAGAATCCGGCGCCCTGACTGGGACTAGAACCTGGGGTGCTGGCGCCGCAGGCTGAGGATTAGCTATTGAGCCGCGACACCGGCAATAATCTTTAAAAAAAAAAAAAAAAATCACCAACAAAAAACACGAAGTTTCTCTCAGTTTAAGTGCAAGGAAATCCCTATCAGTATTTTTGTTGCTAAGTGGATGTGTCCTGGACTACCTGGATAAACCGGATGGTGTGTTTTAGACTAGCACCCTGGGTGATGAACTATAGGAGGAAACACACTATTAACCCAGCACAATAGCCGTGCTCAAAGGGTCAGCAGCCACTCCATCCTGAACCAGAGTCACTGCTGGGGAACAAGAAGCCACCCAAGTTTCCTTATCTTTAGACATTTTGTAATTTTTGTTGTTATACAAAAGAACTGCTGCTATTAGTAACGGTCAGGCTTTTATTGTTACCAGGGATTTTCAGACATAATTGGCAGAATCAATTAATACCTGAGCTCAGGAAGAGGAGACGACACATGTGTTCACGTTCTTTCCCTTTTCATTACACAACACACGACTGAGGAATTCATTTGTAGCAAGCCGAGAGTTATCAGCTGCTTGAAATCAACTATTGGATGTTACGGTGTGATATGTTGTGCAATTCACATCAAATATCTTCATTCACTGATAATTGTTCACTAATATTCTTAATTAGGAGGTTAAAAAACAAAAGCTGGAATAATTTGAGCATCAAAAGAAATAATAGTATTATAGACTGCCTAAAGAATAAATACCTATGAGTCCATACTGATATAAATGAATAAATAAAGAAGGGAGAGAATTCGAATAAGAGAGAATTCAAATAAGTACAGAAAGAATGAAAGAAACAGAGAATAATCATTAAAACACTATAATAATTGTTAAAGTCAAGATCCATGGACAGCGCCGTGGCTCAATAGGCTAATCCTCCGCCTGCGGCGCTGGCACACCAGGTTCTAGTCCTGGTCAGGGCGCCGGATTCTGTCCTGGTTGCCCCCTTCCAGGCCAGCTCTCTGCTGTGTCCTGGGAGTGCAGTGGAGGATGGTCCAAGTCCTTGGGCCCTGCACCCGCATGGGAGACCAGGAGAAACATCTGGCTCCTGGCTTTGGATCAGCGCGGTGCGCTGGCCGTAGCAGCCATTGGAGGGTGAACCAACGGCAAAGGAAGACCTTTCTCTCTGTCTCTCTCTCTCTCTCTCACTGTCCACTCTGCCTGTCAAAAAAAAAAAAATTAAAAATAAAAAAAAAATTTAAAAAAAGATCCACTGATAAGGGGCAGGTATTGTGGCACATTGGGTTAAGTCACTGCTTGTGACTTCAGCATCCCATAGTAGAGGGTCTGAGTCCCACTTCAGATCCAGCTCTCTGCCAATGCGCCCCAGAAAGGCAGTGGAGGATGGCCTGAGGAAGTCCTAAGGGGCTTAGGCCCCTGCACCCACTTGGGAGACCCAGATGAAGCAGCTCTCTGAGGAGTGAACCAGCAGATGAAAGATCTCTCTCTCTCCCCCTCTTTCCTTCCCTCCCTTCCTTTCTCTGTCACTCTACCTTTCAAATAAATAAAAAAAATATATTTTTCTAAAGATTTAGTTATTTATTTTGAAAAGCAGAGTTACAGAGAGGCAGAGAAAGAGTGAGAGACAGAGAGAGAGAGAGAGGTCTTTCATCTGCTGGTTTACTCCCCAAATGGCCTCAATGGCTGGAGCTATGCCAATTCAAAGCTAGGAGCCAGGAGCGTCTTCCGGGTCTCCCACATGGATGCGGGTGCCCAAGGACTTGGGCCATCTTCTACTGCTTTCCCAGGCCATAACAGAAAGCTGGATTGGAAGAGGAGCAGGGAGGACTTTAACTGGCACCCTTACGGGATACTGGCGCCACAGGTGGCGGCTTTACCTGCTAACACTATAGCGCTGGCTTTTAAATCAATATTTTTAAAAAATCTTCTGATGAGTGCTAAAATTAGTGGGACCACATTTGCTGAGGAACAGGAGAGTTGCATAGTCTCAATTCATCTTCAACTTTGCACAAAGAAACCTGACTTTAATCGGGTTTACATGCCTGGGATTGAGATATACTGGTGCCATACACTCACTCTCTCTGTATGATATGTTGAGAAAGAAGGATCTATCATTTCTCTGGCGTGCTTGCTAAAAATACAGAACCTCTTTTATTCATAAGAGAATGAGAGAACAAATTGAGAGACAGCCTATAAAACCACTCACAAATGTAAAGATCAAATAAAAGACAAGGAAAGACTGAAGAACTGTCACAGATTGGAGGGAATTAAGGAGATATGAATAAAGGTACTATGCGGCCCTAGAACAGATTTCGGAACAGAATATGTTAGTGGGAAAACGGTGAAAACTAAAAAAGACTATAGTTCAGCTAATAACATTCTACCAGTGTTAACTCAGTTTTTGTTAACGTCTATGTAAGGATGCTTGGGGTCGAAGCTGTGGCGCAGTGGGTTAACGCCCTGGCCTGAAGCGCTGGCATCCCATAGGGGTGCCGGTTCGAGTCCCGGCTGCTCCTCTTCCCATCCAGCTCTCTGCTATGGCCTGGGAAAGCAGCAGAAGGTGGCCCAAGTCCTTGGGCCCCTGCACCCGTGTGGGAGACCTGGAAAAAGCTCCTGGCTCCTGGCTTTGGATAGGTGCAGCGCCGGCTATTGCGGCCATCTGGAGAGTGAACCAGCGGATGGAAGACCTCTCTCTCTTTCTCTTTCTCTCTCCCTCTCTGTGTAACTCTGACTTTCAAATAAATAAATAAATCTTTAAAAAAAAATCCCAGCTTTCATTTACAAAAAAAAAAAAAAAAAGGGATGCTAACATTAGGAGAAAATGGAAACTATCATTTCTGTAAGTTCTATATCTAAAATTATTCCCCACTACCAAATTTTTTTTTTTTATTTTTGTTTTTAAGGTCTTCCTTTTCCGTTGGTTCACCCTCCAATGGCCGCCGCAGCCGGCGCGCTGCGGCCAGCGCACCTTGCCGATCCGAAGGCAGGAGCCAGGCGCCTATCCTGGTCTCCCATGGGGTGCAGGGCTCAAGCACCTGGGCCACCCTCCACTGCACTCCCGGGCCACAGCAGAGAGCTGGCCTGGAAGAGGGGCAACAGGGACAGAATCTGGCGCCCCGACCAGGACTAGAACCTGGTGTGCCGGTGCCGCTAGGTGGAGGATCAGCCTATTGAGCCGCGGCGCCGGCCCACAGTATCAAATCTTTAAGAATTGTAAACAAAACACAAAAAAGGAAATCTGGAAATGTGAGAAAAAGCTACCCTTAATATCAATAAATCAAGTGTGCATCTTTCCTTCTGGTTTTGATTATGTATTTTTAATAGCTTTAATCATACTACACATATAATTATGCTTTTTAAAAGGTCTTACAAAAATCTGATATTTTTAATTATTACTTTGTTATTCTTTTAAAAACTGTATGTATTAAAAATAGAAACATTAAATTTTTTTGGATTGTGTGTTAAGAAAAAGCATAAAGAGTAGAAAATAACTATTGTAAATAACTTATTATTTAAAAGAACTGACTTAAAACCAGGGTGTTTTTCTGGAGTGTACAGGAAAGACATTTTGGAAGCCTTAAAATATTTTTTTAGTAGTGAATATTTTCTAAACATTTAGGTTTAAATGATGAGGACGCTGTGCCAATAAAGACTTGAATTTTGTGCTGCTTTGCAATCAGAGGGCTTATCAGTCTTCTAGGAAAAACAGGTATTAACTAATATTCGGACTCAAGCCCTGGATACATCACCTGTTTATTTGTTGTGCTATATTTTCTACATTGACATAATAAACTTCTTTTTAATAATATTTTTATTTTATTTAAAAAGCAGAAAGAGCGAGAGAGAGCGAGTGGGAGGAGAGTGAGAGAGCACGAGCAAGAGAGCAAGAGAGAGCAAGAGCGAGACAGAGCGAGAGAGCGAGAGCGCGAAAGAGAGTGAGAGCGAGACAGAGTGAGAGAGCGAAAGAGAGAGTGAGAAACAGCGAGAGCGAGAGAGCAAAAGAGAGCGAGACAGAGCGAGAGAGCGAAAGAGTGAGAGAGAGTGAGAGACAGCAAGAGCGAGAGAGCAAAAGAGAGCAAGAGAGCAAGAGAGAGAGAGTGAGAGAGTGAGAGAGAGCGAGAGCAAGAGAGAGCGAGAGAGAGCGAGAGAGAGTGAGAGCGAGAGCAAGAGAGAGCGAGAGAGCGCACTCTTATCCTCAAATGCCTGTAACAGATTGAGCTGAGCCAGGCCAAAGCCAGGAGACAGAAACTGAAGCATAGTCTCCTGCATGGATGATACAGACCCAAGTACCTGGAACCGCACCTGCTGATTCCCAGGATGCACATTAGCAGGAGGCCGGAGGCAGGGCTTGAATCTAGGCACTACAATATGGGACACGGGCATCCCAAGTGGCAACTTAAGAGCTGCACCAAGTAACTACCTCCATAATTAATTTCTTATGAAGGAGTTTTAAGATTTGATAGCACATCTCCAACCTTTTTGATCATTAGATTCTTATACAGTGAAACTGGGAAAATAATAAACAAGAAGTTCAGGAATGAGATAAAATTCTAAAGAATTTTTTGGGGAAAACAATCTACCACCAAAAAATCATTTATCAGGGCCTGGTGTTGTGGAGTAGCAGGTAAAGCTGCTTCATGCAATGCCGGCAACCCACATGGGTGCTGTTACGTGTCCTGGCTGCTCCACTTCCAATCCCTGCTGATGGCCTGGGAAAAGCCATTAACAAATGCTTGGGCCCCTGCTACTCACATGGAAGACCTGGAAGAAGTTCTTGGCTCCTGGCTTTGGCCTGGCCTAGCCCTGGAAATTGCAGACATTTAGGTAGTGAATCAGCAGATGGAAGAACTCTTTTTGTCTCTTCTCTCTCTGTAACTCTTTCAAATAAATAATTACATCTTTAAACACATCATTTATCAAGCACTTACTGCATCACAGAAGGTATGTGCTAGCTGCTAGAAATACTTGCATGAAGATGAATGATAATAGGGTCCAGCACTAAGGCATAGAGGGTAAAGTCACCACTTGCAACAGTTCATTGTCATGGCTGCTCCACTTCCAATCCAGCTCCCTGATAATGGCCTGGGAAAAGCAGTGGAAAATGGCCCAAGTTCTTGGGCTCCTGACACCTACCTAGAAGCTTCTGGCTCCTAGCTTTGGCCTGGCCCATTCCTAGGCATTGAAGCCATTTGGAGAGTAAACCAGCAGATGGAAGATCTCCCTGTGTCTCTCCTCTCTTTCACTGTAACTCAAATAAATAAATAAATCTTTAAACAAACAAAGATAAATGATGCAACATCCCTGATATTTTCAGATTTAGAAGGAAGGGAGACACATAAAGATTAAGTGCAAAAGAATGTGGCTGGGGGCTGGCACTGTGGCATAGCTGGTAAAGCTGCCGCCTACAGTCCCAGCATCCCATATGGGTGCTGTGGCCTGGGAAAGCAGTAGAAGACGGCCCAAGTCCTTGGGCCCCTTCACCCGCGTGGAGACCTGGAAGAAGCTCCTGGCTCCTGGCTTCAGATCAGTGCAGCTCCAGCCATTGCGGCCAGAGCTGTGGCCATTTCTCTGCATAACTCTTTCAAATAAATACATTAATTAAAAAAAAAGAAAGAAATACAAACTCTGGTTTTTCCGTCAGGTATGAACTTTTTTTTTTTTTTTTAAACAGGCAGAGTGGACAGTGAGAGAGAGAGAGAGAAAGGTCTTCCTTTTGCCGTTGGTTCTGGCCGCACTGCGTCGATCCAAAGGCAGGAGCCAGGAGCCAGGTGCTTATCCTGGTCTCCCATGCGGGTGCAGGGCCCAAGGACCTGGGCCATCCTCCAATGCACCCCCGGGCCATAGCAGAGAGCTGGCCTGGAAGAGGGGCAACTGGGACAGAATCCGGTGCCCCGACTGGGACAAGAACCCGGTGTGCCAGCGCCGCTAGGCGGAGGATTAGCCTATTGAGCCGCGGCGCCGGCCCTGAACTATTTTTTTTAAGATTTTTTTTTTTTAATTTGAAAGAGTATAGAGGACCGGGGGGGGGGGGGGGGGGGGGGGGGAGGGAGGGAGGAAGGGGGAGAGAGAGGGAGAGAGAGAGCGAGAGAGAGAGAGAGAGAGAGAAAGATGTCTTCCATTTGCTGGTTCACTCTCAAAATGGCTGCAACAGCCAGAGCTGAGCCTATGTGAAGCCAGGAGCTTCTTCCGGGTCTCCCACACAGATGCAAGGGTCCAAGAATTTGGACCATCTTCTACTGTTTTCCCAGGCGCATTAGCAGGGAACCGGATCGGAAGTGGAGCAGCCGGGACTCAAATCAGCGTCCATATAGGATGATGGCGTTGCATACTGGGGCTTTAACCCACTGTGCCACAGCGCTGGCCCTGGGTATGAACTATTAAATAACTGAAAATATATACAACCACTGGAAATATATTATTCACTGTCTCAGAGATCCGAATTCATTTTTTTCTAACCTGTTTTTCTATTACAGACAATGTGATCTTAAGCAAATTACTTAATCTTTAGGCTTCAGTACAATCGTCTGTGTAGTAATGACTCTTACATTGCCATTACATGCCCTTAAGAGTCTCAGCTGAATATACATTATCTAGGACTGCACTGTTTCTGTTCAGCCTTTGGAGGACTGCCTCATTGTTCCAGAGATACATTAAACAGTCTTTGCATTGACATTTCCAGTGATCCAGCTGTTAAACAATCTGGCCCATTCCCCAGCTCCTCTGTTCACCCTTGGTGTTCCTTATCTAATTTTCCTCAGGTCATTTAACCTTTCGTATTAGCAACCAACTCTAGTTCTGTGATTTATGATATAGTATCCAGGATTAAAAAATAAAAACCTTCAGATCTGGTATCTCATAGGTACTATGAATTCAACCAGTAAATACTTGGCTGGCTAACCCAACACCATCCCCAGTCACTATCCATCTATAAATACAGCTCCAACCTCCCTTGTAGATCCTGAGGCTATCAGACTCAGTTCCGGCCAATGAGATGTAAGTAGAAATCTGGTGGGTGCACCTGGAAAATCTTTCCTTGAAAAAGAGAACAGATGACATCAAAAGTTTCCCTTTCCTCTTCTTCCAGCCTTGAATTTATGTCTCAAAGTAGCTTTGCCTATGATGTTGGCACTGCTACCATGAGAAACGAAGTTATTCAGAGTAACAAAACAAACACAGCATCATAGAATGCTGCATCTGTCCTAAAAGAGCCTACCTTCAGAATTCTAGTGATTTAAGATCAAAAATAAAATTATATGGTAGGCAGCCGGCGCCGTGGCTCAATAGGCTAATCCTCCACCTTGCGGTGCCGGCACACCGGGTTCTAGTCCCGGTTGGGGCGCCGGATTCTGTCCCGGTTGCCTCTCTTCCAGGCCAGCTCTCTGCTATGGCCAGGGAGTGCAGTGGAGGATGGCCCAGGTGCTTGGGCCCTGCACCCCATGGGAGACCAGGAAAAGCACCTGGATCCTGGCTCCTGCCAGGATCAGCACGGTGAGCCGGCTGCAGCGGCGGCCATTGGAGGGTGAACCAACGGCAAAGGAAGACCTTTCTCTCTCTGTCTCTCTCTCTCACTGTCCACTCTGCCTGTCAAAAAAAAAAAAAAAAAAAAAAATATATGGTAGGCATTCAGCCTAGCTGTTAAGACGCTGCTTCAGATGCCCACATCCCATGACCTGAGTTTGATACCTGGCTTTTAGCTCTTGACTCCAGCTTCAGTTTTCTGTGATATAGACCCTGGGAGGCAGCAGCGATGACTCAAGTAATTTGGCTTCTGCCATCCACTTCAGAGCCCTGGATTAAGTTCACAGCTCCTGCTTTAGGCTTCAGCCTGGCCCTGACCACTGTGGACATTTGGGGAGTGAACCAGTCTATGGGCGTGCTCTCTCTTGTATATAAATATTTTTAAAATATTTATTTGGGGCCGGCGCTGTGGTGCAGTGGGTTAATGCCCTGGCCTGAGGCGCCCGCATCCCATATGGGTGCTGGTTCCAGTCCCAGTTGCTTCTCTTCTGATCCAGCTCTCTGCTATGGCCTGGGAAAGCAGTAGAAGATGGCCCAAGTCCTTAGGCCACTGCACCCACATGGGAGACTCATAGGAAGCTTCTAGCTCCTGGCTTCTGGTTTTGGATTGGCGCAGCTCTGGCTGTTGAGGCCTGTTTGGGAGTGAACCAGTGGATGGAAGACCTCTCTCTCTCTGCCTCTCTTCTCTCTGCGTAACTCTGCCTGTCAAATAAATTTTAAATAAATCTTTTTTTTTAAGGCAGGCGCCGCGGCTCACTAGGCTAATCCTCCGCCTTGCGGCGCCGGCACACCGGGTTCTAGTCCCGGTTGGGGCGCCGGATTCTGTCCCGGTTGCCCCTCTTCCAGGCCAGCTCTCTGCTGTGGCCAGGGAGTGCAGTGGAGGATGGCCCAGGTGCTTGGGCCCTGCACCCCATGGGAGACCAGGAAAAGCACCTGGCTCCTGGCTCCTGCCATCGGATCAGCGTGGTATGCTGGCCGCAGCGCGCTGGCCGTGGCGGCCATTGGAGGGTGAACCAACGGCAAAGGAAGACCTTTCTCTCTCTCTCTCTCACTGTCCACTCTGCCTGTCAAAAAAAAAAAAATCTTTTTTTTAAAGATTTATTTATTTATTTGACAGGCAGAGTTACAGAGAGAGAAAGAGATCTTTCTTCTCCTCTTCCAGTCCAGCTCTCTGCTGTGGCCTGGGAAGGCAGTGGAGGATGGCCCAAGTCCTTGGGCCCTGCACCCGCATGGGAGACCAGGAGGAAGTACCTGGCCCCTGGCTTTGGATCGGCGCAGCATGTTGGCCGTAGCGGCCATTTTGGGTGTGAACCAACGGAAAGAAGACCTTTCTCTCTGTCTCTCACTGTCTAACTCTGCCTGTCAAACAAACAAACAAAAAAACAAACAAACAAAAAAGTGGAGCAGCTAGGTGTTGGACCAGTGCCCATACGGGATGCTGGTGACGATTTAACCTGTTATGGCACAACACTAGCACTGCACAAATAAAACGTTTTTTTTGTTTGTTTGTTTGTTTGCTTAAAGTCAAAAGCACCCCTAACTTACACAGTGTTCAAAATTTAACTCATCTCCTGTAGGCCATACTTCATCTCATTTCTAAATGAACTCAGTGTGGTTAACGGCATCATCAGAAGCCCAAGTTAGACATCTAACACCTTCTTTTTTTTTTTTTTTTTTTTTTTTTAAGATTTATTTATTTGAAAGTCAGAGTTACACAGAGTGAGGAGAGGCAGAGAGAGAGAGAAGTCTTCCATCCGATGGTTCACTCCTCAGACGGCCGCTCTGGCCGGAGCTGTACCGATCCAAAGCCAGGAGCCAGGAGCTTCTTCCAGGTCTCCCACACGGGCCACACGGGTACAGGGGCCCAAGGACTTGGGCCATCTTCTACTGCTTTCCCAGGCCATAGCAGAGAGCTGGATTGGAAGAGGAACAGCCGGGACTAGAACCGGTGCCCATATGGGTTGCTGGCGTTTCAGGCCAGGGTGTTAACCCGCTGCGCCACAGTGCCAGCCCCATTAGCTCCTCTCTCTAAATCAACTCTTCAAACGTAAGCACACAGGTACTGCATCAGCGAGTGCCATTAAATCTTTCTTTACAGTGCCCCTCTCCTCCATTTCCATTGCCATCCACTACTTCTTACTGAGACTAGATAGGACTCTCCTTCCTAATTCATCTTGTATACTGCAGTCAGCTAAACTTCTAGAACACAGACCCAATTATGCACCCTCCTGCCTAAAATCTTTTAGCTTTGCCTAGGGAAAAAAATGAAATTCCTTTAAGGTGGCATAAAATGCTTTTTATAACTTTTTCTGCTTCATTTCTTGCCACTCCCTCCATGTTCATCATGCTTCAGCAACCTGGACTTCTGCCACTGCAGTTTTACTCCAGTCACTGGGCCTTTGTTCACCAAGCTCCCTGTATCTGGTAAGCCCTGCCCAGCGTTGACTTCCATATTTCAGAGAACTCAATACTTGTAGCACACACAGAACATAATATTCTGGTTATAAGTACGAGCTCTAGTATCATACAGAGCTAAATTTGAATTTTAATTTTTATTTTACTTACTTCTTTTTAAACCCTTTTTATTTAAAAAAAGATTTGAAAGGCAGAGAGAGAGAGACAGGTCTTCCAACTGTGGGTTCACTCCCCAGATGGCCGCAACGGCTGGAGCTGAGCCGATCTGAAGCCAGGAGCCAGGAGCGTCTTCTGGGTCTCCCATGCGGGTCAGGGGCCCAAGGACTTGGGCCATCTTCTACTGCTTTCCCAGGCCACAGCGGAGAGCTGGATTGGGAGTGGAGCAGCCAGGACTCAAACCGGTGCCCATACGGGATGCCAGCACTGCAAGTGGCAGTTCTACCCAGCATGCCACAGCGCCGGCCCAGTTCTTTTACTTATATACTAGCTCAGAGACCTTAACCAAGTCATATGATTTTCATAATCTTTTGTTGTTGCTGTTGTTATAGATTTATTTATTTACTTCAAAGGCATTTAGAGAGAGATCTTCCTTCTGCTGGTTCTCTATCAACATGGCCATGATGATGGCCTGGGCTTGTCCAAACTCAGGAGGTAGAAACTACTCTGGGCCTCCTGAGTACTTGGGCAATCTTCTACTGGCTTCTTAGGCAGTTTAGCAAGGAGCTAGATTGGAGTTGGAGCAGCGAGGTCTCAGACCAGTACACAAATGAGATGCGGTGTCCCAGGTGGAAGCTTGAACCCACTGTGTCACAACGCTGGCCCCCTGGTTTTTAAGATCTTAATTTCTCCCTTAGTAGAAGTAGCATAAAGTAGTAGTCGACTGGTCTGGCAATTAAATAAGATGATTCTCATAAAGTATCTGGACGTTCTGAACATGTCCTTCATTTTCTCAAGGCCAAGCTGAGTGCCTGGTATATATGACCAGTGTTTAAATAATATAAATTAAGTGAAGAGGACTTTTTCAATACAGTAAGTATATTCAATTAGTGGTAGTTTCTTGTAAATTTAAAAACTGCCTTTAGTGAATACAGACCCAAAAAGAAAGCAAGTATTGGGGTGGACATTTGATATAGTGGTTTAAGTTGCCACTAGAGATGTCTGTATCCCATCTGAGAGTGCCTGGTTCAAGTCCCAGCCACTGTTTTTCCAATCCAGCTTCCTGTTAATAATAAACAGCCAGGGAGGCAGTGAATGATGACTGAAGTACCTGAGTCCCCGCCACCTACTTGGGAGATCCAGATGGATCTCAGGCTGGCATTGTGGCGTAGCATGTGAAGATACCACCTGGGTCTGGCGCTGTGGCATAGCAGGCAAAGCCACCACCTGTGGCACTGCTTTGAGTCCTGGCTGCTCCATTTCCTAACCAGCTGAGTTGTGCCTGGGAAAGCAGCAGAAGACAGTCCTAGTGCTTGGGCCCCTGAACCCACATGGAGACCCAGAAGAAACTCATTGCTGCAGTCTGACTGAGCCTGACCCATTGCCGCCATTTGGGGAGTGAACAAGAAGACAGAGGATCTCTTTCCCTGTCTCTCCATCTCTCTATAACAAAATAAATCTTAGAAAAAAAAAAAAAAAGCCACCACCTAAGACACTGGCATCTCATATGGGCACCACTTTGTGTCCTGGCAGCTAATTTCCAATCCAGTTCCCTGCTAATGGCCTAGGAAAAGCAGCAGAAGATGGCCCAGTGTTTGGGTCCCTGCACCCATGTAGGAAACCCAGATGAAGCTCATGGCTTCTGCCTTTGGCTTGGCCCAGCCTTGCCATTATGGCCATCTGTGGAATGAACCAGCAGACAGGAGGTATCTCTCTCTGTCCCCCTCTCTCTATAACGTTCAAGCAAATCTTAAAAATAAATAGGAAAGGGTGTTGTGGTGCAGCAGGTCAAGTAGCCACACCACCCCCTTCTCTGTAACTTTGCCTTTCAAATACACAAATACATCTTTAAAAACAAATACATCTTTTAATGCCATTTTCCACAAACTTTCTAAAGTAATCTTGTATACTACAATTATATACTATTTTTAAATCTACCTAAATATTTGTTATTTCAATACTTTTTATGACCAGCATGCTAAAAAGTTATTAAGAAAGAAATTATAGTATGAGTAGAAATGTAAGTTAAAAAATGCTAATGCTTGGGGCCAGTGCTATTAGTGTAGTAGGCTAAGACTTTGCCTGTGGTGCCAGCATCACATATGGGCACCGGTTCAAGACCCAGCTGCTCCTCTTCTGATCCAGCTCTCTGCTGATAGCCTGGAAAAGCAGTGGAAGATGTTTCAAGCACTTGGGCACCTGTACCCACGTGGGTGACCCAGAGGAAGCTCTTGGCTCCCGGCTTTGGATTGACCCAGCTTCAGCCATTGCAGCCATTTGGGGAGTGAACCAGCAGTTGGAAGACCTCTCTGTCTCTCCCACCCCGCTCTGTAATTCTGCCTTTTAAATAAATAAATGAAAAAAAAAAAAAAGGCTAATGTCTGTTTTCAGAATTTTTCTTGTTTTTTAGTAGGCTTAGTTAAATTTACAGTACCAGGCACAACTAGGCCCTTAAACATAGTTTCCAAAATATTCTTTTATTTCACTATTTTAAAAAATCTTTTTACTTCATTGTTATTAAGAGTAAATCTGAAGTGTCAGAATAATGATGAATCCAGTGTTTAACAAGACCAAATTATTTTTATTCTAGAGGCATCTACATTTAATTCCAGAATTCCATTACAAATATTCTTGGCAAATAATATTATAGAGCGGGTCTGGATATATGGACATATGCCCTTGTAACTGACAACCAATTTGTGTTAATATTAGCTTCCTGTAATCAGTAAGAGTGCTTAGCCTCAGATTATATTTATCTTTATGCATGCTAAATCCTCCTCTCTCTCCTGGAGATTATTCTAGTAAAGGAGAAAGATTTATAGCATAGTAAGTACATATAAATTATAGAGCTATATTCAATATAGCCCAAATAAATAACCATATTTAGAGAAGATTAATGAAATAGCTATTGATTTCAAGTGTTGGGGCCGGAGCTGTGGCTCCAGGGTTAAAACTGTGGCCTACAGTACCGGCATCACATATGGGGGCTGGTTTAAGTCCTGGCTGCTTGGGTCCCTGCAGCCATGTAGGAGACCAGAAAGAAGCTCCTGGCTCCTAGCTTCAGCCTGGCCCAGCTCTGGCTGTTGTGGCCATTTGAGGAGTGAACCAGTAGGTGAATTATCTCTCTCTGTAGCTCTACCCTTCAAATAAATGAATAAAACTTAAAAAAAAAATTTTTTTAAGTATTAACACACACAGATACACAGTGTCCTGTGGACAGAGAATGATCTCAAGGTAGATAATTTACAGAATTTTAGAGTTAGAGCTAGTGCTAATTCAGTCTAAAATGTTAATTTTTAAAGATGTATAGGGGTGGCTGGCGCCATGGCTCACTTAGCTAATCCTCCGCCTGTGGCGCCGGCACCCCGGGTTCTAGTCCTGGTTGGGGTGCCGGGTACTAGTCCCGGTTGCTCCTCTTCCAGTCCAGCTCGCTGCTGTGGCCCAGGAGGGCAGCGGAGGATGGCCCAAGTGTTTGGGTCCCTGCACCCACATGGGAAACCAGGAGGAATACCCAGCTCCTGGCTTCGGATCAGCGCAGCGCGCCGGCATAGCAGCCATTAGGGAAGTGAACCAACAGAAGGAAGACCTTTCTGTCTTTCTCTCACTGTCTATAACTCTCTCTCTGTCTCTCTCTCTCTCTCTCTCTCACTGTCTAACTCTGCCTGGCAAAAAATTAAAAAAAAAAAAAAAGTAAAAAAAGATGTATAGGGCCAGAGCTGTGGCACAGTGGATTAAACCTCTGCAGGTGATGTTAGCATCCTGCATCGGAGAGACAGTTTGAGTCCCAGCTGTTCCACTTTGCAATCAGCTTCTGTTCATGTGCCTGAGAAGGCAGTGGAAGATGGCCCAAGTATTTAAGTCCCTGCCACTCATGTGGGAGACCAGGAGGGACAGCCTGGCCAAGACCTGGCTATTGTGACCATTTAGGGAGTGAACCAGTAGATAGATGGAAGATTTTTCTCTCTCTTCCTTTCAAATATATATATATATACACACACACACACACACATATTCTAAAAGGATGTATAAATAAATAAGATAAATCTTATAAAATAAAAAGATGTACAAACTGAAACCTAATAAGACCAAAGCCTAAGTAAGTGAGAAAACTTCTTACAAGTTATAGTCTGTGGCAGAGTCATGGGTAAGAATCCTTGTCATGGCCGGCGCCGTGGCTCACTAGGCTAATCCTCTGCCTTTCGGTGCTGGCACAACGGGTTCTAGTCCCGGTCAGGGCACCGGATTCTGTCCTGTTTGCTCCTCTTCCAGGCCAGCTCTCTGCTGTGGCCAGGGAGTGCTGTGGAGGATGGCCCAAGTGCTTGGGCCCTGCACCCCATGTGAGACCAGGAGAAGCACCTGGCTCCTGCCATCAGATCAGCGCAGTGCGCCGGCCGCAGTGGCGGCCACTGAAGTTTGAACCAACAGCAAAAGGAAGACTTTTCTCTCTCTCTCTCTCTCACTGTCCACTCTGTCAAAAAAAAAAAAAAAAAAAAAAAATCCTTGTCATAAGCTCCTATAGACTTCTCCAACATTCAGTGTGGTTTGTTAAGAGCATAAAATAAAAGCGCTAATTAATTATAAAATTACACAGCAGCCAGTACAAGTGAGTCAAGACTTAAACTTGGTCACTTGGTCTTTATAGTTAAAAACTGAAGTAGTGAAATCTTATCTAAGATTCACATGAGCACCTCACCAGGTATGAGAGCAAGTGAGCATTTTAATTTACTTTTCCAGTATGAGAAAAAGATGGGTCAAACACAGGTCTTGGCTAATGATCCGACAGAAGCTTCCATTTTATTACCATTACATTAACATATTGTAAAAACTCTGGCCACAGTTTTCATCTTGTGGTAATTTGCTTTTTCTATATCAGATCAAAGACTTAAAAGTAAAAGTAAAAACAGCTCGCTCACTGGGCTGCCCAAACCGGAGGCAAAGAGTGGCCGCTGAGCCCTTGGGAGCATGGAGGAGCCTGAACAGTCACCACCAGTGCCTCCCTCCTGGTTTTGGGCATTTCAGCAAAGGCAGAGAGAGGTGGGAAATTAGCAGCCTCCCCCAGGCATGCTAACATCAAACACAGGGTTCACGAGGAGATAATCTTTTTTCCAAAAGAGGGTTATGACATTTTGGAATAGCCTATACCTCCCATGTATCCATCCGTTCAGAACTTAACATCCGAAATGTGGTTTAATTCTACTTATTTCAATTTCTTTATATGTAAAATCATAATACCTATCTTTTGGCGGTTATTGTGAAGATTTAAACAAATGAATGTATAGAAAAGGACTTGAGATGTTATAAAAGCCATAGAAATTGAACGTATTACTATTACTACCTAATGCAGCAGAACTTGGCAAGTATGTTCACTTGCTTCAGAGATTAATATGGACCACAGCAAAGAGCAGCTGCCCAGTAAGTACTTGTTGCATGAAAGAGTGCACAAAGCACTTAGGTGCTCCTCTCAGGAAGCATTATCAGATACATAATGGATAACGAGAGAGCTTCAAAAAGTTTATGGAAAATGTAATTACAAGATAAATTTATCTTGGTACAAAAATTTTGAAGACCCCTCAGATGTGTGGTAGTAATTCAGAAAAATGATCACTTTGTCTTTCTGAGTCTGAACTTTACATACCAGCAAACTACAGTGATACTGTGAGGGTTAATAAAATGAAACTCAAACAGCAGACCAGGGATCTAAGGAAACGGGCTCCTGTCAGTATACTCTTCTGTGTGTGAGTCTATCATACTACTCTCACAAAAGACAAAATAAAGATGAAAACTCAAGTGGTAATAGTTTCTTAACAGTGGAGAAAATCAAGCAAGTTTTTTAGAGATTTATTTATTTGAAAGGCAGAGTTAGAGAGAGAGGTTTTCCATTCACTAGCTCACTCCCCAAAGGGCTGCAATGGCCAGAGCTGGGCCAATCCGAAGCCAGGAGCCTGGAACTTCTGGGCACACCTTTTAATACCCCAGTGGCCTAATTTTACAATTATGATTTTATTTTGCATTGGTAGAAATCCTGAAAGAGAAGATTGCTGAAAAAGTACTATCCTAGCAACAATGCAAAGAAGAGGGTGCCTGGAAGAGGAGGCCATTCACATTAGAATCATAATGAGTTTTTCAATAGGAAATGTTATGGTCTGAAACTGTTTCTGCAAGTATGTATGCTGAAACTTAATTGACAATGTGGTAATATTAAGAGGTGGAGACTTTAGGAGGTGATGAAGTCATGAGGGCTGAGCCCATACGAAGGGGATTAGAGATTTAAGGGAGCACCTGAGCCCATTTTTGCCTTTTCTGTCTTTTTTGGTGCTACACAGGGGACACAGCAAGAAAATGCCATCTATGGAGCAGGCCCGCAGGGGACAGTGAATCTGCTAGTGGTGTTGTCTTGGGCTTCCCAGCCTCCAGAACTGTGAAAAATAAACTTCTATTATTTATAAAATACCTGTCTGTGATATTTTCTTATAGCAGCCCAAGTTGGCTAAAATAGCAGTTTTATAGTGAAAACTGAAGGGGCAGATGTTATGGGTCACCTGGGTAGAACATTGCTTGGGATGCCTGGAATAAAATCCTATTTCAGATTCTGGCCCAGCTTCCTGCTAAAGTGCACCCTGAGAGGTTGCAGATGATGGCCCTGTACTTTGGTCCCTTCCACCTATATGGGAGACCCGTGTGGAGTTTTTGGCTTTGGAATGGCCTAGACCCAGGTGCTGGGGGCACTTGGGGATTAACCAGTGGATGGGACTCATTTCTCTCACTCGCTCATACTGTTTTTCAAATAAATAATAAAAGTTAAAAAAAAAAAAAAAACAACTAAAAAAAAAAAAAAGAATTGGAAAGCTCCAAAAAGTCATGTGTTGAGCTCATAAGGCTCATGTATCAAGGCTCCATGGTCTTCACCTCAGGAGAAAAGAATGTGGGCCAGCATGTGGCTTAGCAGGGTAAGCCACAGCTTGTAACCCCAGCACCCCATATTGGAGAGCTGGTTCAAGCCCCGGCTGCTCCACTCCTGATCCAGCTCCCTACTAATGTGCCTGGGGAAGCAGAAAATAATAGCTTCAGTATCTGGGCTCCTGCCACCCACATGGGAAATTCTGGATAGCATTCTGAGCTCCTAGATTTGGCCTGGCTCAGCCCCAGTCATTATAGCCATTTAAGAAGTTAACCACTACTAGGCTGGCGCCGTGGCTCACTTGGCTAATCCTCTGCCTGCAGGGCTGGCACCCCGGGTTCTTGTCCCGGTTGGGATGCCAGATTCTGTCCCGGCTGCTCCTCTTCCAGTCCAGCTCTCTGCTGTGGCCCGGGAAGGCAGTGACGGATGGCCCAAGTGCTTGGGCCTTGCACCTGCATGGGAGACCAGGAGGAAGCACCTGGCTCCTGGCTTCAGATTGGTGCAGTGCGCCGGCCATAGCAGCCATTTGGGGGGGTGAACCAATGGAAGGAAGACTTTTCTCTGTCTCTCTCACTGTCTAATTCTGCCTGTCAAGAAAAAAAAAAAAGTTAACCGGCAGATGGCAGGTTTTCTTTCTCTCTGTCACACTGCTTTTCAAATAAAATAAATAAGCTTTTAAAAAATTTTTAAAAAAGAATATCGTTCCTTATTTTCACATAAAATATATCACTCTGTAAGAAATTGTCTATCTCTGTAAGAAATTGTCTATGTACTTTCTTTATCCCACAATGTAGAAAGGTATTATATATAACTTCCAAGACCCTTAATTGATGAAATCCTATTTTAATATTGAATATGGCATATTTCTAATTTATAACTAACTAGAAAGATATCCTTTTTAAAGGTTAAGGTAGACATGGGTTAGAGTTTTATATGTGCTGAAGCCATAACACACTGTAGAAAAATCTTAAGATAATTATATTTCTCACAGTACAGCCTATTAGAAGGGGGGGGGGAGATAGTTGCACAACAAGAACCGAAACACAATTAAGTGGGAAGATTCTACAGTAAGGGATGGTGATTGTCACCCTGAATATGCATTACCGATCCAACCTATCATAGGCAAAATAGTGGGGATATAACATGAATAAAATACATCTCAGGTTTTCATGATGCCAAAATATAAGAGAATACAAGTATGCAACTTCTATTTCCATGGCTCATTTAATGTTCAATATGTGCCAAAATGGAGTTTAATACTTTGTTTTATATACACAATTTCATTTAATCGCACAACAACCTTTTAAGATGAATACATTCTCACTCTCATTTTACAGATAAGGAATGCAGGTCTTAGAGAAGGTAAAAAAAATGACTAGAGTCTACTAATGAATAAATAATTACAGCTCAGTATATTACTCAATTATCCCAGAAATACAAAATAGAACATACAAAGTAAAAAGGTTAAAAAAAGAGTGCTTGATTTTGAAGGGAGGGGATGGGGCAGAGTCAGCCAGGAAGTTTTCACGAAGACCTTCATCACTGAAACACAAGCTCAAGTGCTCCAGGCAGACAAGATGCAAATGAGCTCGTCTGGCTAGGGTTACAACCCGGGCAGGAAAACGAAGCATTCAGAGAAATGTAAGCAGCTAGGAAAGGCTGGAGTGTGGGGTTCAAAGTGAAAAGCAGTGATCCACTTCCGAGAGGCTGTTGCTATTCACTCGTGGGCAGGTATCACAGAAAGAAATCTCGGCTCTTGGGATTACTTCTCCTCCAAGAGCTACCACGGTAGGCATACAAAATGAAAACAAAACCCTAAAGACTGCAAACGCCTTCTTCCCTCAAAGCAGACCTGGAGCTCTCCACTAAAATATTTCATAATGTAAACACTTAGGAAGGTAATGGGTAAATGTATATTTTTTATATAATTTAAACAAAGAACAAAATACGTATCTCAAGCCATTAGAACAAGATTTGTGTTAAAGGGTCTCTATCCTCAAGCAGTGACATGTAAAGGTGTTTTCTGTGCATTCCAAAGATACCTGCACAGGTCATCCCAAAATTGGCCCTAGCCTTCATCTACAAGTCCAAGTAAAACAAACAACAGAAGCCACACAGGAAATCTTTTTCAGTCCAGTCTGTTTCCTTCTTTTTGTTGCTTTTAAACACTTTTGTCCTTATTCTTTATTTTAATTTCAAAAAGAGTTGGACATTCTACAAACATTTTAATATTACAGCAATCCATGTAACACAGTAAATAAAAAGGATTCTGTGAAACTAACTTAAATGATCATAAAGAACAGGATGCTTTCATATAGCTATAGTCATAATAAAAAATCATGAACATACATCTATAAAATAATATATTCTCTTATCCTACAAAATGATCCAGGGTAAAGAAAACAGTATAAATGGAAAAATATGTAGGGGAAGAGGAATCTTAAATTTTAAAAGGAATTAATTATTTTGTGATTAAAAGTATTTTTTAAAGATTTATTTATTTATTTGAAAGGCTGAGTTACAGAGAGGCAGAGGCAGAGGCAGAGGCAGAGGCAGAGGCAGAGAGAGGTCTTCCATCCATTGGTTCACTCCCCAAAATAAGAATTAAGGAAAGGGGCCGATGCCGTGGCGTAGTGGCCAAATGAATAAACCTTAAAAACAAACAAAAAAACTAAACTATTTCCTTTTTGCTAAACTCTGGGCTACCTTAGTTAAATTTTGTAAATAAATTTCATGATATTAATAAAGCAATCTTTGAAATAAAAAAACTTTAAAAAAATTCAAAATTTATTTATCTTCTCTATCACTACCTTCTTCATGCAATTAACAAACTTTTGAATGAGGTAACTACATGAGAAACTGTAGTTCTTATATTCCATATGCTTATTACCTAGTGAAATGGGCAAGATTTTTCAAAACATTTTTAGCCCTCACTATTTTACTAATTAATTTATTTTACAGCTACATATGCAAAAATGTTTACTTCTTTTAATTATCAAAAAAGAAAAAAATGGAAATTTATGAAATATCTGTCAATAAAAAACTTGACAAATCAAATTGCAACTTATTTCAATGAAAATGTTCATTTTAAAAAATGTCATAAACATAAAAATAACCAAAAAAAAGACAAGTTAGAAGAAGAATAATAAAGCATAATACAATTAACATTATGTTTAAACAGGGACTTTACAATATACTTGAAGAGGGATTAAATATATAGTCACGTGTGCTGAAAAAGATAACCAGTAACGTCAGGATAAAGTATGCATTATTGTGCTCACCAATATTTCTAGTCCTTAAGCAATCTAAACATGTGAAAGGTTTCACTTTCTCCTGCCCTTTAGGTAAATAGGACTACTGAGCTGGTAATGGAAATAATGGGATTTAACTGTAGGCAAGGCATTTAGCTGGTGTGAGACTCTAACTTTTCCTACTAGCATAAGGACTGCCAAAGTTAAAAATAGTGGTCACCCAATTACTGTGGGTCCCTGAGTGCCTACCCACACAGATGTTCAGTATGAGTAATAAATAAACTGTCATTGTTTATCTGACCATGGTTTGGAAGACAGTCCATTATCTTGCCTGTCCTTACTGATACAGCTGTGATGTGACTGTAGTAAGTTAGAGTGGGATTCAATTAAAATTTCAGCATTTTATTACTTAAGTAGTATTATGCATACACATACATTTTCATTTTTCTCTATTTATTTTTCAAAACATTTACAGGGGCAGGCATTTGGTGTAGTAATTAAGAAAGTACTTGGGGGCTGGCGCCGTGGCTCAATAGGCTAATCCTCCACCTTGCGGCGCCGGCACACCGGGTTCTAGTCCCGGTCAGGGCGCCGGATTCTGTCCCGGTTGCCCCTCTTCCAGGCCAGCTCTCTGCTATGGCCAGGGAGGGCAGTGGAGGATGGCCCAGGTGCTTGGGCCCTGCACCCCATGGGAGACCAGGAAAAGCACCTGGATCCTGGCTCCTGCCATCGGATCAGCGTGGTGCGCTGGCTGCAGCTGCGGCCATTGGAGGGTGAACCAACGGCAAAGGAAGACCTTTCTCTCTGTCTCTCTCTCTCACTGTCCACTCTGCCTGTCAAAAATAAAAAAAAAAAAAAAAAAGAAAGTACTTGGGATGCCCACATCTCGTATCAGAATTCCTGGTTTCACATCCAAGCTCCACTCCCAATTTCATCTTCCTGTTAACGCACATCCCAAAAGTCAGCAGGCGATAGCTCAGGTAGCTGGGGACCTGCCAGCCCCATGAGAAAACTCTCTCTCTCTCTCTCTGTCTTCCTTTCAAACAAAATACGTAACTAAATAAACATTGGAAAAAATAAAATATTTATGGGAGAATAGCCAAATGAAATATTAGGTAGATCTAATTTTTTTAAAAAATGCTAAGAAGTGGGTTGTGTTTGTGCTTGGCAGTGAAGAATGCTTATGGTTTTGGAATTCGCGTTTCCAACATACTTTAGAACTTTATTCTACTTTCTCCTTCTTTTCATTCTTTCATCCAGTGCTTTCCTTCCCTTCCTCACACTGTCCCCTGAACTCCAAAGAGCTCAGAGTACGCACTGTTGTGCATCATGAGGCAGTACAACCTACCCATGGCAGTCTGTGGTAAACTACTGAAGCTGAGTCCACAGCCCTATTTTAAAGATCATTTCTTCCTGAATTCTGTGCCTCTGGCAAGCAGAGAATCTATTTCTAGACTCCTTCTACAGCAGAAAGGATACATTTCTGACACATTCATAATACAAGAGTCAGACGACAATGAGAATGAATAAACTACAAGTATACAAAACAGCTTGATTTAAACTCATAAAACTATGCTAAGCAAAAGCGCCAAACACAAAATAATATACATGATAGTTTTCCATATTTATATCAAGCTCAGGAATAGGCAAATCAACTCTATGGTATGAGATGAAGAGTAATATTTTTTTTTTTTTTTTTGACAGGCAGAGTGGACAGTGAGAGAGAGAGACAGAGAGAAAGGTCTTCCTTTGCCGTTGGTTCACCCTCCAATGGCCGCCGCGGCCGGCGCGCTGCGGCCGGCGCACCGCGCTGATCCGATGGCAGGAGCCAGGAGCCAGGTGCTTTTCCTGGTCTCCCATGGGGTGCAGGGCCCAAGCACCTGGGCCATCCTCCACTGCACTCCCTGGCCACAGCAGAGGGCTGGCCTGGAAGAGGGGCAACCGGGACAGAATCCGGCGCCCCGACCGGGACTAGAACCCGGTGTGCCGGCGCCGCTAGGCGGAGGATTAGCCTAGTGAGCCGCGGCGCCGGCCCGATGAAGAGTAATATTAACCCTTGATGTTAGGGTGTCTAGAAGGAGCATGAGGAAGACTTTAGGTTTAAATAGTGGTTTTTTTAAAAGATTTATTTTATTTATTTGAAAGAGTTAGAGAGAGATGTAGAGACAAAGAGTCTTCCATCTGCTGGTTCACTCCCCATATGGCTGCAACGGCTGGAGCTGTGCCAATCTGAAGCCAGGAGGCCAGGAGCTTCTTCCGGGTCTTGGGTACAGGGGCCCAAGGATTTGTGCCATCCTCCAATGCTTTCCCAGGCCATTAGCAGGGAACTGGGCTGGAAGTGGAGCATCCAGGATTTGAACCAGCACCCATATGGGATGCCAGCACTGCAGGCCAGGGCTTTAACAACTGTGCCACAGACTGGCCCCTTTATAGTGTTTTTATTCTATTTCATTTAGATTTATTTATTTGAAAGGCATAGTTACAGATAGAAAGGGAGAGACACACAGAGAGATATTCCATTCAATGGTTCACTCCCCAAATATTCTCAATGGCCAGACCGAAGCCAGAAACTTTATCAGGGTTTCCCATGTGGGTGGCAGGGACCCAAGTACTTGGGCCATCTTTTGCTACTTTTCTGGACACATTAGAAAGAAGCTGGATCAGAAGTGGAATAGCCAGGAATTGAACTGTCACCTATACTGGATGCTGGTATTGCAGGAGGCAGCTTAACCCACTACACCATAATGCCAGCCCCTTGATCATGTTTCTTTTTTTTTTTTTTTTTTTTTTTTTTAAATTTTTGACAGGCAGAGTGGACAGTGAGAGAGAGAGACAGAGAGAGAAAGGTCTTCCTTTGCCGTTGGTTCACCCTCCAATGGCCGCCGCTGCAGCCGGCGCACCGCGCTGATCCGATGGCAGGAGCCAGGAGCCAGGTGCTTTTCCTGGTCTCCCATGGGGTGCAGGGCCCAAGCACCTGGGCCATCCTCCACTGCACTCCCTGGCCATAGCAGAGAGCTGGCCTGGAAGAGGGGCAACCGGGACAGAATCCGGCGCCCCAACCGGGACTAGAACCCGGTGTGCCGGCGCCGCAAGGTGGAGGATTAGCCTATTGAGCCACGGCGCCGGCTTGATCATGTTTCTTGATCTGAGCACTGATTATGCAAGTCTGCCCAATTTGTGGAAATTCACCCAGCATGCATTTATACATTTATGATCTGTTACTGATCTGTATGTTATTTTAAAAAATACACAATAGTACACTTTTAAATTGAACCTCAACAATAGGCCATCTTGTAATCTACTTTATCATTGGTCAACATATGACTGTATATAAAATCAAATTTTGATTTTTAGCAAGAAAAAAATGTACCAAATTTCTTTATTAAAAAGTTTTTGTTTGAAAGGCAGAATGATGCAGAGAGAGACACCCTCCATCTGCTGGTTCACTCCCCAAACGTTTGCAACAGCCAGGGTTAGGCTAGGCCGAAGCCAGGAGCCAGGAACTCCATCCAGGTTTCCCACAAGTGGCAGGGACCCAAGTACCTGAGCCATCATCTGCTGCTTCCAAGGCACATTAGCAGGAACTTAGAACCAGAAGCAGAAGCAGGACCCTATCTCAGGTATTCTGATAGGAGATGTGGTGTCCCAACCAGAGGCTTAACCTGCTATCCCACAACACCCACTCCAGTAAACTTCTTATTAACAAATACTTATGTAATATATTTTCCTACAGCAAAACTACCTACCTACCTACATCTTGCTCAAACAGTATTTTACTAGAGAGACGAGTAATGATTCCTAAACAAAAAGTTAAAAGGTAAGAAAAAAAAAATTTGTATCACTTTCTAACAAAGATAGTTGTGCATAGGACCTAAATGGAAACGCTTTCATAGGGGCTGGTTGAGCCATTGCCTGTGATGCCAACATCCTATATGGGAGCACTGGTTTGAGACCCAGCTGCTCAGCTCTCCAGCTCACTGCTAATGAACCTGGGAAGGCAGGAGAAGATGGCACAAGTACCTGGGCCCCTGCTACCCATGTGGGAGACTTAGTTGGAGTTTCAGGCTCCTGGTTCTGGCCTGGCCTAACCCAGACTGTCACAGTCACTTGGGAAGTGAACCAGCAGCACATGGGATATCACTTTTTCTTTCTTCTTCTTCTTCTTCTTTTTTTTTTTTTTTTTTTAAAGATGTATTTATTTAGTTTAAAGTCAGAGTTACACAGAGAGAGGAGAGGCAGAGAGAAAGAGAGGTCTTTCATCCATTGGTTCACTCCCCAACTGGCTACAATGGCTGAAGCTGTATTGATCCGAAGCCAGGAGCCAGGAGATTTTTCAGGGTCTCCCATGTGGCTGCAGGGGCCCAAGGACGTGGGCCATCTTCTGCTGCTTTTCCAGGCCATAGCAGAGAGCTAAATCACAAGTGGAGCAGCTGGGACTCCAACTGGCACTCATATGGGACGCCAGCACCGCGGGTGGCGGCTTTACCCACTAAGCCACAGTGCCGGCCCTGGGACATCACTTTCGTTCTGTCTCTCTCCCACTTTCTCTATCACTCTGCCTTTCAAGTGAAGTAATCTCATTAAAAAAAAAAAAAAAAAAAAGGGGCCGGCGCCGCGGCTCACTAGGCTAATCCTCTGCCTTGCGGCGCCGGCACACCGGGTTCTAGTCCCGGTTGGGGCGCCGGATTCTGTCCCGGTTGCCCCTCTTCCAGGCCAGCTCTCTGCTGTGGCCCGGGAGTGCAGTGGAGGATGGCCCAGGTGCTTGGGCCCTGCACCCCATGGGAGACCGGGAAAAGCACCTGGCTCCTGGCTCCTGCCATCGGATCAGCGCGGTGCGCCGGCCGCGGCGGCCATTGGAGGGTGAACCAATGGCAAAGGAAGACCTTTCTCTCTGTCTCTCTCTCTCACTGTCCACTCTGCCTGTCAAAAAAAAAAAAAAAAAAAAAAGAGAGAGAGAAAGGATTTCATAGACACACAATATTATTCTAATATTGATTACATTTAAGTATTTTAAAGATGCATTATTAGGAGCTTTGGTTTTAATGAGGAAGTTACTTATTCTACCCTTCCCTCTTTCAAATCCAGCCAGTGTTATCAGAACCTTAAAGTTCTTTGTTCAGGATTCTTAGGAGACAATATGTGTAAAAGAAATAAGTTGAAAATGTCACATACAGGAAAGAGGAAATGGAAAAGAAAATATTCAGATAGAAGTCAAAACATCATGTCACACCCACCAAACAAGATGCCAGAACACACCCAAGGATCAGTGGACAAAAGAGAAAGAAAGACTAAACTGGAGTTCTTTACTCCTGCCTTTCAAGAGGCCACAAAAGCTACCTGTTAAATACATGTGAGGGCAACTGAAGAGAAAGTATTTCCTCCCTTGAACTTGGGGCTGTGCATATGAGGATTCCCTTTTTGCTAATGGACTCCATTCTGCATTAGAGCCTAATTAAAACATAATTGAGGGGCCAGTGTTGTGGCGCAGCGGGTTAAAGCCCTGGCCTGAAGCATCGACATCCCATATGGGTGCCGGTTCTAGTCCCGGCTGCCCTTCTTCTGATCCAGCTCTCTGCTATGGCCTGGGAAAGCAGTAGAAGATGGCCCAAGTCCTTGGGCCCCTGTACCCATGTGGGAGACCCAGAAGAAGCTTCTGGCTCCTGGTTTCGGATCAGTGCAGCTCCAGCCGTTGCGGACATCTGGGGAGTAAACAAGCGGATGGAAGACCTCTCCCTGTCTCTACCTCTCTCTGTAACTCTTGTCTTTCAAATAAATAAAATAAATCTTTAAACAAAAACATAATTGAGGGAAACAAACCATGACCATCACTACAGAAATACTACGACTGTATGTGAAGATCATAGTAGTAATCACTGAATTCTTGGAATAAATAATTTCCATTTCTACTTACACAACTGCATTCAACCCCACAGTCAAACCAGTGATTTGAATTAAGTAGAAAGGTATTTTGAAGCCCAAAAAGATGTGGTAAACTAGAGAGTGGAAAAATACTTGCTTTGGCCACAGACCATTCAACTGGGTCGGGTTACTGAAGGGGCCAATGCTGCGAATTTCCGTGTTAGCAGATCATCTAAAATAGCTTGCTTCAGTTGAGGACTAAATGTTCTTAAATATGTTTAGGTTTCCCAAAGTTTAAATCTGCTGTCAGTTCATTTAGGCTGTGGCCATTACCTTGCTTTCTACAAAAAACTTAATGAATTATCTGTCCCTGCAAAGAATTTGTGATTCTGAAAGAATTTTAAATCTATACTAGGAAAGGCCTGAGGTGCTTCATGTAACAGGGTTTGTGGCAAAGGCTGACTTCTTAGAAACTACTGTCTCAACATGTTTTGCATTTGAGGAGCAATAAAATTCCATATATGGAATAAGACCTGAAAGCACACAACCCACAAACCTGTTGCCAGGTGCAAGATTCACGGTGTTCCAAGTGACCCCATGGAAGCAGCTACAGCTAGGTGGCAATGCTGTCCACTTCTGCTCGCTCATACTTCGAGCCTGCAGAAGGGTTCAGGAAGGGTATTTGGCTTTCTGGTGAAGATGCTGGTTAAGACGCCCATGTCCCGCACTGGAATAGCTGGGTTTGATCCAGCTCTGGCTCCTGATTCCAGCTTTCTGCTAATGCAGACCCTGGGAGGCACAAGTGATTGCTCAAGTAGCTAGGTTCCTGTTACCCATGCAGCAGACCTGGATGGTGTGCCTGGCTTCCGGCTTCAGGCCAGCCCGGATCTGCCATTGTGGGCACTTGGGGAGTAAAACAGCACTCTCTCTCAAATAAATAAAATATAAAAAAGAAGAGTTCTTAGCAGTTTCTAGCTTATAAATGATATTAAGGGAAGTATTTCCATAAATAACACATTCCTATTGCATTAAAAAAAAAACAAAAAAACAAAAAAACAACAGTTCCCAACCATTGGTTAGTCCCTAGATCCTAGGTGCCTAAAATGGCCAGGGATGGGCCAGGTCTAAGCCAGAAGCCTGGAACTCAATCCAGGACTCCCATGTAGGTGGCAGAGACCCACCAATTTGAGCCATTACTTGCATGCCTCCCAGGGCATACATTAACTGAAATTGCAAGTGGAGCCAGGACTCAATCCCCCAGGTACTCTGATATGGGATGCAGGCAACCGAATCATTTCCTTAGCCACTAAGTCAAACACTAAGTCAAACACCTGCCCCTACGCCTGCTTTCTTCGAGAGTATTGAGGAACTCAATCTGCGTCTCCCACATAGGTGGCAGAAACTCAATCACCTGAACCATCACCGCTGCCTCCCAGATATTTCTTTGTTTCCTGGAACCAACTTTTATGGTTATTAATATTCCCATCATTTTAAAATACCGTAGGTATCATAATATTCTTTTCCTTTTTACAATTATTTTTAAAGATTTTTTAAAAATTTATTTTAAAGACAGAGTTACAGAGACAGAGAGAGTTCTTCAAACCACTGGGTCGCTCCCTAAATGGCTGTAATGGCCAGGGCTGAGCCAGGCCAAAGCCCAAAGCCAGGAGCTTCATCTAGGTCTCCCATGTGGGTGGCAGGAGCCCAACCACTTGGGCCATTTTCTGCTGCCTTTCCAGGTGCATTATCAGGAAGTTCAATTAGAAGCACAATATCCAAGACTTTAAGGAACACTCAGCATCACAAGCAGCAGCTTAACCCACTGCACTACAATGCCAGCCCCCATTTCTTCCTTTAGAATAGTGACTCAAGGCTGGCATTGTGGCATAGCTTAAGCTGCTGCCTACAATGCCAGCATCCCATTGTACTGCCTGCTCTGCTTACCATCAAGATACCTGCTAATGTGCCTGGGAAAGCAGCAGAAGACAGTCCAAGTGCTTGGGCCCCTGCACCCATGTGGTAGACCCAGAAGAAGCTCCTGGTTCCTAGCTTTGGACTGGGGACTAGCTCAGTTGAGGACATTTTGGGAATGAACCAGTGGATGGAAGATTGATTTGTCTTTCTCTCTCTCTGTCTCTTCCTATCTCTCTAGCTCTGCCTTTCACATAAATTAAGAAAAAAAATTAAAAAAAAACAAAAAACAAAAAACAAAACAGTGACTCAGTTTTCCACTTCAGTGTCTCCAGGGATCAAACGCTTGTGCTAGAAAGAGAAGTTCACTGCAGTAGTTTCTCCACAGTAACAAATGTTTGTGTGCAAAGGCAGGAGTAGCTCCCCTGGCATGCATCACCCACTTTCAGCTTCTTGAAATGAATCTTTCTCTCTATCCTATTGCCGCCCCACTCCCTCCAAGGTTATCACCTCTGCTTGGATTCCTCTTCCCTCCAACAGCTGAAGTCCCCCCACCTTTGGTCTTTCCTTTTTGTACTGCATGCAGTGCATCCACGGCCGCCAGCCCCAAATTCTGTTCCCATCATGTCACTTCCTGGCTCAAAAACAGATTGCATCAGTTCCCCACCCTTTTTATCTCCTCAACCTCTCCCCACTCTCTCGGCCTTTTCTCCTGGCTTTACAAACATGTCCCAATTCTTTCTCATTTAAAACAAAATTAAAACGACCACAAAAGTGAAACTTTCCTTGGACGCTTCCTTCAACCCCAGTTCCCACTTTTGCTTCTTTTGCTTTGCTGAGAAGCTTCCCAGATAGTCTTCCCTCACTCTGATGCCAACAAGATTGGTCTCTCATTACGGAATCCAGTGCACGTTTTAATTCTCAGTTTCTTTGGCTTTGCTGATCATTCCCTCCTCGAAACTCCTGCCTGTCTGGTCACCACTGCACCAGCTGCACCCCCACTTCTGGACCATTTCCTTTCCAGACTCCTGTCCCTCCACTCAGGCTTTAGTGTGAGGGGTGTGCAGAGTACTGTCCGGCTCTGCTTCTCTTTTAAAACTCGTGCTGTGCTCTGTTGATGACTTCATCCACATTCACGGCTTCAGTTACCACCTCTACACAGACATCTCATCAATCTTCACCTCAGTTCTCATGTTTCTCTTGACTACAGACCTGTACTTTCAACCAGGATGTCACAGAGGTAACCCAAATGCAACATGCCCCAAACTAACTCAAATAACTGCTTCCTCTTTGTTCATTTTTGCTTCACTGACATCCAGTTTCCTAAGCCAGAAATCTAGGACTTATCCTCCACTTTTTTTCTAAGATTGCAAAAATTTAGACTTGCTTCTATCTCATTATTTGTCAGGTTCATACCACCCTATTTAGTCCCCCAATTTTTTTTCTGTTTTATAAAGATTTATTTACTTATTTATTTGAAAGGCAGAATTACAGAGAGAGAGATCAACTTTCCATCTGCAGGTTCACTCCCCAAATGGAAGCAATGGCCAGAGCTGGGCCAAGGTGAAGTCAGGAACCAGGAGCTTCCTCTGGGTCTCTCACGTGGGTGCAGGCCAATTTCCTCTGCTTTCCCGGACTTATTAGAAGGGAGCTGGCTCAGAAATGGAGCAGCCATGACCTGCAAAAGCAGTAGAATATGGCTCAAGTCCTTGGGCCCCTGCACCTGCATGGGAGACCTGAAAGATCTTAGCTCCTGGCTTAGCATCAGCCCAGCTCCGACCATCACAGCCATTTGGTGAGTGAACCAGTGGATGGAAGACCTCTCTCCCCCTCTGCCTCTCTGTAACTCTTGCACTTCAGCAACTTCCTAGGCCTCAAATTTATTGACAGCCATATTTCTTTAGAATGTGACAAAGGGCTCCTAATTGGAGAAGAAATGTCTCTACATTTTGGTTATTGTTTGCCTTGTCAGAATTATTTTCTATCTGTGATCTCCTTGTGCAAATCGTTAAGCCACTTGATCCTTTTGTGAAGATTAATTTCACTAAAAGTAGATAATATAACACAAATCCACTCAACCAGGCTCTGGTAAACTGCAACTAGCCGCAACTTGATAATAGCGGACAAATTAGCAAGGTCACCACCACTGACTCCTCTGCTCTGGGAAGCACCCACTCTTCCCTTGTGACATCACTTGGTATACCAAGTATATAAAAGCACATTTTATAAGACTGAGTGAACCAGTGCTAATTACATGCTTAATATTAATAAGGCTCAATTTCTCCTTTGTTACAGTTGAAAAAGTAAATATAAAGTACACTCAGAGATCATTGCTTCGCATATACACAAGGCCCTTGATGATCTCACCTCTACCACACACTGACTGGTCTCTTGGCACACACTTCCCATACCTTATGCTTTACTTCCCTCAACACACCAGCCCTCTGACATGCTGTCTCATCTGTACTTCTACCTCAGCTTCCAGGGCAATGCATTCTCATCTCTATTAAAGCACTCATCAGAACCCACTATAACTGTTCTCTCACTAGCCTAAGGGGCAGGGATTATTCCCAGCTTGGGATTCCCAGCATTTACCACCATACCTTGTTTGCAGAGTGCACTTAATAAATGTTGACTGTCTAAAGACTTTCAAGGTCTTGCGTAATCTGGTTCCAATGTACCTGGCCAACTTTATTCTCCTCCTTCAAATGCGTAGCAATCAGCCACTATCTTCATGTCAGTTGTCTGTTTTTTTTTTTTTTTTTTTTTTTTTTTTAAGATTTATTTACTTGAAAGGCAGAGTTACAGAGAGGCAGAGAGAAAAAAGAAGTCTTCCAAAAACTGATTCACTTCCCAAATGGCTGCAACAGCTGGAGCTGGGCCTATCCGAAGCCAGGAGCCTGAGGTTCTTCCGGGTCTCCCATGTGGGTGCAGGGCCCAAGGGCCTGGGCCATCCTCCTCTGCCTTTCCAGGCACACCAGTAGGGAGCTGGACTGGAAGTGGAGCAGCGGGTTCTCGAACCAGCACCCATATAGGATGCAGGCACTGCAGGTGGTGGCTTTACCAGCTATGCCACAGCGCTGGCCCCTGTCATGCTCGTTTTGTCCTTTGCTTGAACTATCCCCTCAACTTGGTCTTTCATCTAAAGAGAAGCAGCCTGATCTTCAAGGCCTCAGATCAGATTCTGCTATCTCCATGAAGTCATACTCACCTCTTCTATCCCCCTAGTGAAACATTCCCTTCAGAGAATTCTTGCAGAGTCCGACATGTTTTACAATTATTCTTTATGTTCCACATTTCACTCTAAGTTCTTGGATATGAGGGCTCATCTTCAATTTCCTTTGCACAATGACCTCCCACAGCGCACTGTAACATGATGGGATACAGGAGATGCTAAAAGATCTAACTGACTGGTTGTTGGTGGCATGGTACAGGAAAGAAAGCACTGTACTGGGTTTTAATCCAAGTTCCACCACTAATTTGTCAGGTGGTCTTTTTTTTTTTTTTAAGAGTTATTTATATGAAAGGCAGAGTTACAGAGAGAGAGAGAGAGAGAGAGAGAGAGAGAGAGAGAGAAGACACACACAGAGAGAATCTTCCACCCATTGGTTCACTCCCCAAAAGGTTGCAGTGGTTGGGATTGTACCAGACTGAAGTCAGGAGCCAGGAGCTTCATCTGAGTCTCCCACATGGGTGCAAGGGCCCAAGGATTAGGCTATCTTCCGCTGTTCTCCCAGGCGCATTAGCAGGGAGCTAAATCAGAAGTGGAGCACACAGGACTTGAATGGGTGCCTGTATGGGATTCTAGCATCTCAGGTGGTGGCTTTACCTGCTATACCACAATGCCAGCCCCTGTTAGGTGGTCTTAATCATGTCTCTTAACTTCTCTAGTTGCTCATTCTTTATGTATAGGGTGAGAATTCACAACTTTTAAAGATTCATGAAAGATTTTCTCTTGTTCCTAAGAATTAAAGAAAATCTGAGACCTTCAGTAATTCATTTAACTTTAGTGAACTCATTTTAAATATCTGCACAACAAAGATAAACAACCTATCTCAAAGGACTGCATATAGATCTAGTGAGAAAACACTCACAGAAATGCATACAGATAATAATGTATCATGTTTCAAAAAGGCTAGACAAAAGAATTTGGAACGTTTTTACCACAAAGAAATGATAAATGAGGAGACAGATATGCCTATCCTGGTATGAAATTATACAACATATACATATACCAAAACATTACATGGTACTCCATAATATGTACATTTTTATTTGTCAATTAAAAAGACAAATGCAAACAAGCAGTGCTGTTTGGTGTTCAGTTAAGATAGTGGGCAAACCAAGCCGGAAACAATCCTTGAATAGTCAGCATAGAACACCAGAAAACTGTTCCATAGCCATAGGAACATGTGTCTTTTATAAACAAGACACATACTTGATCACAAAGTAATTTTTGAAAGGGAAAGACTAGACGGCAGGGAATGAATATACATCAGCTGAAGCCTGGGTATGTTTCCTAAAGGTGTTCTTAGAATGTTCACAGCTACTGTGTATTAGAATCAATCAACTTCTCATATTTTGGAAATAACTTGGAGGGCATATCATAACATCAAGGCGACTCTGTAAGAATCTGGTTACAGGGGCTGGAGCCGTGGCTCACTTGGTTAATCCTCCGCCTGCAGCACCGCCATCCCATATGGGCACCGGATTCTAGTACTGGTTGCTCCTCTTCCAGTCCAGCTCTCTGCTGTGGCCTGGGAGTGCAGTGGAGGATGACCCAAGTGCTTGGGCCCTTACACTCGTATTGAAGACCAGGAAGAAGCACCTGGCTCCTAGCTTTGGGTCGGCACAGCGCCAGCCGTAGCAGCCATTTGGGGGGTGAATCAATGGAAGGGAAGGAAGACCTTTCTCTCTGTCTCTCTCACTGTCTATAACTCTGTCAAATAAATTAAAAAAAAAAAAAGAATCTGGTTACAAAGGCAGCTTCTCATAAACATGTTTAATCATTCAAGTGAAACATAAAGAGGCTAATTAAAAAAAAGAGAAGCACAAAAACACAAACAGTCAATAATTTAGTTGCTCTTTAAGAGACAGGCTATAAAGCCAAAGAAAATGTTAAATGTTTTCCCTAGGAAACTAGTTCAATATACAATGAAGAAAGGGAAGCAGTGGAAATCCAAACCAGCTTCTTTAACTTAGCAGCCTAATAATATCAGTAATATTTGTTTAAAGTCTCCTGACATAGAAGGTCACATTATATGAAACACTCAGAATCTCAAACCATTCCAAATACAAAAATCACCAAGGCCTCGCAGAGGGAAAAAAATGGATATAGGAAAAAAAAAGTTATTATGACTTTCCAATAATAGTCCAGTGACAACTCCTTCAAAAGTATGGATCTTGGCCGGCGCCGTGGCTCACTAGGCTAATCCTCCACCTTGCGGCGCCGGCACACCGGGTTCTAGTCCCGGTTGGGGCGCCGGATTCTGTCCCGGTTGCCCCTCTTCCAGGCCAGCTCTCTGCTGTGGCCAGGGAGTGCAGTGGAGGATGGCCCAGGTGCTTGGGCCCTGCACCCCATGGGAGACCAGGAAAAAGCACCTGGCTCCTGGCTCCTGCCAGGATCAGCGCGGTGCGCCGGCTGCAGCGGCGGCCATTGGAGGGTGAACCAACGGCAAAGGAAGACCTTTCTCTCTCTGTCTCTCTCTCTCACTGTCCACTCTGCCTGTCAAAAAAAAAAAAAAAAAAAAAAAAAAAAAAAAAAGTATGGATCTTTACTCAGATCTCAAGCTGGATACTTTATACCATCTTCCCAAACCTCCTCTGGAAAACTTTTCAACACGTAGTCTAACTCATATTTATTTAGTCAGCTTCATGGCCTTAAAAATATAAATTCTAGAAATCTCTTGGACTTATAACACAAAAGGACACAGAAATTCCATGTATAACATCTGACAGATGAGCAGAATTACCCCTTTATGCTAACAATCTGCATTATTAATAGAAAGGCTACTTATTCTGCATGACTTAATACCAATGTTAACAAGTACTAGCCCAAACTGTGAGTGCATACTTAATGACAACTTTTAAGGTTCTGAGAAGTAAATGTGAAAGGAAGTGAAAACTATAAAGGAGAGGAAACTAAATGCAAAATTAAGGAATAAAAACACCAGTATATGTAAGAAATAGTAGAAAAACAGGAAAACAAAATTAAATAATATTGGGTGCCATAATCTTTGTTTTTTTTTTTTTTTTTTTTTTTTTTTTGACAGGCAGAGTGGACAGTGAGAGAGAGAGACAGAGAGAGAAAGGTCTTCCTTTGCCGTTGGTTCACCCTCCAATGGCCGCCGCGGCCGGCGCACCGCGCTGATCCGATGGCAGGAGCCAGGAGCCAGGTGCTTTTCCTGGTCTCCCATGGGGTGCAGGGCCCAAGCACCTGGGCCATCCTCCACTGCACTCCCTGGCCACAGCAGAGAGCTGGCCTGGAAGAGGGGCAACCGGGACAGAATCCGGCGCCCCGACCGGGACTAGAACCCGGTGTGCCGGCACCGCTAGGCGGAGGATTAGCCTAGTGAGCCGCGGCGCCGGCCCTGGGTGCCATAATCTTGCACCTAAGACATACAAACTCATTCTTAACCTGTTCACAGAAAACAATTTTTAGCATGCATTTCTTTTCACTAAAACGAGGCTTGGATTTTATTTAAACGATTTGCTATCAGGGCTCTGTGACAGGGCCCTGTTGTTAATTTAGGGTGTACCCAGTGCTGCCTGCCTCACCCAGACTTTCCTTGCTGCTGTTGGACACATACATTGTCAAGTGAGTAACAACGCTTTGAGGGAGGTATTAACACCATCCTGGTATTTCGAGGAAGCTGAGCTTGAGCAAGATTAAGTAACTTGCCTAGGGGTTACAAACCACTGGCCAGAAACCTGCTTCTGACCACAAAGCCCTGGCTCCTATTCGACCCCTGCTGGATACAGCACCGTCTCGGTGTCTTGCACTTCTGTGTCTTTACTGGACCCACTGCTCCCTTCTTAGGAGAAGGCTCAGCTTCAACTTCCAGGCATCCACAACCTCCCACTAGGAGCTACTCCCATCGAGAACCCATATACACCTCCCCCTCCTTTATGCTGTGTCCTCTCCAGACTTCACTGTAACAGTTCTTTATTTGTCTGCATTCTCTCACCACCAACCTGCCCCTGCCTTCTCTCCCTCTTACCCCTCCCCTTCAACTCTGAACTTCCTGAGGGCAAGAATCCGGTATCTGCAATGTCTCTAGCCCGTGAGGAAAGCTGAATAAACATGAAAGAGTGAAAGAGTGAGCAATCCTTACAAATCCCTGAGATAAAATAGAACCCTTGAGCTCTGTTCCCTCACCCCAGGCAAACAGAGACTACATAGCTGTCCTTGGCATGGGGGTGGCAAGAGCATGCCTGAAATGCCCTGCCACACCCCAAAAGGGCATCACTGACTTCTAAGGCAGCTAACAGAAGGAGAGTGGAGCTTAAAAACTTGAAGGACTAAGAATAAAATCTGTCTCTTAAAAATAGCCCACGTGGATGGGACAGCGGCTCTGAGACTTAAACAATGTTTGACTGATTCACTCAAACCATGGTTTGTGTTTGTGTGTGATTTTGCATATTTTGAGTAATTCTATTTTTATACGCCTTGGTTTAAGAATTCAGCATAAACCCACCATACTGACTTCCCCATACCTAGAGACAGAAATTATAAGAAAAAGAGGGCAGATTGGTGCCTCCTCACACAGGGCACCCAAATGTAAGAAAAACAGAGAAGAGACAGAATACAAACTCACAGCCAGGCCGAATTTATTCAGAGAAAACAAATCTGCAGAGGTGGGCAACCAACTGCCAGTGCACACACAGACTGAACACGTGGCAGAGGGCCCAGACCCTAGGGGCTGGGCCTTTTTATGTCTTAGGTGGGCTATGTCTCTGTTCCATCAGAAACTGCTTGTCTTATACAAAATGGGAAAATAAAATAGTCTACATATTAGGTGAAAAGGCATTTAATAAGTATATTAATTATACTGCAATCTATAAACACTCTTGCTAAAACCACATGTAGCCTAGTTTAGACTAATGAATACTGAGAAGAATTTACAAAGTGGTTTTCATTTTACTAGTATGAATTTCAAGTTCAAACTACATCTAAATAAAAACCATTGTTTTGGTTTTTGCAATACAGAGTAAGAGGTTGAACTGTTTGCCTAGTTCCAGTGAGTACTACATAAATAGCACTAAATTCAATATTGTGGTTCTAAGAATTTATAACCAAATGCTTAGCTAGGCTCATTTTAAGATACATATTTAGGATGATTTTTTTACACACAACCGACCATTCTGCTCCTTTTATTAATACGAATTTCCAAACTGTGTCTAGCCCCACCTCCAAGTGAGATATAAATAAAATTTATAAATAGGGCATTAAAAAGGTGGGACACTGGAATTTCACAACTAGAGCACATTTTAAATCATTTACTTGCAAACTTAATATTTTTTCCAAATCTTTGCAAGCAGATCTGTAAAAAAGCAAAAGTCATTTTGCCAAAGTTAAGACTCGATTTGTCGACTGGTCCCCCTCATCCCAGCCTTCCCCCGCTCTCTTACACTGCCAAATATATCCTCCTGACTAATCTCTGCCAGTACACGTCCATCACTTCCTCAGAGACCCAGCGCAAAACTCAGACACTTGAAAGGGTCCTCCCTGACCAATCGCACTTCCATTAATGATCTGCTGACTTCGCATTCCTGTGGCATTCCTATATAGTTTGCACCACAAAATTAAAAAGTTGATTTTTTTTCTCCCCCAAAGTTCAGCATTTTTCTATTATTTCCCCAACCAGAGACCAAACAGGGACAGGAACGTCATTTTTCCTCTCTTCCACGCAGTCAACACAACGCTTCTCAAGGACTGAATCAACAGTTCAATTTTTGAGGGAAGCAACTGACTTCTCATTTACAATTTCGTGTAAAAATACCAAGTCCAACATCCATGAAGCCGGAGAGAATTCATTCTGCCTTAGCTCCATAAACGCATCATCAAAAGCTCCAACCTATAGATCACACACAGACCGAAGACTGTTTAAACGCTGTTTTGTGCTTTGCCATTTCAAGTCGCTTCGACAAAGCCTAATAGTCTCGGAACAGCACGCCTGTGAGCGCTAGGAAGCTGGCAGCGCTCTCTTGCAAAAGGGGCAAAACTCTGGTTGGCAGTGAGTGTTGAAACACGTGAGCCTCCACGGTTAAACAAGGCTCATTAACCACACAAGACTTGCTGCTTCAGCTCTCCGGCTTCAATGGAGTTCTGTGATCTCCGCCGGTTATTGTTGAGAGCCAACGATGGGTTAAATTCCCATAAATTAACTAACGTTTTGGTGGCTTGCCCAAGCACAACTGCTGGCATCGATGGAGCTGGGTTTTATTTTTATTTCTTTAATAGACCCGCCCGCCCAGGGGAGCCCGGAGGTGAGAGCCGAAAGCGCCAGGCCGGCACTTCTGAGCCGGCACACACGCAGAGCTGCGGAGTCGCCGCGTCGGGTCCCGCCGCAGCTCTTAGCGCCAGCTTAGCGCCGCCGCCTTCGGCTCCATCTCCGCCGAGTAGTCCTGCCCAGGGGCTGCAAGCCACACGTCGGCGGCGGCCGGCCCAACTTTTCCTGCAAGCAGCATCAGCTTTTCGACACTCAAGAGTCCCAGGACACCGGCTCCGAGGGATAGGAGGAGGGGCTGGGTCAACCTTGCCAAGGGGGCAGAAACAAAGTGAGCGCCGGACGGCGCAGCCCGGCCGGGCCCAGGCCGCCCCCGCCCGCCCGCCCGCCCGGACAGCCGGCCCCGCTCACCCTCCAGCAGCACCTCCTTGCCCGCGCGCTTCAGCGCCTGCACGGCCTGGTCGTGGGTGGCCTGGCGCAGGTCCGTGCCGTTCACCGACAGGATGGCGTCGCCCAGCCGCAGAGCCCGGCTCTGGTCGGCCGCCAGCCCCGGGAAGATCTTGGAGATGAGGATCGGCATCCGGTTCTCGCGGCCGCCCTTGATGCTGATGCCCAGGCCGCCCGCCTCCTGCTTCACCACCCGCACCCGGCGCACGGGCGGCGACGCGCCCGCCTCGCCCGCGGGGCTCCGCGGCGGCGCCGGCGGGCTCGGGGACCCCAGGCCGCGGCTCGGGCTCCCAGGCAGCGAGTCGCCGGCGCCGCCGCCGTTCGGGAGGCCGTTGAAGGCGGCCGCTGCCGGCCCCAGAGCGGGCTCGGGGCCGGCTCCCGCGGCGTCACCGGTCAGGCTCAGGCTCTCCCCGCTCAGCTCGGCCACCACTCGGACCCAGCGCTCCCTCAGGAGCAGCTCCACCAGCCCCGCTTTAGTGGCCCGCGTCCACACCGCCATGGCCGGCCCCGCTCCCGCCGCCGCAGCTACCCTCATTCCAGTCAGGCAGCCTCAGCGCTTCCCCCTTCCCGCCCGAGGGGGCGGGCCCGGCCCCTCCCCCGCGGCGATGCATTATTCATGAGGGGACACGCCCACCTCCCGGGCGGGGCGGGGCGAGGCCGGCGGAGCGGCTTCCGGGAGGTTAAGAGGCTGTCCTGCGCCTTGCAGCTCCTGGGACGTGGGCAGCCCCCGGTGGGGGGTGGGGGAGGCTCCATCTCACACCCTCCTCCCATTGGGTTCCCTACAGGCCCCCAAACTGCTGACCTCTCCCGCGCAATGCACGGGAGCTGCGTAGGCACAGAAAGTAAAAGCAGCTTGGAGAAGCACCTTGCAAGCCTGCCAGACTAAGTGGCACGTTCATTCTTGCTCTGGTTTACTCTGTTCGTGTGAGCCGTGCACTCGGGCCCCTTCTGTGGCGCTGGCCATAAGCTGAATCAAATATACCACACCTGAAGCTTGCGGTCTGGTGGGGAAGGAAAATGCAGAGCCAACCCAACGAGCTGTGGTTAAGTGATGTATAGAAAACTCCCCCGGAGCAGACTAAAAAAGGCCTCCGTTTGGTCCCGGGGTCCGCATAACAGAGGCTGACAATGGAGGGTGATAGCTGGAGCAGATGGAACAGCATATGCATGGTCTAGAGGCATGATTCCAAGACGGTGTCACCCTGCTTCGTAATCACCCGTTTTCTTGCCTGTAATTAGAGGGGGACGCTGTCTTCTTAAGTCCTGGGGCCACACCAGGCGGGCTTCAAAGATGTTTGCACAATGTATCAGCCAGGCTTCTCCAGAGCAACACTTCAGTAGGATATACAGACACACTAGAGATTCATCCTGAGGAACTGTCCCTAGACGGCGACCCTGAGTACCAGGATCTGCCACTGCAGACTAGAGCCCCAGGGAAGTTGATGGTGCGGTTCCAATCCCACCACTGAGCACCTGGAAACCAATGCTGTAAGGCTGAGACGGCAGGCCCCCAGAACGGGGTGGGGCCTGGAGGTGTGGTTTCAGTGTTGGTCTAAGAAATAGGGGCCGGAAACCGTGAGGAACTAAGCAAGCCCCAGCTCCGGCAGTGTGCATGCACCCTCCCTCTGTTCTGTTCAGGCCCTCACCTGATTGGAGGATACCTGCCCACATTGCTAAGGGGAATCTTTATTCAGTTCAGCACTCACACACTAATCTGTTCCAGAAACACCCACGCAGACACACCCAGAAATAATGTTCCGCCAGCCATCCAGGCATCCCTTAGCTCAGTCAAGTTGACACATAAACGTAATCATCGCACATGGGTACTCAGGAAGATGACAGAATTCCAATGTGAAGAGAGCACAGGCTCAGTGGGTGTGTCTGGATTTGAATGTGAAAAGCCTCATATCAAAAATCCAGGAATTTGGACCTGACTTTGTAGAGGGGACTGTCCTATCCTAGAGGCCGTGGCCTCGTGTTGGGGCAAGTACAGATGGGCAGCCTCAGGAACTGTAATGCAAACTTTGGACTCTGAGGGCCCAGAAACACACTGCTGAAATCGGAAACTCTCGGGAAATTTATGAGGTCAAGATGTTCTTTAACTTTCCTTCAGCAGCAAAAGCAAAATCCCTACTCTCATTTAGGCAGCAACAGGCTGTGAGAACAGCAGTGTGCAGCCGTCCCTGTAAAGGGCATTGGTTTCTTGCTTGTTCAGGATGTACACGTTGAGGCTCGTAGGCCATAGCCATGCATCATTCTGCAAGTGCACGTGCATGTGCAAGCAGAAGCTTACAAAGAGCTTCCTGCACCAGGAGTTAAACAGTATAAATAGAGACTCGGAAGCATCCAGAGTCCAGATGAAGAATTAAAGATGAGAAAAGTACCTTACCAAAGAAATCATGATGACAGAATCTCCACTGCAATTAGTGGAGCAGGCTTTTCCAAGTTGCAAATGTCAGCAAAAGCTCAACCTTCCAGCCCTCTCCTAAATCAGCGGCACTGGAGTCAGCTCACTGTTCCAGAGGTCCCGGCGTGCCCAAGTGCACCTGCAGTCACAGACATTTCTGGCTGTGCGCCAGCGGAGGCATGAGCCCCAGGAGACCTGAGTTATGGGAAATTTTTGCTTATTAGAGAGCATTTGGCAGTGCATTCTTTGGAGTTTGAGCGTTATTTTTAACACCTCTGCATATGTAATCACCCAAAGGTTGCACATTTGAGGACACCTTTATTAGCAAAAGGAAGTACTGGAAATTTTTAGAGTATTAAGACCTTTTTGTTAATAGAGTTGAAGGAAGTTACAGATCTTCCAACCAATAGTAAGTGAGAGTACTTACTTAAGAAAGCAAGTTATGTAACAAAATATTTAATCCTAGGAGAAGGTAATGGAGATCAGTATTTGGATTATTTCCATTAAAAAAAAATCCCCAACTAGGGCCTGGTGTTGTAGTATGGCAGGTAAAGTCACCACCAATAATGCTGGTATCTCATATTAGTGTTGGTTTGAAACTCAGCTTCTCTACTTCTTAGCCAGCTAGCTCCCTGCTAATGCATCTAGGAAAGTAGCGGAAGACGGCCCAAGTGCTTGGGCCCTTGTTCCCATGCGGAAGACCTGGAAGAAGCTCCTGGCTTCTGGCTCCAATTTGGCCCAGTCCTGGCAATTGCAGCCATTTGGAGAATGAACCAGGGGTTGAAAGATTCTCTCTCTCTCTCTCTCCTTTTCTTCCTTTCTTCTCTTTCCTCTCTCTGTATCTCTGCCTTTCAAATAAATAAATAAATAGTTTTTTTTTCTTTTTCTTTTTTTTTTTTTTTTTTTTTGACAGGCAGAGTGGACAGTGAGAGAGAGAGAGACAGAGAGAAAGGTCTTCCTTTTGCCGTTGGTTCACCCTCCAATGGCCGCCGCGGCCGGCGCGCTGCGGCCGGCGCACCGCGCTGATCCGATGGCAGGAGCCAGGAGCCAGGTGCTTTTCCTGGTCTCCCATGGGGTGCAGGGCCCAAGCACCTGGGCCATCCTCCACTGCACTCCCTGGCCACAGCAGAGGGCTGGCCTGGAAGAGGGGCAACCGGGACAGAATCCGGCGCCCCGACCGGGACTAGAACCCGGTGTGCCGGCGCCGCTAGGCGGAGGATTAGCCTAGTGAGCCGCGGCGCCGGCCAATAAATAGTTTTAAAAAATCCAAATTATCAAGCTACATTTATAAGGCCCTTCCTCAGGACCGAAATGAACTTTTCAACATTCTCATCAATACTTCAGGATTAATCAAATTCACCCAGTGTCTCCCAGTGGCCTGGTCCTTCCTTTCCCATTGTTTCTTTTTAATATGAAGAGCCTGTTAAGTATAATTTTTTTTTTTTTTTTTTTGACAGGCAGAGTGGACAGAGAGAGAGACAGAGAGAAAGGTCTTCCTTTGCCGTTGGTTCACCCTCTAATGGCTGCCGTGGCTGGCGCATCGCACTGATCCTAAGCCAGGAGCCAGGTGTTTCTCCTGGTCTCCCATGCCGGTGCAGGGCCCAAGGACCTGGGCCACCCTCCAATGCACTCCCTGGCCACAGCAGAGAGCTGGCCTGGAAGAGGGGCAACCGGGACAGAATCTGGTGTGCCAGCACCGCAGGCGGAGGGTTAGCCTATTGAGCGCGGCGCCGGCCAAGGTCCTTCCTTTCAAATACCTCCTGCCCCTTAGACTCCCTTCCCACCAATCCTGACCACCCAATTGGCTAGTATTTTTTCTTTGACTAATTTAATTATATGCCTGGTTGGTTTGCCCAAAGAGATTATAAATTATAGCAGGGCAGGGACCACCCATCAACTTATTTTTATTCCCCACTATTCTAAAAATATTGCCTTGCAGAGAAAGAATTCATTAGACAAGTGATGGATTGAAATTCAGTGCTTCTTGCATTGTAGTCTTTTCAAGTAATCCCTCTGAAAGTTATTGGTTTCTCGCAGAGTGAAAATTGCCATCCAGGAAATCTCAAGGAGTTCGTGGAAATCTACTTACTGTGGATAATGAAATCTGAAACAAAAAGAGTATACATCTGTTTCCATGGTTTCTTAAGGACAGTGAGACAAGCCCAGATAATTCGTTAAACAGGCATGTTACTTTATCTACCTCTAAAAAAAGGAAGTGGTTGAGATAATTCCAAATAACTTCATTCCTGTCACCTATCAGTATCTATTCTCCTCTGATCAAGCTGTTATCTATTTCTCAGAACAGGCAGGGATCATTGCTACTTTAAACAGGGAGATGGATTTGCTCTCTCCATTCTCTGATTTCATCCTACAATCCTGTAACTCAGGCTCTGATCTACGCTGTCTCACATCCAATAGTCTTCCCTCACCTCCTGTTCCCTCACAGTGAAATACAGTATAGCATAATTAAGAGCCTGAGGTTCAAATTCTAGTTCAGCCACTTATTAGATACTCAGCAGATAATGGTCAAGGTGCAGTGGTCATGGGCCAAAGTTTTCCAAAAAAATTCAGATACCTTCTGCTTCCAAGGGTGGCTGTGCGGGAATGAGTAGGATGATACACACAAAGCCCTGAGGGGCATGGGTACCCGTCCTGGGTGAGTCCTATAAAGAGTACAGGCTGCTGTTATTACCACCTGCTGAGCTTCAGCACAGCAACAATAAAACCCTTGGGAGAGCCACTCCAGCAAGAGTCTATATTTTTATCTAGGAATAGGTATACCATGATGCCACTTGGTTCCAGGCTTAAAGGGCAAATGGCCAGATTCATGCTGGTGACAAACAGATCTCGTATAAAGCTACAGTTCAGGGAGTACAGGTTGCCAAGAGTCCGTCAAATGAAAGAATTAGTGGATCTGGGGCTGGTTCCAAGGCTTGAGTGTTGTGTAATTTCATAAGGAAGGAGGGCCCCAGGCAAAATTGCAGCCCTTAGCAAGCCTGGAGGTCACTGCCACAAAGATGGCGTGATGCCAGGAGAACAAAAGCAGGAGCCACTGGACTATTACTAAAAGAAGAGGCCAAGAAGAGAAATGAGCTTTGTAAACAAACCTATCCAACATCCCAACTTTTGAAAATTATCTTAAGTCTTCCCAAATTATTAGACGGTGAAATCAGTTGTCCCTTTTAAGAGAGAGTACTATGCTGCTTGGGAGACGTAGTCTAAAGTGCATTTTCTCTCCAACATAAATAGGTACTGAGAGAGGGAAAGGTGCATATATGTTTTAGCTGATGCGAGCACATTTTTAAACTCATCCTGCCAAGACAAATCACAGTGCATCTGAAATCCGCAAAATGGATTAACTATCTCATGCATTATGACTATGAAAACCCACATCTGCTAACCACATTCCTAATGGGAAGCAGCTGGTGACAGTTTTGTAGTGCTGTGACTTTTCTCTTTAGGAAAATATTAGCAAGGACATACTTGACAGCTTAGTTTCATTGATTCCACTTAGTTACAGAAAATCACCAATGTTTTTTATTGACAATCATGGAAATTACATAATTTGCCATGAAATTCTAATGTCTAAAAATAAAAGTCTATTCTCTCCCATCCTCAAACAGAATTTCCAGTGTTCATAGCTTCAGTCTTATAGTCAGCCTCAATTCTCAATTTTTCATACAGTATTTATTGAATACCAAATCATGTTTATTGACACCCATGGTATTTTCTAGGCCGTAATGGCACAGATTTAACTCCCTGAGTTTGTCTAACACCTTTCCTTGGGCCCCTGCACTCACGTGGGAGACCCGGAAGAAGCTCTGGGTTCCTGGCTTTGGATCAGCCCAGCTCTGGGTGTTGCAGCCATCTGGGGAGTGAACAGCAGATGGAAGACCTCTCTCTCTCTGTCTCTCTGCCTCTGCCTTTCAGTAACTCTTTCAAATAGATAAATTAATCTAAAAAAAAAAAAAAAAAAAGTGGAGCAGCCAGCAATTGAATGGGTACCCATGAGACAGAGTCTTTAGAGAGGTAATTATATTAAAATGGGATATAGGGGGTCACTAGTCCAATATGACTTTTATAAGAGATTAAGAAAAAAAAAACTTTATTTTATTTACTTGAAAAGCAGAGAGAGACAGAAATCTTCCACCTGCTTCCTTCCTCAAATACCCACTGTGCTGAAGCTGGGTCAGTCTGAAATCAGGAGTCCAGAACTCAACCTGGGTCTCCCAAATGGGTGGCAGGAACCCAAGCATTTGAGCTGTTACCTACTGCCTCTCAGGGTGTGCATTAGTAGGGAGCTGGGACTAGAAGTCTCTCCAATATGGGATGAGATGTGAGCATGCCAAGTGGCATCTTAACCCCTGTGCCAACTGTCTACTCATGGGAGATTAGGGCACAGACTTGTGCATAGAGGGAAAGGCATATGAAGACACAAGGAGAGGACGACCATCTACAAGCCAAGGAGAGAGGTCTCAGAAAACTTTGCTGACACCTTGATCTCAGACTTGGAGTCACCAGAACTCTAAGTAAATAAATGCCAGGGGCCGGCATTGTGGCATAGCGGGCAAAGCTGCCATCTTCAATGCCACCACCCCATATAGGCACTGGCTCATGTCCCAGCTGCTCTACTTCCCTCTAGCTGTCTGCTAATGTGCTTGGGAAAAGCAGCAGAAGATGGCCCAAGTCCTTGGGCCCCTGCCACCCATATGGGAGACCTGGAAGGAACTTCTGCTTCCTGGCTTTGGCCTGGCCCAGTGCTGACCATTGCAACCATGTGGGGAATGAACCAGTAGATGGTTGATCTCTTTCTCTCTGTAACTCTAACTTTTCAAAATAAATAAATCGGGGGCCGGTGCCATGGCTCACTTGGTTAATCCTCCGCCTGCAGCGCCAGCATCCCATATGGGTGCCGGGTTCTAGTCCTGATTGCTCCTCTTCCAGTCTAGCTCTCTGCTGTGGCCCGGGAGGGCAGTGGAGGATGGCCCAAGTGCTTGGTCCCCTGTACCAGCATGGGAGACCAGGAGGAAGCACCTGGCTCCTGGCTTCGGATCGGCGCAGCGCTGGCCATAGCGGCCACTTGGGGAGTGCACCAAGGCCTTTCTCTCTGTCTCTATCTCTCTCACTGTCTAACTCTATCTTTGAAATAAAAAAAAATTAAAAAACAAATAAATCTTTACAAAAATAAATAAATAAATGCCAGTTGTTGAGCCCATCCCCTAGGGTAAATTGTGGTGGCAGCCCTAACAAATAAATTAACACAGAACCCAAGTCAAGAACCTACGTATACCAAGACAGTTTTTTTTGCCTCCTCAACTTACACTTGCTTCTGCCCCTTAATTATAGAAATGGGCATTTTTACTGTGCCAGTTCTTCAAATGGGTGTGACTCACAACTATGTTTCCACTGAATGAAAATTCTTAGCCACAGACTGCAAGGCCCAAACCAATGATCTTCTTTCTTACTACAACTGGGCTTCAGGGTTTGGATTGGAAATTCATTTTTCTCATTTCCATACACTTTCCCTAAACTGCTTTAGCATGCCTCTGTAGAAATGGCTCTACTCATCTCTTCTGAGTCTCACTGCTTCCTAGTCACCCTCTGGGGCTAACGCTCCTGAAGTAAGCTCTCAGTCCTATGGAAGGCCCTTCCAACCTCCTTTCTCCCACTTCCAGTAGATCCCATATCCCTTCTTTCTTTCTTTCTTTTTTTTTTTTTTTTTTTTTTGACAGGCAGAGTGGACAGTGAGAGAGAGAGACAGAGAGAAAGGTCTTCCTTTGCCGTTGGTTCACCCTCCAATGGCCGCCGCGGCCGGCGCACCGCGCTGATCCGATGGCAGGAGCCAGGAGCCAGGTGCTTTTCCTGGTCTCCCATGGGGTGCAGGGCCCAAGCACTTGGGCCATCCTCCACTGCACTCCCTGGCCACAGCAGACAGCTGGCCTGGAAGAGGGGCAACTGGGACTAGAACCCGGTGTGCCAGCGCCGCAAGGCAGAGGATTAGCCTAGTGAGCTGTGGCACCGGCCATCCCATTTCAACCACATATGTCTACTGGTAGGCCCTTGGGCAGGTGCTGTGTTCTCTTGCTTCAAGCCTTTGTACTGAGAACGTTCCAGGATTTTCTTTTCTTCTCCTTTCTACCATGTAAATCAACACTCAGCTCCAAGCATACTTAGCTCAAGGACCACTTCCTATCTCCAACCTCATCTAACCCACGGGTCAGCTTCCGTGTTCTGTCTCACATAGCACTGCTGTATCAGTTAGCTTTTCATCATCTTAACTAAATACTAAGAGGAGCTTCTTGGGGAGGAAAAGGTTTATTCTAAGTTTGGAGTTTCCCAGTTCAGGATCTGGTGGTACTGTTCATCTACAGGACGGGCATGGTAAAGCAGGCCATGTGTGCAGGGATGAACGGATGGTGAACCAGGAGGCAGAGAAAGAAGCCAGGTCCAGCTGCAACAAATCAACCCTTTGCACCAAACAACCTCCCACCAGGCCCATCTCTCAGACACCAAAATCAGATGAAGTCTCGAGCCTAATCCGTGATCCATTAGAGGTACTGTTTCTTACCCCTTAGGCTTAAATGAAAACCTATCAATTCACTCATTAAGAAAATGAGTCCTGGAGGGCTGGTGCCCTGGCATAGCAGGTTAAGCTGCTGCCTGTGACGCTGGCATCCTGTATGGGTGCTGCTTCCTGTCTGGGCTGCTCCACTTCCAATCCAACTCCCTGCTAAAGCATCTGGGAAAGCAGTGGAAGATGGCCCAGGTAGTTCGGTCCCTGCGCCCACAGCGGAGAACTGGAAGAAGCTCCTGGTTTCATCCAGGACCAGGTCTGGCCATTGTAGCCATTTGGAGAGTGAACCAACAAATGGCAGCTCTTCCAACTCTGCCTTTTTTTTTTTTTTTTTTTAAATATTTGCTTATTTATTTATTTATTTGAAAGACAGAGAAACAGAGAGGAAAGAGAAACAGAGACAGAAATCTTCCATCCACTGGTCACTCCCCAAATGGCTGCAATGGCTGGGGCTGGGCCAGGCCAAAGCCAGGAGCCAGGAATTTCTTCCTGGTCTCCTACGTGGATGTAGGGACCCAAGAACTTGGCCATCTTCCACTGCTTTCCCAGGCCATTAGCAGGGAGCTGGATCTGGAGTGGAGCAGCAGCACTCATATAGGATGCTAGCACCACAGGCAGAGGCTTAACTTACTGTGACACAGCAGTGGCCCCTGTTTGGCTTTTCAAATGAGTGAATAACCTTAAAAAAAATAAAAAAGAAAAGAAAGAAAAAGAAATGAGTCCCGGTGGTGCAGCGGGTTAAGCCTCCACCTAAAATGCCGGTATCCTATATGAGTGCCAGCTGGAGTCCTGACTGCTCTGCTTCTGATCCAGCTCCCTGCTGATGCACCTGGGAAGGCAGAAGATGGCCCAAGTGCTTGGACACCTGCCACCCAAAAGGGAGACATGGACAGAGTTCCTGATTTCTGGCTTCAGCCTGGTCCCAACTGTTATGGCCTTTAGGGAGTGAACTATAGGATGGAAGATCTCTATCTCCCCCTCTCTCTGTAATTCTATCTTTCAAATAAATAAATCTTAAAAAAAAAAAAAAAAAAGAAGAAGAAGAAAATGAGTTCCGTGCTTTCCAACACTGCTAACGGAAATATAGGCAGTCTGAAGGGAAATTAAAAGTGAAAGAAAATGGGCACAGTGTTGAGTCGGCACTTCTCACATGCCAATCTGAGAACTAGGAGAGGACACACAAGACTGTTCACATAATTAACATAAAGATGGCCGACAGAACTCTGTGTCACAACTACATCAGTGCTCAGCCAGGGCAAGAATGGCCTCAACACCTCCCCTGTGACCTGTGAAAGGGACAGTCCTTCGCATGCCAGACCTGCTCACCATCCTAAGTTAAAGGCTGCGTCCCTCCAACTGCGAGAGTGGGGTAGTAACCCTGAGAGTGTGCCTTACCCCCTAAAAAAAAAAAAAAAAAATCAGTGTGATCATGGGAAAAATCACCTTTTTCCTGTTGGTCTCCATTTCCAGGAATATAAAACCAAGGTCAAGAGTCACATGACTTCTTTGACAAACCCCTGCTACCTTCACCTCCAACCCCCAAACTGGGATAGCTCTGTTTTTATCTACAACATATATTGTGGTTCAGAATAAAGTTCCATTTGAAGGAACTTTTTATGCTCAAAAGAAAAATTTGAAAATTTTTTATGGTCTATATGGTCTCTAACTTTCAATCCCAAGATTTTCATTTTCTCAGTTTAATTTGCTAGAACCTCTATAGTAAAGGTCAATTACCCATCCAGAATCCAGATTACCAACGAGTACATGAGAAAAATAAAGTCTTAAAGTATTTGAGGCCAGTGCCGCGGCTCAATAGGCTAATCCTCCACCTAGAGGTGCCAGCACACCGGGTTCTAGTCCCGGTCGCGGCGCCGGATTCTGTCCCGGTTGCCCCTCTTCCAGGCCAGCTCTCTGCTGAGGCCCAGGAAGGCAGTGGAGGATGGCCCAAGTGCTTGGGCCCGCACCCCATAGGAGACCAGGAGAAGCACCTGGCTCCTGGCTTCGGATCCCCACAGTGCGCCGGTCGCAGCGCGCCAGCCGTGGCGGCCATTGGAGGGTGAACCAACGGCAAAAGGAAGACCTTTCTCTCTGTCTCTCTCTCTCTCACTATCCATTCTGCCTGTCAAAAAAAAAAGTATTTGAGTTATGCTGGCAAGAAAGACTTCTAAGGCTGGTGAGCAGCAGTCTCTCCACAGAGCCCCAAACAGAAACACAATGCCAAAAGCTACTTTCAACATTCAGGTTCCACAAATCCTCACACTTTGTACAAAACTCAGAAACATGCATTCAACTGTTCTTCTTATTTAATGTTGGTGTTTGCTTTTCCCTCCCCCAATTTCACTACTTCATCCAAATCAGTTTCTGCTTCATTTGTATTCAAAGCTTACTACTTAGGAACAATTTCAAGGCCCAAAGCGCTTACTTCCCCTACCATTTATGGAAGTCCAATCACTGGCTACCAATGCCTGGAGGAATGCTTTCGACTTTCCAAAGTTTTACTTCCTCACTCAGATCATCTGTGAGCCCTGTCTCCACAATCCATGAGGTTTTAGGATAGGTTTAGGGTTAAGTCATAAACTGGGCACCAGTTAATAAGGAGCCTCTGGATTTACAGCACTACGGAGAAGGAAAAGCAAGTGAGTTAATATTTAAGGCATCCTAGCCTCCCTCTGGTCATGAACCTTCAGTGTAGACTAGGGACTTGAACTTTGCTTTCAACCACACAAAGAAGGGACCTAAACAATTTCTCGGAAGGGTCAGCACTGTCCAGCCTGCTGTAAAGGTCATTAATGGTCTAGCCTAATGCAGACTGAGAGGGAGCCTGTTTCTCATTTACAGAAGGAAACTTAGTCCAGGAAATGGAAAGTTACTTTACACAGATGACCTGAAAGGCTGCAGTTGGTTGTTCCAATCACTCCCATCACTACAAAACCACAACAGGTGGGGCCCAAGAGAAGCGGTGTCCATTATAAACCTGGTTGTATCAGTTCCCTCTTATCAAAACTGAGACTGTGCTTCACGTTATAAATTACTGGGCTCTCTTCATTTCTTATGATCTCTTTGTTGCTTCTCCTCCCAGGCAGCTACATTAAATTCTCTCATTTATTTCCCTTTCCAGATTGGAGGGTGGGGTTATCTCAGCAAAATTGCTCTTCATCAGCATTGTACTCACTCACGAGTCGCCAGAACCCACACATTTCTGTCCATAGCTCCTATGTCCGTCCCCTATGCAGACAAACAAAACCACACACGCTGGGTTTCCGCAGAGGTGCAACAGAATACAGCTGCTGAGATGGGAAGAAATCTACCTGCTCAGTTCAGGTTAACTGTAGTTTTCACTTTCTTATTTAAAGATCACATTAAAACGAATTGGTTGGCCGGCGCCGTGGCTCAATAGGCTAATCCTCCACCTTGCGGCGCCGGCACACCGGGTTCTAGTCCCGGTTGGGGCGCCGGATTCTGTCCCGGTTGCCCCTCTTCCAGGCCAGCTCTCTGCTATGGTCAGGGAGTGCAGTGGAGGATGGCCCAGGTGCTTGGGCCCTGCACCCCATGGGAGACCAGGAAAAGCACCTGGCTCCTGGCTCCTGCCATCGGATCAGCGCGGTGCGCCGGCTGCAGCGGCGGCCATTGGAGGGTGAACCAACGGCAAAAGGAAGACCTTTCTCTCTCTGTCTCTCTCTCTCACTGTCCACTCTGCCTGTCAAAAAAAACAAAACAAAACAAAACAAAAAAACGAATTGGTTGAGAACACTAGGGGAACAGCAATGTCAAAGAAGACAGAAGAGAACAGCGGAAGTGAAATATACGCTGGGCACCTGGCACCCATCTCCATCCCCTACTCTCACCTGCCCCTGCAAACTCCCTGTCACCCGTTTTCTTACCTTTAGAAACTGCCATACAACAGCTGAAGAGACTGCTTGCAGGGCTGATATCCCAAGGCCCAATTTTCCTTTCTTCAAATAAAACTAACAGCTGACTGTGAAAGGTCAAAGGCATCTATCTTCTAGATGCTGCACTCCCTTATACTGCTGTATGGGAATTCCTTGAGCCTTAAGGCTGTTAACGCCTCCTAGAGGACCGGCTCTTGAGTAAGTAAGCACGGTTCCCAGCCCTCCAGGGCCAGACAGGGCCGGTTTCCACATCTCTGCATTGGCTGTAGGCTGGCAGTGAAGGTCATCAGCGCACTGATGTCTTAGGCACTTCTAAGGGAACAGAGGGTAAAATCAGGGGCTGTTGTGGTGTAGCGGGTTAAGCCAAAGCCTGTGATGCCGGCACCCCATATGGGTGCTGGTTTGATTCCGGGTTGATCCGCTTCTGATCCAGCTCCCTGCTAATGGTCTGGGAAAGCAGCAAAAGATGGCAGAGGTGCTTGGGCCCTTGCATCCATGTGGGAGATCTGGAGGAGGCTCCCGGCTTGAGCCCAGACCAGCCTCTGCTGTTGCAACCATCTGGGGAGTAAACTAACAGAGGAAGGACCTTGCTGTCTTTCTGTAACTTTGCCTTTCAAATACATCAATAAATCTTAATTCCCCCCCACAAAAAGTAAAATCACTTTTTCAGACTGTGGTCTAAAGTACAAACAGGACCCTGAAAAAGTTGGATGGGCTAGCAGCTGCTCAGAACATTATCCCAACTGCAAATACCTCAAGGTTTCCTTCCACTTTGCTCCAAGGAAGGGAAATTATTATTCAGTATTTTGGAAGATAGCACTTATAATGACTAGTCCTAAAGAATAACTTTGTTTTATTAGCATGATTTGTGATAAGAAACAGGGCAGACAGTTCAAGGAAGGACACAAGACAGGGCCCTCTTTTAGGTTCCAAATTTCTTCTTTTTGATGGGTGGTGGGAGCTGAGCGATGATGTCGTCCAGGGGCCGCTCGACTGCCACGAGTGTTCCTTCATCCAGAAGATCCATGAAGAGCAGAGGCTGCAGGGATGATAACCATTCCACTGGGAGTTAGGCTCAGGGGCTAATCCTGAGCAGAGTAACTGGAGCTAAAAGGCTGGCCTAGTTCAGGACTCGAGTGACCCAAATCTGACAGTATGTCCTGTCTCAGGACTCCAAATGTTGGAAGGTTAGGAGCTCTTAACTGAGTACACTCATGAAAGACATCAGCAGGATTTCTCATGTTTCTCTGGACAGAAAATCTATAATCTCTTATTTCTTGGGGATCAATGCAAACCAAGGGCTTTACAAACGAAATTGCTGCCAACTGCCAAGTCACAAACGCATCAAGAAGCTAATTGTACCTGAATAATTTACAGAACCCCACCTCTTAAAAATTCTTGCAGACCCATGAGAAAATGTTCCATGACCTGAAGGGACTCCAGCCTGCTAAGTGTGCCTGCTCTGAGTTGACCCAAATAGCTGCCAGTACCACAAGCTCAGTGTATATTTGTTTTATATACAGTGAAAAATCTAGCACAGGAAGGAAGAGACTTGTAATAAATTCAATGACTTCTGTTTGCTTGAAATTTACCTTGTGGAACATTCTCCAAATGCAAATGAGATTTAAAAGCCAGCTTTCCTACCAACAAAGATCCCACCTGAGCACCAACATCATCTTTCTCTATGCGCTTCACTGTGGTTAAGTGCAATATGACTGCCTCGAACCTACTAAGGCAGAGATGAAACACAGACCAGAGCGACAAAAAGCCTCGGAAAGGTCACTTATCTCTCCTAAACCAGATTCTCTGCCGGTCTTGTCTTCCTATCGAGGAATGTACTACAATTTTGTTACCAGCACAGGGAACCAATGGTCAAGAACACAGTAATGTTTTACCTTGTATATCTTAGAAATTTTGAAGGCATGGGCTGTGCGTCTCCGGACGACATCTGATTCACTCTTGGGAGGAAGTGGATTGTAGAGTAAGGTTTTGTCATTTGGAAGAGGCTAAAAAAGAGACAGACTGTTTAAAATGTTACTTTTATTTATGGAGCTTCTACAGAGCAAAGCACTACAACAGTTTTTCATGCGTCACGTTATAGATTCACTGCCTCCCTGGCTTTCTCCACTCCTGGAAGAGCTGCCCCTACTCCTCCAGCCACACAGTAGAGAGTGGAAGAAAAAGGCCAAAGAGAGCTTGGTCCTCTCTGCCTGAGACCAAAGGGCTGCCAGCCAGTCTCATCAGAAGCACGTGGTCAGAATGGAGCAAACCAGCATGTGCACAGTTTGGCCCACGCAGGCTCTGTGCTTTGTAGACTCTCTCCCAACCAGACTGCATACCGGCCAAGTGACTAAAGTTCTCCCCAGGTGCAGCCTCAACAAAACCATCCCTGGTGCTGACTCGAGAGATGGCCTCTGGCCAAACAAATGATACTTCACCTCTGACTTCCTGGGGAAAACGCGCTGCCAGGAATGAGGAAGTGTTGGACTTAATCACCAGTGCTGGAGAAAAAGCAAGCTGGGCTGAGTTACAAAGAAGCAAGTGAGTGGGAGGGGCCCTTCCTCTATCACTCATCTCACAGAAGGCACTTGTCAGCCAGCTCTGCTTCCCACACCCAGAGCTCGCAGGCCCATGAGATGAGTTTCAGTGACACATCCCCGGGCACACCGCCTTTGGTGCCATCTGCTGCTTTTCCCCATGCGCCTCCCACCTCTGCCTTCACAGAGACCAAAACACTGGGTGCTGGATATAATCTAAGCCCACGTGCAGTGCAGACATGGCTCCCAGGACAGGACAGGTGAGAAGGACAAATACACTTAGGATGAATCGAAACAGCATGTGGCAAAGAGGCAGAAATCTCAAACTGAAGGAAACGCTTACATCCCACCTAAATCATAGCCATGAAGAACGGAATTTTCCTAGTTGGACTCTTTTCAAGACATTAAGACCAACTCCTCCAGCCTGCAGATTGTGTCTTACTGTCTCCAGCCAAGGGGACACAGTGGTCAAAACCTCAGCCTGTGCTTCCTGTCACCAAACCACATTTTCCAGTCACCCCTGGATTCAAAGTTGACCAAATCAACAGTATTCCCTCAAGGGTCAGTCACTTTCAGTACCCTCACTTAATCCGTTTCCTACTTAAATGTACATGCTGATTAGCAAAGCAGAGAAAACAATCAAATCAGCAAAACCCAGTACACAAAGGCCAGTCCCTCACTGTGAGTCTCCAAGGATGGAAACACAAACGAATAAATCTGTACAACAAAAGCGCCCATCCTCCAAAGAATGCACAAAGAACCTTGATTCTAATTCTTCTTGCTTTTATCTTCTTTTACCTGTAGCTTTCAGAACTTCCAAGAAGAATCAGTCAGGCAGTCAGAACTCACCAAGGACTTGTCAATGATACAGAACATGTAGGCATCATGGAGAAGGATGTGCATTGGCCTCTTGGGATGAAAACTGATGTGTGTAATGGGAGTATCCCTTTGGAGCCAAAGGTGGTGAAACCCCTGCTTCTGGACAGTCCGGCTCCACTCTGTATATTGTTTGCCTGGGATGCTGTACTCGAATACCTGGGGAAGGGTGTTAAGACACAGGAAATGCAAGTGGGTACCCAGAAAGAACAGCGTGGGATCCCTCATTCCTAACCACAAACTATCTACACAAACCCTGACTAGGTCACATTCAATCTAGGCTTTCTTTTTTTTTTTTAATAAAAAAGTAAATTACAGAACAATTAAAGTCACTCTGCCATCTTGCCCTCTCCTCCCCAAAGCTAGAGTCACCTTCAAGGTGGGTGAAGATGCCCACATCCCATGTCAGAGTGCCAGGGCTTGAGTCTGCTAATGCACACCCTGGGAGGCAACAGGTGATAGCACAAGCAAATGGGTCCTGGATTGCATTACAGGCTCCTAGCTGCTTCCTGGCCCAGCCCTGGCTGTTATGGGAATTTGGGAAAGAGAGTTAACCAGTTAGATGGGAGATCTTTCTTCCTTTCAAATAAAAATAAAGTTTGTGAAGAGTAGGTTTTAATTTCTAGCTTACATCTTTTCAGACAAAAAACCTATCAATGTTCTTTATCCTGCTTTTCTTATTTAGCATAATACCACAGAGACTGGCCCATATCAGTACATATATACAGCTCAATCATGCCCCCTTGAAAAAACACATAATAATCTACTCTATGAATTCATCATGACTTGTTTATCTAGCCTTTTAAATGGACATTAGGTTGTTTATAATCTTCGGCTGCTATAAACAAGGCTGCAATGAATTATCTCTGTTTAAATATATTTTTGTACAACTAAAAGCATGTTTGTAGCAAGAAATCTTGGAACTAGAACTTTTGTACCTAAGACTATATGTATTTAAGATTTTTGAAGATATTGCCAAAATGTCCTCGAAAAAAGTTAAACTGATTTATGCCATGCCACTCCATATTGGTAAAAGAGAGAGACACAGATCTTCCATCCCTTGGTTCACTCCCCAAATGCTGGACGGGGCCAGTCTGAAGCCAGGAGCCAGAAACTCCATTTGGGTCTCCCATGTGGTGGCAGGGACTCGAGTAGTTGGACTGCCTTCCCAGATGCCATTAGCAGGAAGCTGGATTGGAAGTAGACAAACTCCGTTATGGCTATGCTGGCCCCGCCTCTTTCATCTTTGCACATCCACATAAGCACCAGTTCTAGTCCCGGCTGCTCCACTTCCGATCCAGCTCTCTGCTGTGTCCTGGGAAAGCAGTAGAGATGGCCCAAGTGCTTGCGCTCCTTCACCTGTGTAGGAGACCTGGAAGAAGCTCCTAACTCCTGGCTTTGGATTGGCCCAACTCCAGCCATTGCAGTCATTCAGGGAGAATGACCTCTCTCGAACTCTGCCTTTCAAATAATAAATCTTTAGAAAAAAAATAAACATTTCTTTCCATTTTGATGGCAAAAGCATTTAAGAGACCATTGCCAATACAAGCTGTCAGGTGGACATTATCATTATGTGGGACAAAGGCAAGAATGTGCCTTACCTAATCTTTCAGTCACTGATCAAGAACTCAAATCTATGAAGCTGAAGTGACAGACTTCATTTATTGGATAGAATATGTGTAAGTGTGCATGTAGGGAGAGTAAACAGCATTTGCCTAGCAGTCTACTTAAATGCTTCCCAGATTACACTTCATCTTTCCAATGGTTCGGATCCCAGTTTTGCAGGTAAGGATCTATCAGCACTGATAAATTTCCTGTGTTCTACAGCCAGGTACTGTAAGGAACTCCTTGCAGTTACAATCTTCTCCTTATTCTAGCTAAGATCAGGTACCTGATTTTACTTGGGCTTCATTCCCTTATGCATTAAAGTGAAGGTGAATCACACGACCTTCTAGTCATTTTCAACTCTCAAAACCTTATTCCATCCTATATCCAGTTTTACTGCTGCAGCCCATGTCATCTACAGCCTAAAACAATTTGTGAAACAAGTACTTCAAAATTCCCCACCCTCTTGTACTTCTTTACTCTAGAATCCTAGTGCTTCCCACCTTTCAAACTGTGCCCCTTCAAACCAATAAACATTCTTTGTCTACAAGGAGCACAGGCTAAATACAGAAGCTTTCCTTGACACAGGAGACCACTACCCCTATTATCCTCTAAGACCTTCAAAGATAAACTCCTCTAAATTGTCCATCATTCCACCTTCCAGGTACTCGGTAGGAAGGGATTAGAAAGCACTGGAATCTCTCTTACCTGCTGGTCAGAATGAGCAATGACAAGGTTGTTGGTATTGGGGGCAATGGCCATGGCAGTCACTGGAAAATTGTACGCAGGAACTGTGCAATGAAGCTAGGGGCAAACAACAGGTGCCAGGGCAACTTGAGAAACTTTCCACAAGAAAGAATGAACTCAGGTGTTTTAAACACTGGTCATTGGAACTTGAAAGGATTCTGCATTAGTCTGTACAAACTACAGATATTTCCCAAAGAAACTCCAATTTCATTAAAAAGCAA